>NW_006400060.1:1168430-1169751 GCF_000299155.1 Elephantulus edwardii
GAAAATCAAAAGGGCCGAACTCGCTCAGCATATCTTAAGCTCAAGGACCTGAAGAACAAATTCAAACCTCGAGTTGCTATAATCAAGGATGCTTTCGGCAAGAGCAGTAAGATAGGTGCTAGAATTAATAGAAAGAGGTATGGGAGTATATGAGAAATATCTAACATAATAGTAATTAGTTTTGTGCTGTGGATGATGATGATGGGAGTTGTTGTTCTTGTT
This sequence comes from Elephantulus edwardii, assembly GCF_000299155.1. Taxonomy (NCBI): domain Eukaryota; kingdom Metazoa; phylum Chordata; class Mammalia; order Macroscelidea; family Macroscelididae; genus Elephantulus; species Elephantulus edwardii. The sequence goes on from NW_006400060.1 coordinate 1,168,653, forward strand.
ATGTGTCTTCGAGTTGCTTGTGACTCGTAGCGACCCTATGTACAACAACCCTAAACTCTGCTCTGTCCTGTGCCAATCGCTCTGTCTCTGATACACCTATCCCAATTACCCAGTCACTTAATCAATCCACCTCATAGAGGGCCATTTCCTCCTGCACCATCCCTCCACCCTACCAAGCATGATGTCCCTCTCCAAGGACTGGTCCATCCTCACAACATGTCCAAAGTATGTTAGATGAAGGCTCAGAATTCTTGCCTCCAAGGAGTCATCTGGTTTAACCCTCTCCAGGACAAATTTGTTTGTTTTCCTAGCAGTCCATGGTATACTCAATACTCTTCTCCAGCACCACAGCTCAAAGGAATCAATTCTCATTCTATCCTCCCTAGTCATTGTACAACTCTCTGATGCATAACAAAGTGATTGCAAAGACCATGGCCTGTATCAGACGCACCTTAGTCTCCAGAGAGACACCATTGCTCTTCAGAACTTTGGAAAGGTCCCTAACAGCAGACTTTCCCATCACAATATGTCTTTTAATTTCCTGGATACTGGTGCCAAGAGTGTTGGCTGTGGAGCCAAGCAAACTAAAGCTGTGAACAATCTCAATCTCTTCACCATCTATCCTAATGCTGCCAATTGGTCCAGTGGTGAGAATTTTTGTCTTCTTGACATTGAGCCTCAATCCATATTGTAGGCTGCAGTCCTTGAGCCTCTGCAGCAAGCAATTCAGGCCCTCCCCAGTTTCAGCAAGCAGGGTTGTGTCATCTGCATAGCACAGATTGTTGGTAGATCTTCCACCAATCCTGACCCCACATTTCTCCTCATAGAGCCCAGTCTCCCGGATGATCTGTTCTGCATACAGGTTGAAAAGGCGTGGATAGAGGACACATCCCTGGCATATGCCTTCCCAATTTTAAACCATGCAGTGTTTCCTTACTCTGTTCTGATGATCACCTTTTGGTCTAAGTACAGGTTTTGCATTAGGATGATTAGCATGAAGTGTTCTGGGATTCCCATTCTTCTCAGAGTCAGCCACAGTTTGTTATGATCCACACAGTCAAACGCCTTTGCATAGTCAATGAAACACAGATAGACATTC
>NW_006400060.1:1170252-1171410 GCF_000299155.1 Elephantulus edwardii
TCTGTGTCTGCCTATTCCTTTTGATACAGTGACTCCGTATATTCTTTCCATCTTCTTTTAATACTTCCTGGATCGTTTTATATTCTGCCTAAAGCATCCTTGATTACAGCAACTCAAGATTTGAATTTGTTCTTCAGTTCCTTGAGATTAAGAAATGCTGAGTGAGTTCAGCCCTTTTGATTTTCTGACTCCAGCTATAGTTAGTGGAAGTTAGACTTCCCCCTGTTGTTCATACAATATTTGCTCTTTTACAGCAAAATAAGACAATAGTGCAAAGTTTGAAATCAAGAAAGATGTTCCTCAGGCGTCTGTCCATTCTATACACCCATTCAATTTCTACACTGAGCAAATAATCCAAGAAACTAGACTATATAAAAACAGAGTTAAGATTGAAGGAAGAATCAGCAGCAGCATGCAATATTCATGGGACACAGCCTTTCTTTCTGAAAATTAAGAGAACTTGAAGTACTTGAAGAAGATTAAAGAATTTAGCCCTCAGTATGGATTACATCTCAGTATCAAGAAAACAAAAATACAACTTGACCAATGAGCAACATCATGATAAATGAAGAAAAGTTTGAAGTTGTCAAGGATTTAATTTTATTCTGATCCACAATTAATACCTATATAATCAATAGTCAAGAAATCCAATGATGTTTTGCTTTGGTTGCTTCAAAAAACCACTAACGTGTTAAAAAAGAAAACTTTCAATGAGATGGCTTGATTTAAGTTGGCTTGACTCAATGCACAGCACTTAACAACAACAAAAGAGGTGGGAAAGCATGTTAGTATAATGGAGTTGTTGTTGTTGTTGTTAGGTGGTGTCGAATCAAGTAAAACTTATAGCAACCCTATGAACAGCAGATCTTAACCCTGTCTATCCTGTGCCATCTTCATATTTCCTGACACACTAGAGCCCGTTGCACCAGTCACCTTGTCAATCCACCTGGCTGAGGGTCTTCTCTTTTGCTGACCCTCCACACTTCTAATCATCATGTCCCTTCCCAAGGAATAGCCCCTCCTAGAAACATGCCTGAAGTATGTGAGGCAGAGTCTCATCATCTTTGCCTCCACAGAACACTCTGGCTGCTCCCGCTCTAAGACATACTTATTTGTGTGTGTGTGTGTGTGTGTGTGTGTGTGTGTGTGTGTGTGTGT
>NW_006400060.1:1171510-1176577 GCF_000299155.1 Elephantulus edwardii
CCTTGGAGAGGGACATCATGCTGGGTAGAGTGGAGGGACAGCACAGGAGGGGAAGACCCTCTATGAGGTGGATTGATTCAGTGACTGGGGTACTCGGGATGGGTTTGTCAGGGGCAATGAGATTGACACAGAATAGAGCACGGTTTAGGGCTGTTGTACATAGGGTCGCTATGAGCCGCAAATGACTTGACGGCACATAACAACAAGAACAACAACTGCACTGAAACAGATGACTGTTTAAAAGGTATATATGATTAGGTATTATTGTCATGACATGAGTCCAGAACGAAGGCTGCATAGTAGTGTACTTGGGGGGAGGGATTGTATAACAATTAAAGAATTTTACTTTTACTTTTCAAAGTGAAGAACGAATTGGAAGGGAGGGGTGGGCAGGGAGAAAAGTACAACAATGAATGAATGGAAATCCAAAGTCTCTGTAAATTTTCATTAAAATTAATAATAATTAAAAATAGGTGCCAGAAACGGATTTTATACTAATTGAGGCATTTCAATTACCAGATGCAGTGCTGAATATGCTTGCTAGACTATGCTAAGAAAGTTGGAAGACAGATAGTTGGCTTACTGACTGGAGGAGATCCAGATTTCTTCAAGTTTTTAATTATATGGGATACAGTATGTATGAATGATTATATGAAACATAATATAAATGAAGGATTATATGGAAATATATACATAATATCTATATCTCACAATGGAAATGAATTATTGTATTAAAACCAATCAAAAAGGATTTTTTTAAGTACACATTCCCAAACAGTATCATTAATATCACATGCAAGGAAAATCTTGGTGAAGATTATTTTTAAACTGTGGAAACAGTACATCAACAGGGATCTTCCAGCACTTTAAGCTGGATTCAGGAGAGCCCATGGAACAAAAGATACCATTACTGCCAAATGGATCTTAACTGAAAGCAAAGAATATCAGAAATATGTTTACTTTGAGTTTTATTGACTATGTAAAGACATTTGACTTGGTGGATCATAACAAATTATGCATAGCACTAAGAAGAATGGGAATCTCAGAGTTCTTAATTGTGCTCATGCAAAACCTATACATAGATGAAGAAGCAGTGGTCCAAACAGAACAAGGGAACACTATGGTTTAAAACATGGAAAGATGTGCATTGAGATTGCATACTTTCTTCATATCTATTCAATCTGTATGCTGAACAAATAATTTGAGTAGCTGGACTTATATGAAGACAGGAGTGTGGCAGGAGTATTGGAGGAAGACTCATCAACAATTTGCATTATACAGATGACAATGTTTCTTGCAGAAAGTAAAGAAGACTTGAAGCACTTATGGAAGAAGATCATGTTAGAGTTTTAAATATGAGGTACATAGAAACATCAAGAAAACAAAAATCCACCCAACTAGACCAACAGGCAACATCATGATAGATGGAAGTTGTGAATGACTTCATTTTACTTGGATTCACAATCAACACCCATGGTAACAGTAGTCAAGAAATCAAAAGATGTGTTGCATTGGGAAAATCTGCTGTCAAGGACATCTCTAAAGTTCAAAAGAGCAAAGATTCATTTAAAGATGAAAGTATGCTTCATCTAAGCCATGATACTTTCAGCTGATTGATATGCATCTGAATGTTGGACAATGAATATGGAAGACTGGAGAAGAATCTATGCCTCTGAATTGTGCTGTTTGGAGAAGAATACTTAATATCCTATGGACTGCCAAGAGAACAAACAGATCTGTCTTGGAAGAAGCATATTCAGTATGCTTTTTAGAGACAAGGATGGGGAAACTTGTTCTCACACACTTTGGGCCTGTTTTCAGGAGGTGTCAGCCCTTGGAGAAGATATTATGTTGGGAAGTAGCTCAATGAAGACAAGGAAGACCCTCAATAAGATTGACACAGTAATTACAACAATGGATTTGATAACAGTAGAGATTGTGAGGATGGCATAAAATAGGACAAGGTTCCAATCTGTTCATAGGTTCACTAAAAGATGTAGTTATTTTTATGACATTTAATTTTTTAAAAAATCCATCCTACAAGGATCCTTGGTGGTACAGTTATTAAATCATTGACTATGCAAAGGTATTTGACTGTATGGGTAATAATAAATTATAGATAGTATTGTTGTTGTTGTTGTTGTTAAGTGCCATCGAGTTGCAGGTGAATCATAGTGACCCGAAGAAGGAGAGTCCTCAGTGCGTGGGTGTCTTTCATCCTCTCTCCAGGTTCATAGGGTTTCCGGAGGCAAGCTATTATGGAACTGGATGCCACTCCTGCTTCCAAGCTTGTTTTAATCGGGGAGCTCCATCCCACTCTCTGTCCGCATTGGGTAACCAACCATTAACACATTTGACACATCAAATTCCAGAACATTTCAGTGTCTTCATGCAATCAAAACAACATCTAACAAAAACCACAATCCATTCTTCAAGTGCCATTGGTGGTACACTGGTTAAGTAATTTTATTTCTATCCAAAAGGTACCAGGTGTGTTTTGAGCCACCCTTGCCCTGCTCCACCAGCATTTCCATCTACAGCAGCCAGGAAATGAAAAGACAAATTCCATTGGGAAAGACTGCTGTCAGAGACCTTCCAAGGTACTGAGGAGCAATGATGTCAGTCTGGAGACTAAGGTGCACCCGATACAGTCTTTGCCATTACTTTCTATGCATCAGAGAGCTGGACAATGACTAGGAATGATAGGAGAGCTGATGCCTTTGAGCTTTGGTGCTGGAGAAGAGTACTGAATACACATACCGTGGACTCCTAGGAGAACAAACAAGTTCATCCTGGGCAGGGTGAAGCCAGGCTGCTCCTTGGAGACAAGGATTCTGAAGCTTCCTCTGACATACTTTGGGCATGTTGCAAGGAGGGTCCAGTCCTTGGAGAGGAACGTCATGCTTGGGAGGGTGGAGGGACAGCGCAGGAGAGGAAGACCCTCGATGAGATAGATTGATTCTGTCACTAGGGTAATGGGGATAGGTGTGTAGGAGACATTGAGATTGGCAAGAGATAAAGCAGGGTTTAGGGCTGTTGCACAGAGGGTTGCTATGAGTAGCAAGCGACTCTACAGCACATAGCAACAACAAACATTTAAAAGGTCAGTGGTTCAAATCCACCAATTGAGGAGAGAGAGGAGATGAAGCAATCTACTTCTGTGAAGGTTTCCAGCCTTGCAAATCCTAAGGATATTTCTACCCTGTCCTAGAGAGTTGCAATGAGTCATCACTGACTCAATGGCAGGGGAATTTTTTGTGTTGGAACCTATTCTTCATGGAGCTTGCTGGCACAATGGCTAATCAAAAGGTTAGTGATTTAAACTCACCAGCTGCTCCATGAGAGAACGATGTGGTAGTTGGTGTCGGACAGTTTAAAAACTCTGTAGGGAAGTACACTCTGTCCTGTCAGGTTGCTGTGAATCAGAATCATCTCTACAACAGTGAATTTGGCTTTTGGAATATATCCTTCCCTCCAATACAAAAAGGTACATATTAAATAATTCCATCTACATGACACTTTCAAAAAGGAAGTTATAGGTACAGAAAACATAATCAGTGATGGAGGGGGGGCTAGTGGTGAAAGAATCCCCTTTACCAAAAATAAGTGGTAAATATTAATTCATTTCAAGAGGTAGTATATAAGCAAGAAATGATGGAACTGAAGGAACATACTCAAAATTCACTGAAGGCATTGGGAGAAAATGAAACTTCCAAGAAGTGACTGTAAAATGACAGATAGCATGAGATTTCCATTCTTCTTAATTCTTCTTCCATTGTCCATTATTAAACAAACTGTGCTGCAATCCTGAAGTCATGCAGAATGAATCCATCAGCTGCTCCTATTCAATTTACTGCCTCTAAAAACCTGCTGGAGGATCAGCTACGAGTTGGTTATAACTTAATGGCATGCAACAACAAACAAATGGATGTAAGATTGGAAATGCTCACTTATCTGTGTCAAGAAGTTTGGAAGATAGTTACCTGGCCAAGCAACTGGAAGAGATCTATATTTATAGCCAATTTAATGGAAGGCTATCTAACAGAATGTCAAAACTATTGAACAACAAAATTAATGTCATACACAAGTAATATCTTGCCAAAACAGCTAGAGTAGTGCATTAACAAGGAACTATCAGAAATTCAAGCTAGTTTCAGAAGATGCCATGGAATGTATGATATCCTTGCTGACACAAAATGGATCTTGATTGAAAGCAGGGAACACCATAAAGATGTTTACTTACATTTTACTGACTAGGCAAAGACATTTGACTGTGTGGATAATAATAAACTATAGGTCATATTGAGAAGAATGAGAATTCCAGAACACTTAAGTGTGCTCATGTGAAACTTGAACATAGACCAAGAAGTCAAATGTGGTGTCAAAGGCTTATTGATTGTTCAAAATGGCTTTCATACTCATTGACTTTAACTTTGCCGTGTGGATGGGTGAGAATATGCAAATGGATTTGTTAGTCTACCTGAGAGAAGATTGACTAGTCTCCCATTAAATTGTGTAGATTCAGCAGCAAAATTTGGGAATCTTAACCACCAGCAAAGAAGCAGCAGAGACTGTAGAGTGAATGTCCTTTGCGATCAAAGATTCTTGTGTCATTCAGATGGGGGACTACAGAAGCAGTAGCTGTAGAAGAGGACCAGAGACCCAACATGAGACAGAGCTTGGAGTGTTACACCATGGAACCAGAGTTTGTTGGAACTAAGAGTCTCATGGAGCTACGTTTGTTGGAGGACTAGAGGGGATAGCTATAATTGATAGGACTAATAGATTTCCAACACTGGCTGAAAGCTGTGAGGCTGAAGGCTAGGTGTCTGTGAACACATTTCAGAAGCTGTATTGAGTGTATCCTCCTGCCAAACTTCTGGTTTCCCTTATAATCATGAGTATATTTTTGTGTGTTCTGTGAGATATTGCAACTGATTTTAGACCCAGAAGAGCAGTAAGATGTTGTTGTTGTTGTTGTTGTTGTTGTTGTTGTTATGTGCTGTCGAGTCGCCTGCGACTCATAGCGACCCTATGTACAACAGCCCTAAACTCAGCTCTGTCCTG
>NW_006400060.1:1182207-1186619 GCF_000299155.1 Elephantulus edwardii
GTGTGTGTGTGTGTGTGTGTGTGTGTGTGTTTAAGTCCATAGGATGTTCAGTACTCTTCCACAAGACCACAACTCAAAGGCATCAATTCTTCTGTCATCCAGCTCTCAGATGCATAGTAAGGTATCAGAAAAACCATGGCCTGAATTAGATGTGCCTTAGTCCTCAAACTGACATCATGACTACTTAATAATTTGAGAGGTCCCTAATTGCAGACTTTCCCAATGCAATATGTCTCTTGATTTCCTGACTGCTGGTTCCAAGGATGTTAATTGTGGATCCAACTAAGATGAAGTTGAGAGTTTCAATCTTTTCTGCATTCACCATGTTGTTGCCTATTGGTCCAATGCTAAGAATATTTATTTTCTTGACATTGAGATGTAATCCAAATTGAAGGCTGCATTACTTGATCCTCTGCAACAAGTGTCTCAAGTCCTCCTCACTTTCAGCAAGCAAGGTTATGTCATCTGCATAACACAAGTTATTGATGAGTCTCACTCTGATCCTGATGCTGCATCCTCTCCATAGAGTCCAGCTTCTCAAATAATTTGCTCAGCATACAGATTTAACATATATTTATAAATAATACAACCCTGACACACTCTCTTCTCAATTTTAAACCAGGTAGTGTTCCCCTGCTCTATTCGTACAATAATCTGCTGGTCTAAGCCAAGCCACACCTCTAGATTTTACCTCCTCATTTTCCAAACTCCAACTTTTACCTTTCTTAAATAATTCCTGCTTTTCTTCTTTGGTGCAGGATTCCTAGCTTTGACGTCTAAGCACATGATTCTTCCACTCCAGACCCAGGAAAGTTTTAATTTTCTAACCTGGTTAGTCCTATCCAATCCCACCCTTCTTGCTGGAAGACAGGAGAGTTTGTCTAGCAGGGGTGAGTATACTGGCACTGAAGCTGATAGGGAAAATATTTTATTAATAAGTGAGCCAATATAATGGAGAAGAGCAAATTGGAGTAAAATGAAGCAAGTTGAGGCTAGTAGACAATGGAAGAAAAGCTAAGTGGATAAGAAAACTAAGGAGAGAGTGAGTTACAAAGCCAGGAACATGAGTGCATGGACAGCAGGAAACCACATAGAGTTTGGGTAAATATTAGATATAGAGGCTTTCCCCCGTTCCTTTCTGTGTTACGTGTGACTGAACCTGTTCCTTCTAAAGAGTTCAAGATGAGTATAAAATGCCTCTTGACTCAGTTCTATCTCATCTCTACCAGGGGACCCAAAATCTGTAAGACACAGCATAGGAAAGTATGGGCTTGAGGATAAAAAAAACCCCAAGACTTAAATTCTAGTTTAAACTCTTATTGGTTTAGCAAGCTTCATACTCTTTATTTGGAAAATGAATATATTCTCCAGAATAGATCCTATTTTAGGTCACAAAGCAAGTCTCAATAAATTAAAAAACATAAAAATAATACAAAGCATTTTCTCAGACCACAATGCTACAAAATTAGAAATCAACAACAAGAGGATAAAGGAGAAAAAACCTCATGCATTGGGAAACTGAAAAACACCATCTTGAACATGAGTGGGTAATAGAAGAAATTTTGAAAAAGTAAAAGGTTTCTTGAAAGAAAAGATAATGAAGACACTACTAAAACCCACTGGGAAGCAGGCAAAGCAGTAAATAGGTGCTAATTCATAACAATAAGCCAGCACATCAAAAGGGGGGAAAATTATAATTGATTCTTTAACTAAGCATGTCCAACAAGTTGGAAAAAAGCAAAAACCCTGATAACTTCTAGAAGAATAGAACTTATTGGGGGAAAAAACCCACAACACAACAGGGCAGAAATAAATAAAATAGAAACAGAAAAATAATTGAGACTATCAACAAGACCAGGAGTTGGTTCTTCAAAAAGTTCAGTGAAATCAACAAATCACTAGCAAAACTAACAAAGGGAAAGGTGGGGAAAAGACACAAATAATCCAAATAAGAGATGAAAGAGGTAATGTCATAATAGAACCAACTGAAATAAAAAGGTTAACAATAGAATATTACAAAAAAACTATACTATAACAATCAGAGAGTTGGACAGTGAATAGGGTTGATAGAAAGAGAATTGATGCCTTTGAGCTGAGGTGCTGGAGAAGAGTGATGAATATACCATGGACTTCTAGGAGAACAAATAGGTTTGGCCTGGAGAAGGTGAAGCCAGAATGCTCCTTGGAGTCAAGGATTCTGAAGCTTAGTCTGACATAATTTGAGCATGTTGCAAGGAGGGACTGGTCCTTGGAGAGGGACATCATGTTTGGCAGAGTGGAGGGGTGGCGAAGGAGAGGAAGACCTTCGATGAGATGGATCGATCCTGTGACTGATGCGGTGGGAATAAGTGCGTTTGAGATGGCTAGGTTGGCACAGGATAGAACAGCATTTAGAGCTCTTATACATAGGGTCGCTATGAGTCACAAACGACTTGATGGCACATAACAACACCACAAACATACTCTAACAAATATCAAAACCAAGAGGGAATGGATAAATACTTAGAAACACACAATCTACCCAAACTGACACAGACTGAAGTAGAACACCTAAACAGACTCATTTTCAAAATATAAGAAATTGAACAGCTAATAAATAACATCCAGCCCCCCCCAAAAAAAAAGTCCTTGACCAGATAGTTTTACTAGTTAGTTTAATCAAACATTCAGAGAAGAACTGACATCAAATCTACATAAACTATTTCAGAAAATAGAAAAAGATGGAATTATCCCAGACTCATTCCATGAAACAAACATATCCCTTATACCAAAGTCAGGTAAACAAACCACAAAATTAGAAAACTATACACCAATAGCTCTCATGAACACAGATGCAAAAATCCTCAATAAAAAAAAAAGCCTGGTCAATAGAATCCAACAGTACATTAAAAAAAATCACCATGACAAAGTGGGATTCATAACAGGTATGCAAGGATGGTTCAATATAAGAAAAACAATCTGTGTAATTCATCACATTAACAAAGCAAAGAACAAGAACCATATGATCCTATCAATTGATGCACAAAAGGCCTTTGACAACATCCAACACCCTTTTCTGATTAAAACACTCAACAACAACAAAAGGAATAGAGGGGAATACCCTCACAATTGTGAAAGTATATATGCAATACCAAGAGATATAATTTTCAACGGAGAGAGATTAAAAGTATTTCCCTTGAGACCAGGAACTAGCAAGTTTGTCCATTATCATCTCTCCTATTCAATATTGTATTGCAAGTCTTAGCAAGAGCAATAAGGCCAGAGAAGGAAATAAGAGATATCCAAATTGGCAAAGTGGAGGTAAAATTATCTCCATATGAAGATGATATGATAATTCACATATCTAAACTAAAGATAGTTTACATATCTAAACCTAAATACTCAGTGAGAATATTACTTACTGGACATAGTTGACAAATTCAGCAAAGTATAAGGATAGAAGATCAATGTACAAAAATTGGTCAGATTCCTCTATAGTGACAAAGAGAATACAAAAATGGAGCTAAGAAAAACAGTACTCATCACAATAGCTAACCACAAGATTATATACTTGGAAGTAAATCTAACTAGAAGCACAAAAGACATATTCAAAGAAAAATTACGAAACATTACTACAAGAAACAAAAAGAGACCTGAAGAAAGGGAAGACTATACCATGCTCATGGATAGGAAGAATTAATGTCATTAAAATGACAGTTCTATCAGAGGAAATCTACAAGTTCAATACAATCCCTATACAAATCCCAATTCCATTCTTCAACAAGGTGGAAAAGGAAGTTCCCAATTTTACCTGAATGGAAAGAGGCAAAACACTACTGAAAAAGAGAAACAGAGTAGGAAATGGTATAGTGACAGACACCCAGAAACAAGCTTGTCTACCCATGGTCAACTGATTTTTTTATAAAGAGACAAAATCAGTAAAGTGGGGAAACGACAGACTTTTTAATAAATGGTGTTGGCAAAATTGGAAAACCATCTATAGAAAGCTCAAGCAAGACTCACACCTCACACCATACACAAAAACCAACTCAAGGTGGATCAAGGACTTAGGAGTAAATCTAAAGACTATAAAGTTCATCAGAGAAGAACTAGGAAGAACTAGAGAAGCCCTAATCAACAGCATGAACAGTCTTCCAAGCATGATGAAAACCTACAACCAGGAGAGAACAAAATAGATGAATAGAATATTTTAAGAATTAAATCTCTATCCACATAAAAAAACGGCATTAACAGGGTAAAAAGGAAACCCACACTCTGGAAAAAAATATTTGGCAATGACATTTTTTTTTTGCATCCAACTGTTTTTTTTCTGTAATTATATTTTATTAATTTTCATAAACATTTACAGAGATTTTGGGTTTCCATTCATTCATTGTTGCACTATTCTCTCTACCCTCCTCCCAGTTTGTTCT
>NW_006400060.1:1187928-1191104 GCF_000299155.1 Elephantulus edwardii
AAGAGCCAACATTGTTCTTAATGGAGAGAGGTTAAAGGCATTCCCTTTAAGAACAGGAACTAGGCAAGGATGCCCACTATCACCTCTTTTATTCAATATTGTTTTGGCAATGACATTTTTGAGAAGTGGCTCATATATAAAATTTATGCAATACTCTAACAACTCAACAAGATAAAGGTAAAGAACCAAATCACAGGATATGAATAGACACTTAACCAAAGAAGTAATTCAGATGGCAAACAACAAAGAAATGTTCAAAAATTCCAAGCTCTTAAACAGATGCAAATAAAAATTATTATGAGATATCATCTCATCCCAGCAACAATAGAAAAGATCAGTAGAACAGCAAACAACAAATGCTGGTGAGGTTGTGGAGACTTTGGAATCTTATTCACTGCTAGTGGGAGTGTTAAATTATACAACCATTATCGAAAGCAGTCTAGTACTATCTCAAAAATTTTAAAATAGAAATGCCATTTTACCGAGCAATTCCACTACTAGGACAATACCCTAATAAAACCAGAGCTTCCACCCAAACAAATGTATGCACACCCACGTCTATTGCTGTGTTATTAACAATAGCAAAGAGATGGAAGTAACTCAAGTGTCCATCAACAAATGAATGGATAGAAAAACTATGGTATGTTCACCTAATGGAATATTATGCAGCACTGAAAAACAATGAACTCGTAAAATATTACACAACAAGTGTGACCTTGGAGAACATTATACTGAGTGAAATATCTCAGTCACAGAAGGACAAATACTGCATAACACTACTGTTATAAAGCAAGACTGACATGGGGGTTTGGGGGGAAACTAGGAAAAGAGTGGATAGATAATGAACAATGCTTTTGAACAGATGAGGGAAAGAACTGTTTAAAAGGAATACAAAACGGGTGACCCTAGAGGACATTTTGCTGAGTAAAATATCTCAGTCACAAAAGGACAAATACTACATAATGCCACTGTTATAAAACAGGACTGAGATTGGGGTTGGGCAGAAACTAAGAAAAGAAGGAATATATAATGTACACTGCATTGAAACAGATGAGAGAGAGAACTCCTTAAAAGGAATATATGATTAGGCATTATTTGCATGACAACAGTACAGAACAAGAGCTACATAATAAAGTGGACTGGGAGGGGGAACTATATAACAACGAATTTTTTTTTCAAGCAGAAAAGTGAACTGGGGAGAAGGTTGGGTGGGTAGGGAGGAAAATACGCAACAATGAATGAATGAAAATCCATGTTCTATATAAACTTTCCTTAAAATATCAATTAAAAAATAAAAGGAATATATGATTAGGTATTATTTGTATGATAACAGTACAAAATTGCATTGCAAAGTGGAATTGCAAAGGAGGAAGGGATAAAGAGGGAGGAAATTGTGCAACAATGAATAGATATTAAAAATAAAAGTGAACTGAAGGGGGAAGGGAGGGGCAGGAACAAAAATGTGCAACAACGAACTAATGAAAATCCAACTTTTCTGTAAACTTATTAAAATAATATTTTTTTCAAAAAAAGAAGATATAGGAGGGAGTGCCGGGCCAGGGCTTGTGACCCAGCCTACAATTTGCAGGTACAGAGTACAGTTCCCAGAGGTCTGTGGGGAAACGCCATCTTTATAAACTTGGACTTTGGTGGGAGATCTGCAAGGACAGTGGAGGGAGTGCTGGACAAGGGCTTGTGACCCAGCCTTCCCAACCCCCTCTGCCTACAATTTGCAGGTACAGACTACAGTTCTCAGAGGTCTGTGGGGAAATGCCATCTTTATAAACTTAGACTTTGGTGGGAAAACTGCAAGGACAGTGGAGGGAGTGTCGGGCCAGGGCTTGTGACCCAGCCTTCCCAAACCCCTCTGCCAACAATTTGCAGGTACAGACTACAGTTCCCAGAGGTCTGTGCGGAAACACCACCTTTATAAATTTGGACTTTGGTGGGAAATCTGCAAGGACAGTGGAGGGAGTGTTGGACCAGGGCTTGTGACCCAGCCTTCCCAACCCCCTCTGCCTACAATGTGCAGGTACAGACTACAGTTCCCAGAGGTCTGTGGGGGAACGCCATCTTTATAAACATGGACTTTGGTGGGAAATCTGCTAGGACAGTGGAGGGAGTGCCAGGCCAGGGCTTGTGACCCAGCCACCCCACACCCATTTGGGCCCTGGGGTCTTCGGCCCTCAGGCCAGGAAGACAATCATATATGCCACATCTGTAAGATTTATCAACCTCCCCTAAAATACTCATGTACCACTGAGGATTAAGTTATGTGGGGAATCAAACTGGTTTCTGGCCTGAGTATGTAGGGCCTACTAACTCAAACAACAGGGAGATCCTTAGCATATCCAAAGAGTGGATAAGCTACACCAGAAAGGAAACAACAGACTTCCTCCTTCATTATTTAGGTTCCCCTGAGCCCCTCCCCACGTGTATCAGTGTGTGCTTCCTCCCTCCCCACTCACGTGAGCTTTGGAGTGTGCATGCACCCTCTACGCATCTACTCTTGTTCCTGCCCAGCCTTCTTCTGGAGCAGTGATGTCAAATAAAAAACCAGCTACCACCTCAGACACAAAGAACTCTGCCACACCAATGGCCCGTAGAAAGCAGAGTGCTTCACTTGTCACACTAGGCCAAAGCAAGATATCAACACCCAAAGAAGACAGAGTAGCAATGGATTTCCTGAAGCCAGAAAGCCTGATGGAACTTTCTGACACTTACTTTAAAAGAACAATGATTGAATATTTTCAATGGATAAAAAAGAAACTTGATGAATTACAGAACATTGCTAGCAAAGATCAGGAGGAGCTTAAAAAAAATCCAAAACAATGCAGAGAAAACAAATGAAGCATTAGAAGCACTGGAAAAACAAGAGACTGTGATCCAAAATATGAACTCTGATCCAAGATGGCAGCGGAGGCAGAGACAGCGTGGTGAGCTGCGGGAGCAGTGAACCACTGAATCAGGGCCATTATGGCCTTCCACAGACTTTGGCTTATTAATAATTGAACACTTAAACAGTTGATGACTGGCCCTCAGTGAAGATAGAGGCTCAACAACAGGAATTCAAGGATTCCCAAGGAGAAATGGGTGAGTCTCGTGGCTCCCAACGCCCCGCTGCAGAGCCCTCGCCGTGCTGCACAGCCGCTGCAGCTCCATGAGGCTTCCACAGC
>NW_006400060.1:1199041-1200469 GCF_000299155.1 Elephantulus edwardii
TCTGACATACTTTGGACATGTTACCAGGAGGGACTGGTCCTTGGAGAGGGACATCATGCTTGGGAGGGTGGTGGGACAGTGCAGGAGGGGAAGATCCTCTACAAGATAGACTGATTCGGTGACTGGGGTAATTGGGATGGGTGTGCCAGAGGTAGTGTGGTTGGCACAGGATAGAGCAGGGTTTAGGGCTGTTGTGCATAGTGTCGCTATGAGTCGCAAACGACTCGACGGCACATAAGAACAACAACAATATCAGTGATTTATGTGAGTGTCAACTTCACTTGGACTAGATAAATGGTGTTCATTTTTGAGTTTTAAGCATATATCCAGTAATTTGAAGTATTCATATATTTTTCTGGCAGAAAATAAAAGTTTGATAATAACATTTGAAACAAATATTAGAACAATGCAAATTCATAAGGGCTTGTCCTTGCAAAGATGCACCAGTATTTGAACTAATGTATGTAAATGTGCCTTGGATATTATAAAGTGCTGCTCAGAAGTTATTTTTTTATATGGAAATGTGTTCTTTTCACATTCAGTTATCAGATCTCATTACAGTACACAAGATGGCCTAGCTACTTCCCAGTTTCACATGATGTATTGCAAAGACCCACAATATACTTTTCACTGTGCCTTCTAGAGCCTGTAGGGTCTAAAGTGTGTGACCAATCGTCCCAGTCTTTCAGGAGTGTATCACCAGAAAATGGTAAGAATGTCCAGTAGCAAAAGCTTAAGAGACTAGGATCCCCAAGTTTGGATTGAGTCAACTGCTTTTGTACTAAGCACAAATATTAGGAACTTTGATGTGTTCATAATACACTTTTCAGTGGTTACATGAAGACTGATTTACCATCACAGATTTTCACGCAAGAAGCTAATCAGGGTTTCTCCAGTGACACCAGTGGGAAACCTTTTCCATCAAATACAAGCAATAGTGACACTATGAGAAGTACATCATGCTTTTGAGTAAGGGAAACATTCTATTCTTTTCTCTCACACAGACTACACTGGGAAGTCCCATATCATTTTCAAGGTGCAGATGGTAACGGAATACAGTTAATTATAAAGTGTCATGCGGTTTCTTAGAGACAGAGGCCCATGGATTTAGATAGAATATGCTGTGGGAGGATGTCAAATGTATCATCAAGGAAGAGTGCAAACAGTTATTACAAAGACGGAAGAGGAAGAAAAGACCAAAATGGATGTCAGAAGAAACTCTGAAGATTGTACTGGAATGTAGAGAAGCCAAAGCACAAGGAAGAATTAAAGACATTAAAGAGCTGAACAGAAGATTCCAAAAGGCAGCTCGGAATGACAAAGCAAAATATTACAATGAAATGTGCGAGGAGCTAGAGTCAGAAAATCAAAAGGGCCGAACTCGCTCAGCATTTGTTAAGCTCAAGGAACTGAAGAACAAATTCAAAC
>NW_006400060.1:1201605-1205476 GCF_000299155.1 Elephantulus edwardii
CAGGAAATAAAAAACGTATTGCAGTGGGAAAGTCTGCTGTTAGGGACCTCGCTAAAGTACTCAACAGCAATGGTGTCTCTCTGGAGACGAAGGTGCGCCTGATACAGGCCATGGTTTTTGCAATCATTTGTTACGCATGAGTGAGTTGGACAATGACTAGAAAGGACAGAAGAATTGATGCCTTTGAGCTGTGGTGCTGGAGAAGAGTATTGAATGTACCATGGACTGCCAAGAAAACAAATAGATTCATCCTGGAGAGGTTTAAACCAAGCAAATCCTTGGAAGCAAGGATTCTGGGGCTTCGTCTGACATACTTTGGGCATGTTGCAAGGAGGGTCAGGTCCTTGGAGAGGGACATCATCCTTGGGAGGGTAGAGGGACAGCGCAGGAGGGGAAGAGCCTCTATGAGATGGATTGATTCGGTGACTGGGGTAATCTGGATGGGTGTGTCAGAGGCAGTGCAATTGGCACAGGATAGAGGAGGGTTTAGGGCTGTTGTCCATAGGTTCGCTATGAGTCGCAAACAACTCAATGGCACATAACAACAACAACATGTTGGTTAGTTGTTCATAAGGTGATTATCAGTCATAATTGACTCTTTGGTACATAACAGCAACCCTACTCTATAGCCACCCAGACTTCAACCCCACTCCAGGAAGTATCAGTAACCCTATAATGACCTTGTGAGCTGGAGGTATTAGAGGGATGGCTGATAGAACACTGAGGTTCATAGGAGTGGACAAGGATTTTTCTCTGTTGTCCATACCTCTATCCTATTCTAAAACAAGTACTCAGTTTTTAAATGGGAGTAAGAGCTGTATTGGTAGAGGAAGTGAAAGACAATGAGCTTCAGCACTACCCAACTCTGACTGGTTGTTTCTGGAGACAGAATTCATAGAAATCAGGGTTGGAATTGCTCCTTCCAATTTTCTTCTTCCCTCTAATAAGGGTTGGAAGACGTGTGTTTAAGGAGTTGGGGGAAGAACGAATTTTTTTTTTAAAAGTGAACTGGGGAATGGTGAAGGGAGGAAGAAGGGGTAAAAATGTACAACAATGAATGAATGAAAATCTAACTTTTTTGTAAACTTTTGTTAAAATCACAATTAAAATAAAAAATTATTTGTCTTAAAAAATGAAACTATAAATCCGTCTGTGTACAAAATTGATTCAATGCTCATTTTATTCTTATTCTGTATTCAAGTAGATATTGCTTGACAGTTTAACTCTGATTAAATTATTGAAGAATAGAAAGAAATATTTTTATTATAACATATTAGCTATAAATGTTCTATCTAAAATGTTTTAAAATTATAATTGTAAAAAATAACAACAAAAAAGAACATACAGGAGACAGAATTCTGAAACTAGAAAGGAAATAGGAGTCCTGTGGGTTGCTACCTGAAAAGCTGGCGGTAGGACTAGGACCTTTGAAGAAGAAATAGGAAAAAATCTGCTCCTATTAAGACTTATACCTCAGAAACCCAATGGAGGGTCATCATGCATCAGAATAAACTCTAAGGCAGTGGAATATGTTGGGTTTTGATTTTGTCCTACCTTCCAGCTTCTCTACACCTCAACATGTCCAACGTACAAGTACATGTAGGAAGACAGCTTTTATCCCAGACTTTGTAGGATTTGACGTCTCCCTCTCTGCAGAGTGAATTGGGTAGTGCTCCTTGATAAGAAATGCTTGTAAGAAAGTAGGTTATGAATCTAGCCATAGATCAGAAAATGGTCTTGAAAACACCACCATTTATATTTCACAAGACCTAAGAGTTCACTGAATTTTGAGCATTTCTTCCTGGGTCTGTTAGCCAGCTGAATGTCTTTCTCTGTGAAAAGTCTTTCATTGCCTTTTGCCCATTTTGTAGCTGGGTTATCAGTCTTTTTCTCATGGGAGCCCAGGAGTATTCTGTAAACTTTTGTTGAGACCCTTGTCTGAGATGGTATTGCCATATGTTTCTTCCCAACAGTAGGTTTTCTTTCCACCCTGTTGGGAAAAGTTTTTTATGAGCACAGAGATTTAATCTTTAGAAAGCCCCATTTATCAATTTTATTTTCTCCAGATTGAGCATTTCTGTCTGAATCTGTCAGCCTCTTTATACCATAAACCAGGCCTTCTAAGCTTGGTTACAGTTTGTTTCTTATGAACTTAGTGGTTTTGGGCTTTACTTCCAGGTCTCTGATTCACCTTCAGTTTATTTTTGTGTATGGTGTGAGATGTAGAGCCTGTTTCAGCTTTCTACAGGTGCAGTCCAGTTTGACCAGCACTATTTGTTGAAGAAATTGTCATTTCCCCATCAGTTGACTATAGATAGAGAGGTCCATTTCTGGGTTCTCAATTCTGTTCCATTGGTGTATGTGCCTATCATTGTAACAGTACCATGCTGTTCTGGTTACTACCACTGTGTAGGAGGGGCTTTTTTTTACAATAATTTTTATTATTATTAATTTTAGTGAACGTTTACAGAGACTTTGGGTTTCCATTCATTTATTGTTGCATTTTTCTCCCTGTCCACCCCTCCCCCTCAATTCACTCTTCTCTTTGAAAAGTAAAAGAAAAATTCTTTCATGGTTATAATGCTTAAAGGGCCAATAGAACATGAGGATATTATTATTATAACAATAATAAATATCTGTGCACCAAATGATAGACCTGCAAAATATATAAAAGAAACATTAACAAGACTGAAAAAGGAAATAGACAACATTACTAGAGTAGTTGGAGACTTCAATACATCCCTCTCAAGAAAAGATAGAACTACCAGAAAAACTCAACAAAGATACTAAAAAATTAAAACCACACAATAAACCAACTCGATCTCATAGATAGTTATAGGCTAATGCACCCAAAAAAAGCACAATATAACTTTTTCTCCAATGTGCATGGAACGTTCTCCAGAATAGATCACGTCTTGGGCCACAAGGCAAGAATCAATGAATTCAAAAACATAGAAATAATATAAAGCATCTTCTCAGACCACAATGCTACAAAATTGGAAATTACTAACAAGAGGATAAAGGAGAAAAAAAATCATACAAGTGGAAGTTGAACATCACCTTGCTTGAACATGAGTGGGTACTAGAAGAAATAAAAAATTAAAAAAGTTTCTTGAAACAAATAACGATGAAAACATCACTTACCTAAACCTCTGGGAAACAGCCAAAGCACTAATGAGAGGTCAATTTATTAAAATAAGCAAACACATCAAAAGGCAGGAAAAAATGACCTTTGACTCTAACCCAGCATCTCAAAAAAAATTGAAAAAGAACAGCAAGAAAACATGACACCCTCTAAAAACCCTGAAATTATGAAAATCAGAGCAGAAATAAATTAAATAGAAAATAGAAAAAACAATTGAAACCATCAACAAAATGAGGAATTGGTTCTTTGAAAAGGTCAATAAAATCAACAAACCACTAGCAAAACTGACAAAGGAAAAGACACAAATAATACGGATAAAAGATGAAACAGGCAACATCACAACAGACCCAAGTAAAATAAAAACATTAATAATAGAATATTATGAAAAACTATACTCCAGCAAATATGAAAACCCAGAGGAAATGGAAAAAACTTAGAAATTCACAACATGCCTAAACTGACACAAACTGAGATGGAAACCTGAACAGACCCATTACAAAAAGTAATAAAACAAACTTCCAGACAAAACAAGCTCTGAAGCAGATAGTTTTACAAGTTAATTTTATCAAACATTCAGAGAATAACTGTCACCAATTCAACATAAACTATTTCAGAAAATAGAAAAAGATGGAATTCTCCCAGACTCATTCTATGAAGCAAACATATCCTTGATACCAAAGCCAGGAAAGGACACCACCAAAATAGAAAACTATAGGCCAATATCTC
>NW_006400060.1:1207441-1245885 GCF_000299155.1 Elephantulus edwardii
GGGAGTGTCAGAGACAGTGAGATTGGCACAGGACAGAGCGGAGTTTAGGGCTGTTGTACATAGGGTCACTATGAGTCGCAGGCGACTCGACGGCAGATAACAACAACAACAACTACAAATGGTTTTGCTTTTTTCTTTTTTTGTTTTCTTCTCTGAGTTCTCTTTATTACTATAGAGGAATCCCACTGATTTTTGTATCCTGCCACTCTACTAAATTGGTCCACTAGCCCTAACAGGTTTTTTTGTTGAGTCCTTGAGGTTTTCTGTGTACACTGTTATATCATCTGAAAATGTTGTTGTTGTGTACCATAGAGTTGGGACCAACCCATAGCTGACCTGCCAGAGGGTTTTCAGAGGCAGTTAATCGCACAGGAGAAGATTGACCATCCTTCTCAGCTGACCTTCTCATCTTTCTCGAATCACATACCTTTGGGATTGCAGCACAGCTTTTTGCCAGTAGGCCACCATATAGTGACAATTTAACTATCTCTTTGCCAATTTGGATGTCTTTTATTTCCTTCTTTTATCATATAGCCCTAGCAAGTATTTCCAATACAATACTGAATAGAAGTGGTAACAATGGGCATCTTTGTTGGATCCCTGTTCTCAAGGAAAATAGTTTTAGTCTTTCTCCATTGAGAATGACACTGGCTCTTGGTTTTTCATATGGCCAACAGAAACACGAAGAAATGCTAAAAGTCACTGGTAATGAGAGAGATGCAAATCAAAGCCACAATCATATACCATCTTACTCCAGTAGCAGTGGCAAAATTTAGTAGGCTAACAAGTAATAAATGTTGGAAAGGATGTGGAGAGGTGGGAACTCTCATACATGGTTCATTGTTGTTGTTGTTGATTGCTGCTGAGCATGACTCATAGCAACTCTATGAACAAAAGACCTAATTTCCTTTCTATAACTATCATAGTTTCTCTGAGTTCACAGAGTTTCCATAGGCTTGTGGTTTGGGAAGTGGATGCCACTCCTCCTTCCAAACCTGTCCTACAACTTGGTCCTTCAATTGGTGAACCATTATCGTATTTGATACCCCAAAAGCACAAATTTTGGCATTACAGCAAACCTAGATTACCTCAGTATGGCATATTGACAAGGAGTGATGTGCAAAGTAGAAGAATGTTCCTTCAAAATGTAACAACTCTAGTTTCACTTAGCTTAAGTGTTGTCAAGTCGAAAACAACTCATAGCAACTCTATGAACAAAAGACCTAAAGTCTGTTGTATAGTTAACGTCATTTCTTTAAGTTTATAGAGTTTCCAGAGGCATTTGATTTAGGAAGTGGATGCCGCTCCTGCTTCCAAACCTGAATCAATATGGAAGCTCCTCCAAACACTGTCCATGATGGGTAACCATCATGACATTTGACACAGCTATGGCACATTGATAAGCGGGTGTCAGTTGGCCTGAACTTTTGCCCTAATTGACTAGGACCCAAGGGTGGAGCACAGTCAACAGCATTTGTTGGGTGTGTCTTTAAAATTCCATAGTGATAGGTGAAGTCTGTGGCTGGCCTGGAGAAAACAATGCAGTGGTTCCACTCTAGAAGTCCAGTTTCTCATGTCTTGATGGGTACACAGTTGGTAGAATTGTATAATGGTATAACCACTCTGGAAGGCAGTTTGGTGTTTCCTCAAGTAATGCAAGGCTATAGGTGTCTGACATTTCCAAACTTCAAGTTACATTCCTGATAAAACCCCTACAAGACACATCTATCAACAGATATTTAGCTCATTAATTAATATATGATTTAAGCAAAATTTTTTTCTCTAGTATTTTCCAATTTTATAAGTTCTTTGTATTTCAGTACTCAAAAGACTTTATGAACATCTAATTCTGTGTAAACTTCAGCTTTCATCTGTGAATATAAAATCTTTTGCAATACAAAAAAAAAGTTCAACATAGACATTCTGTATGACTCATTCCTAGGAATATATATCCCAAGGAAATTAGAAGTGAGACACAATCAGAGATTTGTACACTAATGTTCACAGCAGCATTATTCACCATCTCAAGAACATGGAAACAACCTAAATGTTGAACCACAACTGAACGGATTGCAAAATTGTGGTTCATTCACACAATGGAATATTATTGCAACACTGAGGAGAAACTATTTCAAAAAATCCTTTATAACTTGGGAGAGACTGGAGAGCATTATGCTGAATAAACTAACTCAGTCTTAATAAGACAAATACTGCATAAGACCATTATTGTAAAAATAGAAGGATAACTAGTAAAACATGCATAGGGACCCAAAGAGGGAAGGGGTGGGAGCAGAGGGGTAAGGATAGGTAGGCACAAAACCACAGGGCTGCATAATTTGGGTGGTGGAGGGAGGGCATGGAGGAAATGGGAAGGATCCAGTGGGGAACTGAAAAGACAGGGTAATGATGGTCAAGGTCCATTATTAATAATAATGAATAATTTTATAACACAAACACAATGTGAATGAATAGTGTGAGACACAATGTATACGAACTTTGTAATCAAACAAATATAAAATTTTAAAAGCCTAAAGAAAAAGAGTACTTAGAAGTTTGTGTCAGGATTAGCAATGTAATCTGAATCTTGGTTTGCACACTTGCTGTGACCTTTAGCAAGTAAATTAAACTTTTATTCCTCAGAATTCTCATCTATGAAACAGAGGATAATAACAGTACCTACCTCATAAGGGTTGTTGTTAAAACTAAATGAGATCATGCATATCACATCTGGTACACATCTGGTACTATTCTAGACATCTGGTAAATATAAAAATTAGCAATTATTTCTTTCTCCCACAGTGCTTCACAGTTCTATTCTCATACTTTTAAAAGTATTTGTAAAGTGAATCAACAACCAGTACTTTAACACAATTCCTTAACATACTATTTTGCCCATACTTAGTCCACCAAATCTCCACTGATTTGAGAATAGTCTCTCAGTTGTTGTTACAATGGCTTAATTCTTTTCCTCAAACTTGCTGATTCTTTTCCCAGTACCTCTTTTCTATTTACTGTCTCTATCTCTGCTGCATTTCACATTCAACAAGACTTCCTTTACACCAGGACCTTGGTTTGCTTTAGATTTCTGAGGGTAAAAAGAGAATAGTAGATTAATTAATTGTTTTCAAATGGAAAGGGTTGCTTCTTCTGCCCACCTCCATATTCTCAAACCCTTTTTGTCCTATGTATCTGGAAGATATATAGGAGGTTCTGAGGGCTCATTTACATGGTGCATGACTAGTCTCTTGTGTGACAGCAGGTTTTTCAAGTCAGAAGCAGCTCCACACCTTTCTCTCTAAATTCCTTGCATTCTCAGGAAATGAAGTCATTAATTTTGTGAGGTTATATGGGAGAAAATATGCTTGGTCCAGCACTTTTCTACTTTGTACATCTCCACTTTAGCTCTAATTAGTCTTTCTGTCTTGTTTGTATGTATGTCTATATTTCCATAGTACCCACCTCTTAAATAGCTGATTGACACATCTATTATGGATCAAATTATAGGCCCACATTGCCTCTGCTCTTAATTGAGAGTATAGTGACCACTGCAGAGAAATTCTTATTTGAATTCCAAAGAGGCAGTTTGTTCTGAAGGTCTAATAGATTAGGCCCTTCAAATTCATTTTGAATAATGCAAACAGAAGACAGTGTGTAATCATTTTATAACACGTCAAGACTCTTCTTCATCATGGAAAACAGAACTCAAACTTCTTATTCTCGCAAAGTGGCCAAGAATGAGCAAACTACACTAGACATATGAGAAAATGGTACAAACTTGGCCAACTGTTCTGCTACTTAGAAGAGGATGCTCTCCTAACCGTGTCCTTACACTGGATGAGAGAAATGGAAATGGTGAACAGTCAACTTTCAGTGTGATCCTCAGAATAAAACAGGAATAGGATTAGATTTAAAATTATCGTGCAATCCAGACTTTTTAGAACCAAGGAGGCTAGATGAATTCACCGAACTATTGCCTAAACTTTATACCAAAAAAATCCCTGAAGTATTCTATTTGATTGAATATACATAGAATTATTTCAAAATGCTGTGAAAGGTTCTAAGTGCTTGTTTTAAACCACTTTATTAGTCTAATTTGTGACAAACTGTTCATCATCATGTTCTGATCCATAGACCATAGTTTCCTCCCCCCCTTTATTTTGTGGTGGTTCAAGTTCAAGTTTTCACATGTACAATATAATAACACTGAAAATATTATTCATGTTATGCCACCATTCTGACCCTCTTTTTCAGATAGTTCCTACTTCAGTAACATTTACTCAATGCTTCCTAAGGGTTCTATCTGATCTTCTGAGTCGCTGTTTCAATTTTATTCCACATATATAGTTATTTAAAAAGTTTATGCTTAAATATTTTTATTACTTAAACTAAACTATTTTCCCGTTTTTAATAAGACTTCTTAAAACGGAACTAAATAGTAGCTTACTTAATAAATAATGTACCACTTCAGGAATATAATCAAAGTCACATGAATTTTACACATAAAAATAGTTGAATTAGCATGTTCTGTTATGTACATTCTCAACAAGAAGAATAAATAAATTACATAAAAAGATAAAGCAAGGTGGGGAGCTTTGTATATGTGTGGTAACAATTTCTTGTAGCATTGTGGTGGCCACAACTACACAACTACTAGTTCTTCTCATTTGCCTGCTTTGAAGGCAAGTATTAGTTAGGTAAAGGCTTTAATACTCAGTTCCAATAGGTAGTGGCCATTGTAAATGCATTATCTTAGAGGTACCTGCCTAATAATTCCATTAGTATACCTGCTGTTGTTGAGTTCCATCTAGCCAATTACCATTCACAGCAACCCTATGAACTACAGATTGGAAACTTGCCCTATCCTATACCATCCTCATGATTTTTGCCAGCCTGCTGTTATAAGGCACTGTGTGAATATGATTCGCTGAGGGTCATCCTTTCTATTGTGGACCTCCTTTTTACCTTTCTCAGCACAATGTGTTTTTTCAAGGACTGGCCCCTCCTAGTCACATGTCCAAGTTTGTTAAATGAAGTTTCACCATTCTTGCCTCTAAGGAGCACTCTGGCTACATTCCCTTCAAGACATAGCTGTTTTTGCTCTTTTGGCAGTACATGGAATATTCAATACTCTTCTCCAATACCATAATTCAAAAGCATCAATTATTCTTTGGTTTTCCTTTTTTATTGAAGCAACTGGAAATACCATGGCTTGGATCAGAAGTACCTTAGTGCTATGCAGCACTTAAAAACAAGGGGAGGAAAAGGAACTCATGGGTGACCCTGGAGGACATTATGTGGAGTGAAATAATCATAAAAGGACAAATGCCAGTGTTATAAAACAGGATTGACATGGAGGTTGGGGGGAAACTGAGAAAAGAGGTGTATGGAAACAGATGAAGAATAGAACTGCTTTAAAAGGGATATATAATTGCATGACAACAGTCCAGTTTACATAGTAAAATGGACTGTGAAGGGGGAAGTGGGGGGAGGGGATTGCACAACAGTGAAATACTTTTTTCCAAGATAAAAGTGAACTGGGGGTGGAGTGGGCAGGGAGGAAAATGTGCAACAATGGGTGAATGGAAATCCAAGTTCTTTATAAATTTTCATTAAAATATCCCAAAATCTCTGTAGATGTTCATTGAAATGAAAAATAAACAACCTAAATTTAAAAAAAAAAAAGAAAGATGTTACACCTTGGAAACCCAGTGGAGGATTGCCATAAGTGGGAATCAACTCAATGGCACTGATTTGTAAAATTTATACAAAGGAATATAAGTCAACAATATAGTGCAATGTACTATTAATAAAAGCATAAAAATGAAAAAAAAAGAAGTACCTTAGTTTAAATATCTAGTTAGTACAAAATCTAAACTTTGAGATAAATGAGGGAGACTTGTTGCTGTGGGTGATTTAATGAGAAAAAGGTTGACAAACATGGAGTCCTTATTAGAAAGTAAAATTCTGTGGGCAGAAACCAAAATCCATGTGATTTAATGAGGGCTGATTTTGTTTCTCATTCTCATTACCTGAGAGTGTTAGCCACCCATCCCAATTGATGTCCCAATCCTTATTACTTTATCTCTCCCCATTAATAAAATACTCAGACACAGGCACCCTTCATTTCTTCCACATATAAGAAATATTTATATTTACAGTTTAGCTTCTTTCAAGGTCACATCAAGTATTAAAATTTCAAGAGCATAACAAAAGCTGAATTGGAGGGAATGCCTGTTGATGAGACATCAACTGAGAAATTTTACCCCACCACTCCACTCGACAAGCTGAAGTCTCATTTAGGTGTCTGAGAAGAGAGTCATTCTGACTGTGCCCTGATAGAATCACTCCTATTCTACACCCTCACCACAGAATGTGCCTGTGAAATGAAAAAAGAGGTCCTCAATGAATAACTGATCAAATACTCAAAACTCAAACTTATTGCTGTCAAGTTAGAACTGACTCATAACTGATCCTCCAGCAGGTTTTTAGAGTCTATAAATTGTACAGGAGGAGAATGACCACTTTTCTCCTGCAGGACACCTGGTGGATTAGAACCAGCTTCTTTTGGGTTGGCAGCATAACTCTTTACCAACTAGGCCACAAGATCTCCCTGAATAAGTGTAGTATAATCTCAATGGAGAGCTAACTCATGTGAGGAGAAGCTCTTTTAGGAATGGGATGCTTCTGCACACCCATGTTTATTGCGGCTTTGTTCACAATAGCAAGGAATTGGAAACAGCCCAGGTGCCCATCAACAAACTAATGAATAGAGAAGCTGTGGTATATTCACACAATGGAATACTACGCTGTATTGAAAAACAAGGAACTCATGCAATATTATTCAAAATGGGTGAGCCTAGAAGACATTATGCCGAGTGAAATATCTCAGTCGCAAAAGGACAAATACTGTATGGTGCCACTGCTGTAAAATGGGACTGATATGAGGGTTGGCATAAGACTGAGAAAAACTGGATAAATTGTGTATACTGCATTGAAACAGATGAGGGAAAGAATAATATAAAACGATGTATGATAGGGTATTATGGTTATCACAAGAGTCCACAATTAAGGTTGCATAGTGGAGTGTACTTGGGGCAGTGGGAGGGGTGCGGGGGGGATTATATATCAAAGAAAGAATTTTTCTTTTACTTTTCAAAGAGAGGAGCGAACTGAGGCGAAGGGAGCAGGGGGAGGGCTGGGCAGGGAGAAAAGTGCAAGAACAATGAATGGAAATCCAAAATCTCTGTAAATGTTCATTAAAATCATTAAAATAAAAAAAAATTTAAAAAAGAATGGGGTGCTTCCTCAAAAAGTTGGAAATGTAAATACCATTTCTACTATGGGTACACCAGTTCTACTACTGGTAATATACCCTAAAGAACCCGTAACTGCTGTCCAAGCAGATACATGTACATCTATGATTATTGCTGCTTTGTTCACAATAGCAAAAAGTTGGAAACGACCCAAGTGCCCATCAACAAACTAATGGATAGAGAAACTGTGGTATATTCACACAATGGAATATTATGCTGCACTGAAAAACAAAGAACTCATGACTATCATACAAAATGGGTAACCATGGAGGACATCTCAGTCACAAAAATACAAATACCATTATAAAACAGGACTGATGGGGATGAGATGGGGGGAAACTAAGAGGAGATAAATAATGTACATGGCATTGAAACAGACAAGGGAGAGAACTGTATGAAAAGAATATATTATTAGGTATTATTCGTGCAACAAAAGTCCAGATTAAGAGCTGCATAGTAAATTGGTCTGTGAAAGGGACTGTGTAACAATGAAAGAACATTTTTTCTAAAGAAAAAACAAACTTGGAGGTAGGAGGTCAGGGAGGAAAATGTGCAACAATGAATGGAAATCCAAGATCTTTATAAGTTTACCATAAAAATCTCAATTAAAATAAAAAAATAATTGGAGCCCATCTTTTTAGCAGAGCTTCTCTTTAGAGTTAAAAGGACCTAGACACTCTCTCTCATAGGTGCAGGTTCCACAGAAATCAGACTGGTCACTGTGAGGCTCCCACAACTGGTAAGCTGTCACATCTAAGCAGTCAGGATAAATTCTTATAAGATTGTAGGTCTTTGGCTCATCCCCCAAAAGTTCAATAATGTCTTACAGAAAGTTGCAGAGAACCCAAACTCTTGCAGGTAAATTATTCTATAGTCCTGCCAGACATAGTGAGGGGCATGGAGTATCTCTAATGTCTCCAACTGTATAGTGGATTTGCATTATGATCATTTACTGAGGAAGTAACTTATTTCTTCTGATGGGCTTACAAGAAAACAAATCAATATCCTTGTGGGCTCACCCATCAGCCTTATAATCTCCTTAGATTTCACAGTTGGTCTGGGAAGCCCCCACTTCATCCTCAAATACCCAGAAGAGAACAATCAGACAATGCTTTGTCTTGATTCAGTCTCCAAGGATGATTCCAAGTTCTCAGGTCTGTCTCGAGGGTGTCGGTAGCAGCAGACACAGTGGAGGTAGTCCACTACATTATGGGTGAAGAGTGAGCGCAATGGATGCAAGTACTGGAAGAAAAGGAGCATAAAGCCAATGGAAATCAGATAAGCAATAATGAGCTGCAAGGCAATTAGGGAATGACAGTAATTCAGTAATACTTTCACTCCAAAGAACTTAAAAACCGAAACCATGATCACATTCTCCACCAACCTCACACTATAGTGTAGACCCATATGTCCCCAGTTCTGACCCTTGTCAACAAGTTCTCTGTCTGCCAATGTCAACTGTATGGCTGACCAGCAAGAGAAATTTATTCCAGCATAAAGGACAGTGACTGAAATTAGCACCACCAGGGTGCCTACACGACTGAAATTTTTCTCAATGTTATTAGGCATCTGAGCACCACTCCTCCAGAACTTAATCCAAGGTTCAAAGAAGATGATCAGGAAGTTGAGCAATAAGAAGGGAACAGCTTTCAATTTCAATGTGGCTGAGAAGAGCACCAGAATCACTAGGCGGGAAATAATCTCCAATGACCTCCAGATGGTGATGCAGAGGATTTCCAAAGGTCCCAGGCGGATTTTGTATTCATCGTACTTGATCTGGATAGCCAACATATTGCAGAGGGTAGCTCCATAGGTGACAGATATCAGGGAAAAGATCATTAGCACAGCTGTAAGGGGTAGGAGGGGGGATAAACAAAACAAAACCAGGTAGTCAATGACAGTGATACTTAAAACCATAAACCCAGATGTCCAAGGACATAAATGAAACTTGAAGACTTTGGTATGGTCGCAAATAGCATGCAAACAATGACAATGAAACCAAAATGTCTTTTTATAATAGGGTTTTAAACATTTTTTCCCTTGGGTTCCACACCCTCCCCCAACACACTTTTTTCTCTATTTTTTAAACTCCCTATGATAGACAACGCAATACTTTAACAATCATAGAAAACCCCAAAATGAACTTTCTTAAAAGGTAGATTTTAAAACTAACACTGACATACCACTAATACAAGAAAAGCACATATGTAGAGCAAGGACCAACATTCCAAGAGGCAGAAAACATCACCTCTGAAAAATTGTCTTATGAGACTCCTAGAAAATATTCTTGCTAATAGAAGTTCCTTTTTGGATGCAGATGTTCTTCAATAAATGAATCTTGTTTGTGCATATGTCTAGAATTCTTAACTTCAGTAACATGTATCAAAATGTGTATTGCAAATTTTATGAGGGGAGAAGGGAACATGTCCATTTTATTCAAGGATGTACCTCCAGAAACAATGCCTTGGAACATTGTCACTCTCAACTCATTGTCATCTAGTCATAACTGACTCATCACTGACCCTTCATTGGGTTTCTTAGGGTGTAAATCGAGTGGGAGGAGATTGCTTACATTTCTCCCTTAGTGGCTGGTTGAGCCAAACGGCCAGAGAAACCCAGTCTTTGGTTTAGCTGCACAACTCTCTGTGGACTATGCCACCAGAGCTCCCTCTGGAACATAATAGATGCTCAAAAATGTGTGCAGAATGAAGAATTCTGAATTTATAAAGGCATTTGAAGCCCTAGGTTCAGCTTTGTGGGATTTTGTGAAAGTCATTGATTATCAGTATGCCTTAATTTCACAATTCACTGGCATGTTCTTGAGTTGCTGGTATTGATCATCAGCAATGTCAATTCATCACTCCTATGCCTGGGTATACTTTAGGAATACCTGAAATTTTAGTGGTGATTTTAAAAACAGCAACAACAACAAACAAAAACCTCACACAACAGGCCTAGGCCATGATATCCATACCACTTTATGTTACAGTAGAGGACCTAAAGGATCAAGATGCTTTCTAACTTCCTGTATATTAAGTCTCAACTGTAGAAAACAGAGATGGTCCTTTCCTTTGTTTTCCTTATTTCAAAGGATCCTGATTACTAAGAAATAATAGAGTGCCCTCAAAGAGACAGGGAGGCCTGAAGGCTATTTATGTAAAAGAAAAGCCAAAGTTTTTTGTTATAAGAAGATGGAGTTCAAGGAAACTAGAGTCATAGACAAATCAGTTTAAATAGAAAGAAAAACTTCCCTAAGAAAACCTAAAAGTAATCACAGCTTTGTTTCTCATATCCACCTCCCCCCCTTCCCGTAAGTTGAGGATTGGAATCTTCAATGACTAGAATAGGAGACTCTCTTAAAGTGACTCCTTGTGGCTTTGAAACTACTTTCAGTCCTACCCTAAAGAGCTGATGCTCTTCATATAGAGTTAGAAATGTTAGTATAAATGCATTCTCTTAAATTAGAACTCATTTATTAACAGTAGTATAATAAAAGGAATAAAGCTTGATGTTTCCAATAAGTGAAAAAAACACCTTCCAGCTGTCTCTCAACAAATATACCATAAGAGACCATAATGCTGCTAATTAACTTGCTCAAATTTTCTCTTAAAAGAGAAAAGGCCATTAGAAAAGGGGGAGCAACGATAGACAGAAGAAATGAAGATGAGGAAAAGTAAACCGAAAAGCTGTTTTCCAAACGTTAAAAGATACAGTATTGGCAAAATCTTTTAAGAGGAGATATCGCAAAAGAATTAAAAATATGGTCTCGCATGCACGGTGCCGACCATAGCCCGACAGCCAGTGTCTCCAGCGCCAGCTCTGCCACTGCTGCTGTCACTATCGCCCATTACAAAGCCGCCAACTTGAAGCGCGAACACTTCTGGAGGTACTTAGAGAAGAAGGGGGTGTTGGACACGCTGACAAAGGTGTTGGTGACCTTATATGAAGAACCTGAGAAACCAAATAGTGCTTTGGACTTTTTAAAGCATCATTTAGGAGCTGCAACTCCAGAAAATGCAGAAAGAGAACTACTCCGCCTAGAATTGGCAGAAATGAAAGAGAAATATGAAGCTATTGTAGAAGAAAACAAAAAAAAATTGAAAACAAAGCTTGCCCAGTATGAACCACCTCAGGAGAAGCATGCTGAATAGGATTCTTCTCAGTTGAAAGGCAATGAAAAATGGTTTTGTATGACTTGAATAGTTTGTGTAGTATATAATCTTTTCTGAACAGATGCTATAGAACTTTTAATATGTTAAATTCACTTATCATACTTTGTTAGAAACATGTACTTAGAATCACCAATAAAAACTCCATATAACTTCCTTTGGGAGAAACCAAAGTCAGTCCTGAAAAAAAACAACCCACCAAAAACCACCTTGGAATACAGCCATCTAAATTGTTTCACGACCTTAAAAAAACTTAAAATTCTGTTTGCCAGTCTGATTAGGAAAGATAGTATTGGCTGTATTATATAACCAGGGACATTTAGCATGGAGTTAGTCCTTGGTATAGTTCCGCCTATAAGCACAGGTACAGTCATTCTTTTTTTTTATCAATAAATATGTAATTTTGCTTCAGATTTTCACAATTGTGTAATTATAGTAACATGCTTCAATAACTGTAAAGTTATAGTAACATGTAAATTACTTACAAAATAAAGAATGTCAGACACATAAATCACTGAGGATTTCTATATCACTGTATAAAGAAATAATGAGGAACATATTAGAATTTAAATGCAATCATTTTTCATTATTCTGAAAATAATTTCTATAAATTCTCACTTCAAATTTAGTACGCCTGGTGAGTTACAACTATTGCCTACATCTGATGGTCTCAGCCTGCCTTTCCCCCTTCCAAAATGCCATTATCTGTCACATTGTTATAGTTCTATTCACAATTATAAACTATTTGTTAGAATCAACATCTGTAATTGAATCTTTATATTGAAGTAAGACACTTGTTGATTTTTTTTCACTTCAAGTCTAATTTTAGGTTCAGAGAAGGCAATGAAGTCTCAAAGACTTGGACAATTTTTTCTTTTTCTTTCACTCCAGGAAGATCATGTAACAACAACTGCTTGAGGTTTCTTAAGTGCTGCAAAGCAACAATGCCTTTGTATGTGACATTCCCACAGAAAGTGATTTCCATTTCCAAGATGCTTTTTTGCAAATTTTCAAATTGACCAAGTTTCTCTAAACAGCTGTCCTCAATATAATGGCACTTGGATAACTGTATTTTTTCAAGATGTTGTAATCCTTCCAGGTGGTCACATCCAATGTTCATGATACAAGAGTCAGTGGCATCGATTGTCTGAATCTTGTATTTGCCCAGGGGGCTTTTTGGGAGGTGGTTGTAGTCCTTCTGCCACCTGTCCTGTCCATGGGATTGCACCATGGCCCCACAGCACAGCAGCCACTCAGATGCTACCCTGTCTGGAACAACATCCCTGATGCATTCATAATCGACCATGATGTATCTAGAATCAGTAAATAGAGACTATAGCTTTAGTGCTCTACCAGGGGTGGAAGGGGAGAGGGAATCATTGCTTGAGGGCACTGAGTTTCTGTCAATGAAGGTGGAATAATTTTTAAAAAGGTAACAGTGATGTCTGCTGTGTAATCAATCAATGCTTATTAAATACTGCATTCAGCCAGCCCCAGAAGGGCCTGGAGTCATATGACCATGGGAGTTTCTTTAAGCTGCAGAATTTCCAGGAGATTTTTCCAAACAGCATCATTTAATAGTGTTGGTGGGTGGGAGTGAGCCTGCGGCCACAGCCTCTACAGTCATTCTTTAAAATGAAGGTGACACTGTTGTTGATATTCCCTGTAGGCAGCTGGAGAGAGCTATGTGATAGATGCTCTTGCACAGGTTCCCACAAATCCTCTGCTCTTGTTTCTATACTGAAGAATGGATCACTTCTTTGCCATTGACACCACTTTGCCTTAGATAACTGTGTGTGCCAGTCTGAACTCTGATACCACTTTTCCCTTCTATGCAATCATGCTATCTGATGTTGCTTTGCTTACTCTATGTGTTTCAGTGGGTCCTAATTGCACATTAGCCTTGTTGTATTAATTATTTTTTAATTTGCTCTTGACAGCAGTTATCCTGATTGTAATTTATATAACTTAAAACAAGATCACACTGTTCCTTACCCATATGAAAATTACATGAGTGAGCATAGAACAGAGGCAAACAGAAAATTCTGGGTTCATGTCTTAGCTGGAATCAGAATGAGAACAAGCCATTTAAATATCATGGGAGATCATAGTCTGTGGGTATAACTATATAGTGGATTTTCCTCAAAATATTTTTCTAGCCTTGAATTAATTTTCTCCTCAGTATCCCTGTGAAGTAGGAACGGCAAGTGTGAGGACGTGCTGAAATTTTAAGCCAAAGACTGATGTTAGTAGATGGATCTTAGCTGAAAGGAGAGAATACCAGAAGAATGTCTATCTGTGTTTCATTGATTATGCAAAGGCTTTTGCCTGCGTGGATCATAACAAACTGTGGCTGACTCTGAGAAGAATGGGAATCCCAGAACATTTAATCGTGCTAATGCAAAACCTATACTTGGACCAAGAGGCAGTCATCAGAACAGAGCAGGGCAACACTGAATGGTTCAAAATTGGGAAGGGTATACACCAGGGATGCATCCTATCTCCATACCTTTTCAACCCGTATGCAGAGCAGATTATCCGAGAGGCTGGGCTCTATGAGGAGACGCGTGGCGTTAGGATTGGTGGAAGATCTATTAACAATCTGCGTTATGCAGATGACACAACCTTGCTCCCTGAAACTGAGGAGGACCTCATGCACTTACTGCAGAGGGTCAAGGACCGCAGCCTTCAGTATGGACTGAGGCTCAATGTCAAGAAGACAAAGATTCTCACCACTGGACCAATTGGTAGCATCAGGATGGATGGCGAAGAGATTGAGATTGTTCACAGCTTCAGTTTCCTCGACTCCACGGTCAACACTCTTGGCAACAGCAGCCAGGAAATTAAAAAATGTATTGCGATGAGAAAGTCTGCTGTTAGGGACCTCTCTAAAGTACTCAAGAGCAACGGTGGCTCTCTGGAGACTAAGGTGTGCCTGATACAGGCCATGGTCTTTGCAATCACTTCTTATGCATCAGAGAGCTGGACAATGACTAGGGAGGACAGAAGGAGAATTGATGCCTTTGAGCTGTGGTGCTGGAGAAGAGTATTGAATGTACCATGGACTGTCAAGAAAACAAACAGATTCATCCTAGAAAGGATTAAACCAGGCTACTCTTTGGAGGTAAAGATTCTGGGGCTTCGTCTGAGATATTTTGGACGTGTTGCAAGGAGAGACAGGTCTTTGGAGAGGGACATCATGCTGGGTAGAGTAGAGGGACAGCGCAGGAGGGGAAGACCCTCAATGAGGTGGATTGAGTCAGTGACTGGGGTAATTGGGATGGGTGTGTCAGAGGCAATGCGATTGGCACAGGACAGAACAGGGTTTAGGGCTGTTGTACATAGGGTTGCTATGAGTCGCAAATGACTCGATGGCACATAACAACAATAACAACAACATAAGCTTGAGTATGCCAGTTAATTACTCTAAAAGTCATGGTCGTTATCTGTTGAATGATCTATGCTGCCTACCTCGCAGGGTTGTTGTGAAGGTCAAATGAGAATGTATGTGAAAGATGTATAAATGTT
This sequence comes from Elephantulus edwardii, assembly GCF_000299155.1. Classification (NCBI taxonomy): domain Eukaryota; kingdom Metazoa; phylum Chordata; class Mammalia; order Macroscelidea; family Macroscelididae; genus Elephantulus; species Elephantulus edwardii. Next base: position 1,222,452 of record NW_006400060.1, read on the forward strand.
AAAGCATTATGTACTTGTTAGTCCTCTTTTCTTTTGGAAGACCTAAAGCCAGATGATGATGTTTTACTAATCATTTATTTCATTGACTGAGTGACATTATTAAGTATTTGGCCTATTATATGTATTTTATCCATATTGTTAGAAAACTTTTCAATACAGAAAACAAAATGAACACAATGAAAATAACTTAACAAGCAGAACCCTCAATATCTATTTGAAACAAGGACCAAGCATTTTTCAGTCAATCGTGCTGTCAGGAATGTGGCCAATGATCTGTGTCTCTTCTCAAGTTTGTTTTTGAATGGGGGCAGATAGATCAAAATGGCCTTCTGCATTGACAGCAATGAGATTAAGCTCTGGATTGTTACAAAGAGGAATGACTTGGATTATAAGGCATGTGTATAACTGATTACAGTATGGGATAGGGTGTGCTAAGAAGTGTTAAAATAATAAAATAAGGCCCCATGGGATTTAAAAAAAAGAAGAATTAAAAATATGGCCTTCGAGAAAGCTTCGTTTACATCCTTTGTATTAGATGGTTGAAAAATAGGGACTCTGTAAGCTCCATCACACACTCTTCGGGCATGTGGCCAGGAGGGACCGGTCCTTGGAGAAAGACATCATGCATGGAAGGGTGGAGGGACAGAGCAGGAGAGGACTACCATGCCTTTATTTGGGATATGGTTATGGAACCAAGCAAACTAAAACTGTTAACTATCTCAATTTCCTCACCATCCATACTGATGCTGCCAATTGGCCCAGTGGTAAGAATCTTTGTTTTCTTGATGTTGAGCTTCAATCCATATTGGAGGCTGCAATCCTTGACCTTCTACAGCAAGTACTTCAGGTCCTCCTCAGTTTCAGCAAGCAGGGTTGTGTCATCTGCATAACGCAGGTTGTTGATGACTCTTCCACCAATCTTGATGCCACATTCCTCTTCGTACAGCCCAGCGTCTCAGATGATCTGTTCTGCATACAGATTGTAAAGGTGCGGAGACAGAATACACCCCTGATGATGGACCCCCTTCTTGATTTTGAACCATGTAGTTTCTCCTTGCTCTGTTCTGATGACTGCCTCTTGGTCCAAGTATAGGTTTCACATTAGCACAATCTAATGTTCTGGGATTCCCATTCTTCTCAGAGTCAGCCACAGCTTGTTGTGATCCACACAGTACTGACATAATAGGTATTGGTGAAATGAGATGGCTTGGCATGGGACATTTTGAATCAGATGATCATATGATTTATTATGCCGGGGATGAAAAGGTGAGAAAAAATGGGGTTGGTTTCGTAATTAAAAAAGTCATTTTGGACATCAGGGATGCCACGGTTTGTAGATCGTTAGGGTACAGGTGCCGAGTGTTCCATGAGGCTCCTTGCGTCCAGCCCGGACTGAACCAGCGTCCATCCAGTTTGTGGAGAGAGGCGGTACAGTTTTCAGACCCTGATGAACCAAGGGAACCCTCCACCATATCTGGGCCCTGGCCCATTGGCCCCATATCCACCTTATTCACAACAACCAACGGGGCCTGAGGCCTACCCTCCAGGATCTATGGGAGGACCCTATCCACCCCCTCAGGGATATCCTTACCAAGGATACCCACAATATGGCTGGCAGGGTGGACCTCAGGGGGCCCCTAAAATCACAGTGTATGTGGTAGAAGACCAAAGAAGGGATGACCTGGACTCTTCCACCTGCCTCACAGCCTGCTGGACTGCCCTCTGTTGCTGCTGTCTCTGAGACTTGCTCACCTGACCTACTCAACCCTCCTGCCCTGCCAGAAATGCCATCACTGCTGACGAGTGTGCCTGCCCCTACCTCTTCTGATTGCTGTAACAAATGACTAGTTCTGCCAGGGCACCTCTACCTTCAACTCAGTGGGATTCTAGATTAGTAGGGGTTGCTGCTGTTAATTCAGTGACTTGATCTTTTTAATGTTCAAAATTCAGTTCTTACTGGTCTGTAATGAATGTGCTAAATGACTCTTCATTTGTTTTGGCCAAAGGCTTATGATACATGTATTTATAACTTTAAAATTAAGATGTAATACATCACTGAATGATTTTTCTACTAGCACCTTGTATATTTCAATAAATTGATCCAAACCTAAAAAAAAAAAGTCATTTCTAGATCTATCCTGAAATACAATGTGGTGAGCTACAGAATAATATCCATATGCATACAAGGAAGTCTAGTGAATAGCACTATCATTCAACTATATTCCAGGTATGTATGTATGTATGTATGTATGTATGTATGTGTATATATATATAATCATTAAAGAAAGATATACTGATATACTGGGATACTTTTGAAAATGATATGTTGTTAACAATTATGCTGTTTACCATAGTTCATTTCAAGATGTAAATATATATATATACATACATACACACACGGCTGTGTGTGTATATATGTATGTTTACAGAAGTCTGGAAGGATATACAGTGAATGTGTATATACTAAATACATTTATGCTAAAAATTTCAAATCTTACAGAAGAGTGTAAAGTAAAAATTAAATTCTGCCGACTTTTTATTCCCACTCTCTGATGGTTAGTAGTTTCTTGCACATTTCTCTATACTTTCTGTGTATATACAATTAATTATCTTCAAGTCAATAATTTTGTGCATGTATTATTTTTGTTGATGTATGCATATTTTAATTAGGTGATTTGCTGTCTCTCAGGAGGAAAAGCACAATCATTTCGAGATAATTTCTCCTTAAACTATAGTAAATTTTCCATACGTGAAAAGCTTAAAGACTTACTACAAAATTCTTAGTTAAGGAAAGAAGACAAATTTCTTCCATGCCTTTATTTGGGATATGGAGCTTTACCAATCAAGGCCAGAATCTTATAAAGGGTTTAAAGCTGCATCCACATTTCTTTTTTTTAAAATATTTTAATTTATTTCTTTTTCATTTCAATGAACATCTACAGAGATTTTGGAATTCCATTCATTCATTGTTGCATGCATCCACATTTCTAATAGCTACAGCCCAAACAAATGCAACTAATTTCATGCTGCTAAAACTCTTGAACAGTGCTTTATATCTACTTTGAAAATACCGACTCACATTTTATCCTGGGCTAAGAATCTTATTCATCAAGAGTTCTCATTTACAGGTGGAAAATTAAGGCACAGAAGGCTTCCTCCAAAGATCACAGAGGTCAGAATTGAAACCAAGCCTGACTCTACACTCCTTCTCTGCCTTCCCTACTTTGGATATTGGGTTGGCAGCGGGTCTGTTAAGGAATCAATTTTGATTCCTTTGCCTTTGAGTCTATTTGGATTTATGGTGACCCTTTGTGTGTCACAGTAGAACTGTGTTCAATAGTGCTTTTAATTGTCTTTGGGAGAAATGTTTAAGTCAGTGGTTCCCAAATGTGAAAAATAATAATCAACTGGAGTGCTCTTTAAAAAAATCAGATTTCTGGCCAGCTTGCACATTGGGATTGAGTTCTGTGGAGAAAGTGAGTTTTCAAAGCAGCTTATCCCATGATTCTGATGATATGTAATATCTGGCAATTCCTTAAATATTTTCATCCCTAAACAAACAAAAAAAAATCTATTCAGCAGAATTTAAACACTCTGGGCAAGGAAAAATAGCCTATACACTTTAGTAAGACTAGCTTCTTCTGGACCCGCAGAAGGCTTGTTTGTGGTATTTTGTTCTCTTGTTTACCTCAGCTTAAGAAATTACATAGTGGGGATCCAAGATGGCGGCAGAGGCAGAGACAGCATGGTGAGCTGCAGGAGCAGCAAACCACTTAAAGCAGGGCCATTATGGCCTCCAACACACTTCAGCTTATTGATAATTGAACACTTAAACAGTTGATGACTGGCCCTCAGTGAAGATCGAGGCTCAACAACAGGAATTCAAGGATTCTCAAGGAGAAATGGGTGAGTTTCCTGGCTCCCAACCCCCTCCCACAGAGCCCGTGCCGCACAGCCGCTGCAGTTCCATGAGGCTTCCACAGCCAGAACCAATGGATTCCCTCACCCAGGATGGATGCTGGGCACCGGTCCTCCTCAAGACTGGTACAGTGAAGCCACCACACTGCTGCAAGGTGGACTTGTTCTAGAGAGAATTATTGGAGCCAGGATGGCGGCAGTGGGGGAAGCGGGTGCCCGACGGCCGCCACACACCCACTGAGCGCCCGTGTGGCGAGGTGAGGGGGCGCGCTCCCAATGGCCGCCCGTGCTGGGGGGGGCGCACACCGCTGGCCGCCTGCATAGGAGGTGGGGGATGGGATGCATGCCCAACATCTGCAGGTTTGGGTTTCCGTGGACAGGCCAAAGAAGACGATTACCTATACAATGGATTGCTGAAAGTCACTATGAGTCTGATGACCTTAACAGTGGCAGCATGCACAAGAGGACCCACATCCTAAATGCACCACATATTTTGTTCTGTTGAATGCTTCTGCCAAAAGATGGTTAGACCTGAGGGGAGTCTGTTCACAATTCTCAGGTTCCCTTTATCATATATAAAGGGGGAGGGCAGTGATACCTACTTCAAAATATAGTATGACCACTTATGGAGGGGGTAAAAATGGCAGTACTGGAATTGGAGACACTATCCCTGACCACAGAGTCCTCAGTCAGGCGAGGGAACCAGACTGGGGTAGAGGCAATTGGAGGGGGAGTATACCAGCCAGCTCCTGGGGGGCTTTGCCCTGCTCAGAATGGACTGCCCTTGGCCCTCGGCTTGGGGCAAGCCATCGCGGCCCTCTGCCCAGGGCGGGCTGCCCTCGGCCCTCGGCTCGGGGTGAGCCGTCGTGGCCCTCAGGGTGAGCTCCTCAGTCCCCAGATTGTGCCATCTGACCCCTGGGTGGGGGAGGAGAAAAAAAAAAAAAAAGAATGCCTAGGGTATCCAGAGAATGTTACCTAGGCCACCTTCTGCCACCCTCCCCCCCCCCCCTAAACCTGAAAGCAACACCCTCAAAGCCCTTCTATTTGTATCTCACAAGTTTGTTCTCTCTAGGTTTGCTCCCTTTCCTATAGGTAACATTAACACTGAGTTTTACTCCAGAATTGACCCTGAACCCAGTGCCAGTGCCAAAAAGGAAATACAACTGACAACTAAGGAAGCAAAGGAGGATGGTGCCTCTGGGTTCAACCAGTCATCCCCACCGGACCCACCTGGGAAAACACTTTGCAGTCCAGAGGGGAGCTAATGACAGGAAAATATCTTCTAACAGAGCAAGAAGGCAAGCAGCTTTAACCCAAGACCACCAGTAAGGAGATAAAGCATCCTCCTGTCCCCCCTTTACATCTACGCCCCTGTTCAGCATGAAGTAGCCAGAGAGTCGGCATCCAATTTCCAAATCAATAAGACAGCTGGTTTAATTACCATTGGAAAATGCTTGTCATTCCTTTGTAGCATCTGGTCCTCAATGGACCCTCATCATTTCCTTCACCTGCTCCCCACACCGACCAAACTGTGCAGCTCTGCAACTGCATCCTAGCCCATCCTCACCCTTCTGCCCCCAACCCTCACCTCCTTGTACCCCCAATATGTTTTTCCCAATAAAAGAAAAAAAATAATGAGTTTTACCAATAAAAAAAAGAAACTTCATAGTGGAGTGGACTTGGGGGAAGGGACTGTATAACAATGAAAGAATTTTTCTTTTACTTTTCAAAGAGATGAGCAAACTGGGAGGGGGACGTTGGACAAGGAGAAAAGTGCAACATGAATGAATGGAAATCCAAAGTTTCTGTAAACTTTCATTAAAATTAATAAAAATTTTTAAAAAGGGAAAAAGTGAATATTCATTAGTATATATTGAAAGAAATTTAAAAAATCTAAATAATGAAATAAAGAAACTTTGCTAGCTTGAAATATCTGATTCCCCTTTTTAATCTTCCAGCAATGTCCACTTTGAAACATTTTTCTGTGATGATGAAATTGTTCCACATCTGTGATGTCTAAAACCATAGCCAGCACATGAAAAGTGGCTAGTGTGCCTGAGGAAGTAAATTTTTATTTCCATTCCATTTGAAAAGCCATGTGACACTAGTGACCAGTCTAGACAGGCAGAACAGCTCCAGTCTAGGCTTTTCAGACTCCCTTGAGCAGAACCTTCCCCTCACCTGACCCCACTCACCTCTACTCAGGGGGACTTCTGCAGAAATCAGGGTCACATAGAGCTGATAGGTCAGCTGGGGCACTGATCCCAGGAAGGCTTGGATCTGTGACATACGTTTGTAGGCATTGCGGTGCATAGCCAGAGTCCGGATGGAGTGTCCCACCTCCCATTCTATCAGCACCTCCTCATCATTTATTAGCATCTTCTTTCGAGTGAGGCTGACATAGGGTTCTTCCTGGCCCTCTTTCTTCCACAGTGTAAGGTACTTAATCATGGCCTCCAAACATCTGCAGAAGTAAAGGATCATGGGAATTTAACTAAAGCTGTCTTGGAAGGGAGATTACAGTGAAGGGGGGAGGGAAAACCCTGCACATATGTCATAATCCAAAAGGTCTGATTGTGCCCTTTACAGGTTGTTGTTGTTGTTGTTGTGTATCATCCAGTCAGAACCGACCCATGGCTCTGGTGGATTTTTAGAGGCAGTTAAATTGCATAGGGGAAAATTGCCCATCTTTCTCCCACAGAGTACCTTGGAGGATTCAAACTGCATGTCTTCAGGATTGCAGCGCAGCATTTTACCATTAGGCAACCTGTTTTGTTCACCTACTGAAAACATCATTTCAGAAGTGCTTTTTTGGAGGACTTTGACAGTAAAGCACCATGAAGAAAAAAGATTGAGTAAATGCTGTGTTCTGTGTTGACCAAGAATGGCGAGAGTACAGAAAAGGCTTTGTGTTATCACCTCAGATACTGGGATAAAGTGTTTCTTAGTCAAAGAGTTCAGCTCCAGAATAGTTCAAGTTCAGCTTTTCAAAGACAACACCTACAACTGTCTCAACTAAAAAGTTTCCATTTGGAGGGAAGGTAGGACAAAGCCTCTCTTATCTACAGGGAAGCCATGTAAAAGCAAGGACACCAAAAATACTTGAGAACACAGAACCAACCTTATACATATCTAGGGAATCTCAAGGCCTCTCTAAAGGTAGTTTTTTCTCTTTACCTATTTAAATATTATTCTCCCTTTACAAAGAAGACAATGTCCTTATGGGAGTCTACCCTTCTTGAATTGGTGAAAAGTTGACATTTACTGCAATTCCCCTCTCATCTCTCAGACAAATTAAAGTCCTTAGCAGTTTTGATGTGGTGAGTAGAAGAGTAACAACTAGACTATCTTGAATATCTTGTTTGGGAACACATGAGTTAGCACTTTCCCCACTCACATTAAAATGAGTAGAAACTGTGGATCATTTCTAATGACAATGAAGAACATTTGGAGGGAAAACTGAGATTTCCCCCACCCCGAATTTATTTTATTTTTTGCTTATAGTATTTAACACATTTGATATATTTGACATTTGATAAATATTTGCTGAGTGGATGAAAGTGTACAGGGAAATAAGGATGATGATAATAATAGCAATGTGACTTAATATAAAAATAACAGCAAAACAGTTCCAGAAATGCATGTTCTTTCTAGGTTCTGTCTCTCAACAGAAAGCCTTTGAATAAGTGATGGCTACCACATTATCCCCTCTGAGATTGGTACATATTGTTTTTAAACTCCCACTTTCTAGGGATAATCTGTAAAAGCTTGAAAAACATTAAGATTAGAGGAGAGAACAGAGAGGAAAAATGGACATGCATCCTATTCAGGGAAAATGGACACATGCATTTTTAACAAATAATTTTGTACTTTAACTGAAGTCCATTGATGCTTATTGCTGAATAAAATACAAGAGGAAGCGGTGGTATGAACACTTATATTTATGTGATAAGAAGCTGCATTGCAATCTCAAAGGCACGCAGTTTGAATCCATCAGCTGTCCCACAGAAGAAATATAAGTAATTCCCTCCAGTGTGATTTACTGCCTCTGAAAACCCACTGGAGGGTCAGCTATAGGTTGGTTCTGACTTGGCAGTAAACAGCAACAACCCTTAAGGGAAGGGTAAGAGATTGAAATTGCTAATAATTTCAGCTTGTGTGGTTCCACAATCAACACCCTTCGCACCAGCAGTCAGGAAATCAAAAGACAAATTGCATTAGGTAAATCTGCTGTCAGGGATCTCTTCAGAGTGCTGAAGAGCAATGATGTCAGTCTAGAGACTAGAGTGTACCTGATCCAAGTCATGGTCTTTGCAATTACTTGCTAGGCATCAGAGAGCTGGACAATGACTAAGAATGGTAGAAGATGAAGTGATGCCTTTGAGTTGTGGTGCTGAAGAAAAATATTGCACATACCATGGACTGCCAAGAGAACAAACAGATCTGTCCTAGAGAAGGTGAAACCAAGCTGCTCCTTGGAGCAATGATTTTGAAGCTCTGCTTCACATACATTGAGCGTGATGCAAGAAAGGACCAGTCCTTGGAGAAGGATATCATGCTTGGAAGGGTAGAAGGAAAGGACAGGAGCGGAAGACCTTGGATGAGATGGGTTGACACAGTAATTGGGGCAATGGGGGTAGGTGTGTTGGAGACAGTGAGGGTGGCTCAGAACAGGGCAGAGTTCAGAGTAACTGTGCATAGGATCACTATGAGTCGTCTGTAACTTGATGGCACTTAACAACAACACAACCCTTAAGTTTACTTGCTGGCTTAAGGAATCCTTGTGATACAATTATTAAGTCATCAGCTGCTAACAGATATGACTTGGAGAAGGTGAAGCCAGAGTCCTCCTTAGCGGAATGGATGGTGACGCTTTCTCTCACATAATTTGGTCACGTTACTAGGAGAGGTTATTGCTTGGAAAGGGACATCATGATTGGAAAGGTGGAAGGTCTGCAAAAGGGAAGTTGAACTTCTATGACATGGATTGACACCATGATGGTGACAATCACATGGAAGGAGACTGTCCATATTTTTCCCTTCGAGCAGCTAGTGGATTCAAACCTCATGCCTTTGGGTGGCAGTGCAACTCCTTACCACTATACCACCAGAACTCCTGAGAGTATCCGTTAAATCCCTTCCCTAATTACCACTGAGACAGAGACCACTCCTAGCTGACCCTCCAGGGAGTTTTCAGAGGCTGTAAATTGCATGGGAGGAAACTGCCCATCTTTCTCCCACAGAGTTGGTGGTGGATTCAAACCATCCATTCTTAAGGTAACAGCACAATTATCTACATAGTACAATGCCAGAACTCCCTTGAAAATAAACCCATCAAAATATGCCTGTGTATAAAAGACCTAAAGAAATGGAAAAAATATGCCCTGTTCATGGATAGGAAGACTCAATATTGTGAAAATGACAATCCTACCAAAAGCAATCTACCTGTTCAGTGCAATCCCAATACAGATACCAAATTCATTTTTCAAAGAGATCAAAAGGGAAATTGTCAAGTTTATTTGGAGAGGAAAGAGACCCTGAATAACCAAAGCTTTTCTGAGAAACAAAAATGAGGTGGGAGGCATAGTACCCCCTAACCTCAAAACCTACTACTACACAGCAGTATTAATCAAAACAACATGGTTCTAGTAAAATGGCAAGCATATAGACCAATGGAACAGAACTGAGAACCCAGAAACTGACTCAGGTATGGTCAACTGATATTCAACAAGAAAATAAAACCTATCAAATGGGGAAATGACAGTCTCTTCAACAAATGGTGCTGGCAAAACTGGACTTCTACCTGCAGAAAGCTGAAACAGGATCCACATCTCACACCATACACAAAAACCAGCTGAAGATAGATCAGAGATCTGGGAGTAAATCCTAAAACCATAAAGTTCATCAGAGACAAATTGGGATCAAGCTCAGATGGCCTACAAACAGACTACCAAAACCAATTGGAAATGTTCAATCTGAAGAGGATAAAATTGATGAATGGGACCTTCTAAAGATTAAATCCCTGTATGCATGAAAACCTTTTCCAACAGAGTGAAAAGAAAATTTATTGACTGGGGGAAAAGCATTTGAAAATACCATTTCAGACAAGGGTCTCATGACAAAAGTTTACAGAATAATCCTGGTCCTCTACAAGAAAAAGACTGATAATACAATTATAAAATGGGCAAGAGACACGGTAAGAATTTTCACAGAGGAAGATATTCGGAGGACCAATAGGTACACGAAAAAATGCTCAAAATCACTGGCAATAAGAAAGATGCAAATCAAAACCACAATGAGATGCCATGCCATCTCACTCCAGTAGCAGGGGCAAAGTTTAACATGTCAGCAAGCAAGAAATGTTGGAGAGAATGTGGAAAGGTAGGAACTCTTATACATTGTTGGTGGGCTTGTACAATGGTACAACCACTCTGGAAGGTAGTTTAGCATTTCCTCAAAAGGTTGAACACAGAAATTCCATATGACCCAGCTATTCTACTGCTTGGAATACTGCCCAAGAAAATGAGAACTGAGGCTCAAGCTAAAACTTGTACACCAATGTTCATAGCAGTGTTATTCACCATCGCAAGAACATGGAAACAGCCCGAATGTGCAATCACAATCGAATGGATTAAGAAATTATGGCACTGGTGTGAAAAAAAAAAGAAATTATGGTACATTCACATGATGGGATACTATGCAGCACGCAGGAGCAACGATTTTGTAAATTACTTCCTAACTTGGGAGGAACTGGAGAGCATTATGCTAAGTGAGCTAAATCAGTCCCATAAGGAAAAATACTGTATGAGACCATTACTGTAGAATGAGTGTGAGGATCCAGGGGAGGGGAGGGTGGGAACAGAGGGCTGAGAATGGGGGTGAGGAAGAATGATAATCATAGGGTCACACAATTTGATGGGTGGAGGGAGACAGAAAGTTCTGCTGTGAAAAACAATGTTTACAAACTTTGTAACTAAACCAGTATAAAATTAAAAAAATATGCCTGTGTGAGCTTTTAATTTTTTCTTCCCGTGGAATTGACTGACCTGATAAATGCCTCCCAGACATTTTTAGCAGAAGCTGAATCACAAAAACTAAATATCACACTCAAGACTCTATTCAGATACCCTAAATCATAGATGGCTTGGGAGGCCACAAATTAAACAATGGAAATAGAAACTGGAGGCTGATATGAGGTGTGCTGAATTATTCATCTTGAGAATGCCTGACAGTATATATAATTTAGCATTTGAAAAGGTAGAAAAGAATGGTTTGTTAAGTGCCTTGTTCCTCTAGTGACATCTCTAAGTTTCTTAGTTCCAAGTTCAAAATGAAATTTACAGCTTCACTTCAAAGATTTGGAACTGATAAGAATCTTTAGGTGAACCAACCCAATGGTTGAAAATGGGTCAGTTAAATCACACCTGACTCATTAATTTTACAATAAAATGTTTTTGTTTGTTTTACTCAGGTGCCAAAATTTAAAATCATAGCACATATAAAAATCCACACTGGGGGCTTCTGAAAAGTTGAAAACACTGATAAACACTAGTTCAAATTTCAAAATTGTGCACGAGGCTGGAGCCATAAGGCAATGACCTCTTCTAGACAGGCTATGTAGGCTCCAGATAGCACAGTAACTCACTACTCCCCATCACCTCTCTGATGTTAAGACTGTTTTCATTTATTATCATCAATGAAGCTACTGTTTTCCTTATACTTGGTCTGCTTTGTTAATTTATTATACTTCCTGTGTGTTAGAAATATTTCCAGTTCAGGCCTAGGATGTAGACCAAACCATTTATTTTACAAATGTGGGAACACAGGCCCAAGAGACCTTATGAAACCCAACCAAGGTCTCACATATATTCAATGACAAAGTAATGACTTGACTCAACATCTCCAGAATTTCAGGCCACTGTTTCTGTTGAGATCTATATTTTCTCAGATGAAACCTAACCAATTTCTTCCCTGTTTAAAACATATCTTCTAAAAACAGGATTCTATTGTTAGTCAAATTCATAGACTATAGTTTTTTTTTTAAGGACACGCTCTCTCCCACTGCAATTACAACATCAACACTCTGGCCCATATTTCTCAGCTTACTGCAGGTTGATACCTATCTTGCAATTAAGACATACTTTATCCATTCCTACCTCCTGACTTCATATATTTTACATGTCCCTACTTTGAAAATCCTAACATATCTAAATGGGATTGTTGACACAGATGCCCATCTCCCTAAGCTAAAGAACATTCTAGTTCCTTCAAGTTAATTAAAATGGAAGGCCTTGATACTATAACATAGTGCTTCTGCATTTAGATGGAGGCTGGGGAGATAAGGCACCTTTCTTTGTCCCTTAACCATGTTCTTTTACTGAAGAAAGATCCACAGGCTAAACTGACAAAGGAAAATGAACTATAACAGGCTGAGATAGCAGACTTCCATGGTACACTTAAAATATGTTCTAGATCTCTGAAAACTCTGGAAAACTTGAAAATGACACCAGTCCTAGCACAAGCAGGTCGGGGGGAAAAAAACAAACAAAAAAACCCCACCAAACTGAACATGGGATAGAAGGTAGATTGAATTCAGGAAAGAATTTTCATCCAATTTACAGAACACCTGTAAAGAACAGGGTCAAAACAACACACTCTCCAGCCTGCATTTGTGTGCAAATGGTTACCATGTCTGTCAGTCTTGTACCAGTTTTCATAACTCAAATCCAGATAGCAAACATTGTTTAATGAATTGTCAGAGATTACTTACATAGTCTCAGAACCTGGGTGCATGGTACATGCTTGTCACGGTAGTATTTGGAATTTGTGGCAAGATATTTTGGATGGTAGGCAGAGTCAAGAGTGAAAAGGAATTGTTGCATATTTAAGTCAGAAGCACTGTATCTGTCTGATAAATTTTAGCTTCATCCTTCTCTGCACAAGTCTAGGGGTACAGGAAGAGATTAAAAAGTTGCTCACCTGATAACAGGTCCCAAAAGGATTAGATGCATAAACAACGATAGAGGTTTATCTTTAGCCAGATCTCTGTGGACAAAAATGAGGGTCAATTGTACCATAATGGATGAAAACATAAAGAAGGAAAAGGTGCATGCCATCCAGTAGGTTTCATTATTCTTTCGGTAAATTCTAACCATATATAAGGCAGATGCTGCTTCTCCACAGTACAAAAAGGTGGAGAAGAGGATACCAAATGGGAGGGTAAAGCGAGGGTTGGCCCCACGGATGACATCTTCCTCTAGAGGTGAAATATGATCCACATTCGGTTCCTCAGGAATTTCATAAACTCTGTCCATCCTCAAGGTTCTGAATGTTGAGGTCTGTTCTTCAGAGCACAACTTGTTCTCCCTCCACCCGAGAACACCCTATTGCTATTGCAGTCCAAGTATCAGTGAGTGGGGCTTGGTTCAGTCCAGTTTTGTAACAGTGATCCACTAGTGGGAGCAAGAGACTCTTCACTTGTAAATCTCAAATTAGACTTCTTGGAGTCTAGAGTCCAGAGCCTTCAAGTATCACTTTGCGCTTGACTCTTGATCGGACCAGGAATTCAATCTTCAACACACGTATGGTGAAACTTGGACCAGGCAAAAGCAAGCATGCCAGCGCTCAGTTGGAGTCCACTTCCAGACACGTGGAAAAGATCCATGGAAACAGCTGTTTTCGTGAAGGCCACTTCTTTTTGCAGTGCCTCTCCCCCAGTCCTCACTGGTGGAATTCCTCTTTGGACTAATCCGACCAGTATGCACTCTCAAGCCAACTGAGAACTAAGTCAGGGCAGAAGAGAGCGTACAGTACTGAAGTTATTGGTAGGCTGTGGCTATTTGCCTGCCTGCCAGTCTGCTCACCGCCCATGATGGCTCAGGACCCAGGCGGAGTCCAAGGCTCCCAGGAAGGCCGCTCAGGTTGCCCAAACCCCGCCCCTGAGCAGCTGGACCTGGAAAAGGACCAACTCCGCCACTGCTTCCCCTAGCACGATCAAAGAAGAGGGAGAGGCAGAGGGCTTGTCGGCTTCAGGATCAAGGCAAAGCTGGAGGTTACTTCTCAAAAAACTTTGTGAGAGTTACAGCGATGTGGGGTGCGCCCACTTGACAGGGTGGATGTAGCCAGACTCTTGAGCACTGTATACTACTAGGGTTCTGCCTAGCTCATAGGTTCCAGCCGTGAGAGGCAGCAGCATAAGCTAAGGCACTGGGATAGCAAGGGCAGGTGAGATGGTAGAGACAGGAGAGGTAAAACAAAACTAGTTCAATTGTTCTGGGCGACCAGCTGAAGAATGCTCTGTGTGGAGAGGCGCCACAAAAAAAAGGAACTAGGGACAGTCCTCAGAGGCACTTTTCCAGTGCTTCTCTTCCCCCAAGAGCAGCAAGCTTCCACCTCACCCTCCCTAATTTACTACCTCCCACACTCGCTCAGCTCAACCCACAACCCACTGCAGTTAGGCAGGTGTGTCTGTTTGGGCTTCATAGTTGAACTTCCCTGGGTCCTATTGCCCTCCATATAATATGACTGTGGAGAGGAGTTGTCTGGGAGACAATTGGGCCATAGAGAGGGATTCCCCCGCCCCAAAACACTGTGCACACAATAGGGATCACCTGATCACCTGACAGCTAGGGCCCTCTCGTGCGCTCTTTCTCTCTCTGTATTAAAGGTAAACTCAAAAACACTAAAGTTTGCATTATATTCCTTGAGTTCTCTACTTGCACAGTGAGGTTAGAATAAAGGCTTTAGAATGAATTTGCAGGTCTCTGGCTGAAAGACTCTGAAGAAGTGCCAAATTCTAAATACACTGGCCAAGGGCCAAGAGAGCTGTTAGTGAAAAAAGGAGAAAGAGATCTTAAAAAAATCCGAAAATTGCCTGAGTTCTGAAAGAGCAACCCTCCCCCATGCCACTGAGCTTTTGTTTTCATGTCTTTATTTGCATAATTCTAAACGCCAGAGAAAAAGAGAAAATATCTGCCTCTTAGTTATAATTTAAATGTAGCAGAGCCTATACCAGTTGCCTTTTGCTGCAGGAAGTAGGGGGAGGGGGGAGGGAATCTATGATAGGAGTGGTCATGTAGCAGCCACTAAAATGAAAGCTGAAGGAAGAGGGCTGGCCTGAAGAAAGCCTTCATGTTATTGCTGTTGTTTTCTAAGGTTCCTGCACCTGCCACTTCTTTTCCCCAGGACTAATTCCATTCCAGGGCAGATTCAATATCTAAATGTTAATGCCTTCTGAAGCTGATTCCCCATCTTGGTCTGAATCTGTGGTAGTAGCTGGCCTAGAAGGCTGGTTCTTTTGCTATTCAGTTTCACAAGGGAGGTAAAGACTGTCTGATGTGGTCTTAAAACTTTGAAGGCAGTCATCTAGGGTGCAACTTTTGGTCTCCCCATGTCTGGAACAAAGAATAAAGACAAATATATATAGAAAAAAAATTCCTCCAAAGAACAAATGAACCATGTAAATCTCAATTTCCACAATCCTGAGACCAGAATAAATATATGGTACTTAGCTACCAGAGCTGGTCACTCTAAAGTGATCACAGTAAGAAGGTCATGGATGGGGGGGGGGGTAATGTGAAACAAAGTAAAATTAAAACAACACATTGGACAGCAAAGGTGACCAAGACTTGTGGTGGCAAGACTTGAGGGAGATCCTAGTGAGAATGAGACCCGGTGGTAAAGAGACTGGCATTGCTATGGAGAAAACTGTGGCAAGGTATAAGCAGAGGAGCACTGAGATAAAGGCCACAGATAAGGTTTCTGAAGAAGCTGACTTAGAACTGCTCTGAGGCAAACCTTGCTGGATGATTTGGCTTGACTGCTGAACTGAAAGCAGAGCCTGGATTAATTGAGAAATTGTGCCTTAATATATGGGCTAAAACCTCTACTTGTTTTGGGTGATATTCTTTGCCTCCCCCACTTTCCAACTTATTTCCGAATAAACCCATTCTCCGTACCACAAAAAAACAAAACAAAACAAAACAAAACACAACAAACACACAAAGAAACACCCCAAAACATTTAAAAATTGTGGCCTGCAGCGAGTTGCACTGCTAATCTAAAGGCTATGTCACAAGCAGTTTGAATCCACCAGCTGTTTCAAAGAAAAAAGATGGGCAATCTCCTTCTGTATACTTTCCTGTATACTTTACAATCTTGGAAGCCAAATGAAGGGTCAGCTCTTAAGTCAGTTCTGACTCAATGACAATTTTTTTTAGTTATTGGCCTGATAAAAACTGGTGGAACCCTTCAGACTAACGCCCTTAGTCACCCTCAGAATTTGGAACATAGCTCACCCCTCTATAGCTCAACTTTCACCTTCCCTACTCATACTTTTCTCTGTTTTTATGCTACTGCTTTCGTGTACTGGTCTCTTTGCCCTCTCTGTGAAGGAGAGATGCTCAATATTTATTGTTAATGGTGATGAAGAAGAAGCTTCCTCCCTCATACTTCCTCCAGACAACTATGCAAGACTCAGACACACTCATTTCTAATAGCCATAGCTGGTGTAGCTAGGGTATAAAGCACTTTGAGGCATACACTGTGACATTTAACTAACAAATTATGCTGGTCTGCATGATCTGTCCCTTCTCAGACTTCCTACAGTATTTTGTTGTTGTTGTTATATACAACCATTTACTACCAAATTACAAATTGTTTCAAGTGTATTAACTTTTATTCTCCAACTAAATTATCACAAAGTTCTTGAGGGCAAAGCTCCTATTGTTACACTTTTTTGAACCACCTTCCATGACTGGTAAAGAGTTGTTTATTTCATGCCATCTGATCTCCCTTACTTATCAGCTTCTCTATTTTCAGTCCGGGACTCTCAGGCGCTTTGGATCACTAAATCCTCTGATCTCTTATTTCCCTATTCCTTTGCTCTGCTGGAAGAAACTGAGAATCTGAGCTGTTTTTGTTCAACATTCTTTCCTCTTTCAGGCAATTTCTAGGCTTCGGTTCTTTCCTTTTCTTAGGAATAGACATGCTGGAAATGTTGGCAACCATAAGACCACTGAAACCTTGGAAACTCCTTTGACACTGATTCACCAAGGACTGGTGATCTGAGATGATGCCCCAGGCTGTTCTCTGAATGCTTGGTTGTATTAGTTAAGGGTCAATTTAACTTCATAGGGAAGACAAAAATTTTACAGGACACACCCATGTTTATTGCAGCTTTGTTCACAATAGCAAGGAGCTGGAAACAACTTAAGTGCCCATCAACAAACGAATGGCTAGAGAAGCTGTGGTATATTCGCACAATGGAATACTATGCTGCATTAAAAACAAGGAACTCATGCAATATTACTCAAAGTGGTTGACTCTGGAGAACATTATGCTGAGTGAAATATCCCAGTCACAAAAGGACAATTATTGCATGGTGCCACTGTTATAAAAGAGGACTGACCTTGGGGTTGGGGAGAGACTGAGTAAAATGGGTTCAATAATGTATACTGCACTGAAACAGAGGAGGGAGAAAACTGTTTAAAAGAGATATGTGATTAGGTATTTCTATCATGATAGGAGTCTAGAGCAATGGCTACATGGTGGAGTGGACCTGGGGGAGGTTTTGTAAAACAATGAAATAATTTTTCTTTTACTTTTCCAAGATGGTAGCGTTCTGGGGGGAGGCTTTGGAGGGGAGAAATGTGCAACAATGAATGAATGGAAATCCAAAGCCTCTGTAAATTTTTACTGAAATTAATAATAAATTTTAAAAAAATTCTACAAGAAAGGAAGACCCAAGATCTGACTTCTTGCTTACCCTACTTCCAACCCCTAACACAGGAGGAGTATAGCCAAGGTCTAAAAGGCATTTGGTCTAAAAGATTCCCACATCTTTATATGCATTAAGAAACTTTCTGATTCATCAATGGTCTGAGCTTTCAAAATTACTGCCATCTGAAGAAGATGGCTCATCATCCTCCAAAGTGCTGATTTGCAAAAGGCAACTAACAAACACAAGTGAAGAAAAAAAGGAGAAGATGAAAATGTGCACCAGGCAGCTAATGGTCCAATCACAGAAAACTGGTTGGACAGAGGTTATTCCTTCCTCTATAGAAATGATCAGAATAGGCTGTTGTTAGTTGCCATGTTAGTGATTCCATGTGACAGAGTAGAAATGCCCCATTGGGTTTTCTTGGTTGTAATCTTTATGGAACCAAAACATTAAGTCTATCTTCCACTGAACCACTAGGTTGGTTCTAACCACTAATCTTTAGGATAGTTGTCATTGAGTCGCCTGCAATTCAAAGTAACCCTATGTACATTAGCTCTGAACGGTTCCTTTTCCTGAGCCAAACTGATCATCTCTGACAGACTCAATCCCATTTCTCCAGTCACTGAGTCAATCCATCTCATCTTGGGTCTTCCTCTCCTTGTGCAGTCCCTCCACCCCACCAAGCTGACGTCCCTTTCCAAGGACAGGTCCCTCCTGGCCATGTACCTAAAGTATGTGAGACTGAGCTTCAAAATCCTTGTCTCCAGGAAGCAGCCTGGTTTCATCCTCTCCAGGACAGACCCATTTGTTTTCTTGCCAGCACAACTCAAATGCATCAATCCTTCTTCTATCATCCTTAGTTATTGCCCAGCTCTCTGATGCATAGCAAGTAATTATGAAGATCATGGCCTGGATTAGGCGGGCGCACCTTTGTCTCCAGACTGACAAAGTTGCTCTTCAGAACTCAAGAGAGGTTCCTAAGAGCAGACTTTCCCATTGTAATTCATCTTTTTATTTCCTGAATGATGGTGACAAAGAGTGTTGATTGTGGAACCAAGCAAGCTGAAGTTATCAAAAATCTCAATCTCTTCTCCATCCACCATGAAGCTGCTAATTGGACCAGTGGTAAGAATTTTTGTTTTCTTGATGTTGAGCTTCAATCCATATTTAAGACGACAGTCCTTTAGTTTCTCCAGCAAATTCCTCATGTTCTTGTCCGTTTTACCAAGCAAGGTTGTGTCATCTGCATAATGCAGGTTATTGACAAGTTTTCCTCCAATACTAATGCCACATCCTTCCTCATAAAGTCCAGCCTCCCAGATGATCTGTTCTGCATGTACACTGAAAAGGTATGGAGATAAATTGCATCCCTGATGCACACCTTTCCTGATCCTAAACCATGCAGTGTTTCCTTGCTCTGTTCTGATTAGCAAAAACGATGGGCATTACCCTCAGACCTTAGTGTCCTGAGCAAGCTGATGACCAAAGTGAATGAATCAATTATGTAGATAGATACACACACATGTACTCACATATACATACACTTTTACACATAAAAATATTACATATAAGCCAAACTTCCAACCCATGGTAACACTCCATTGGTTTTCCAAGGTTGTGAATCATTACAGAAGGAGATTACTTATATTTTTCATGCAGAGTGGCTGGAGAATTTTAATATCTACAATTCAGTTATCAGCCTAACACATAATTTACTACCAGAGCTCTTCATTAAGTATAAGGATGTTTGTAACAACCAAAGATTAGATTCATGCTAAACATCTACTAATAAAGGGCTACTTAGATAAATTTTGGGAGAAGAACATCATGCTTGGAAGGGTAGAAGGTCGGCAGCTTCTGGAGAGAAAGGTGAGCACTCTTATTCCAAGCAACGCACAGCTTCCAAAAACCAACTAGAGAGTCAGCTATGAGTCAGTTCTAACTCAATGGCAAGAAGCTCCAGTTTAATAGAATGTAACTAAACTGATTCATAGCATTGGGTTATCATAGGCTGTAAATTACTAGAGAAGGGAATGCCCATCTCTTTACTATGGAGCAGTTGGTAGATTTTTTTAACAGCTAGCCTTTGGGATAGCAGTGCAGCTCCTTACCCACAAAACCAACAGACTTCCCTTTTTCTTTCTTCCTTCCTTCCTACCTTTTCTTGCCCCCTTATATAAAATTTCTATTTTATACTGGTTTACTTACAAAGTTCATATACATTGTTTTTCACACTGGATATTTCCTCTTTCCTTTACCCAGCCCTCACTCCACCTACCAAATTGTACGGACCTGTGATTAATTCCCTCCCCCATCCTAACCCATCTGCTCCCTCTTCCCAGCCTTGGACCCCAAACACAATCTTCAATAATCGTCATATACAGTATTTGTCCTTAAGGGACAGAGTTAGTTCACTTAGCATAATACTCTCCAATCCTCCCCGCACCCTGAGTTAGGTAGTAATTTACAAAATCATTGCTCCTGTGTGCTGCATAGTATTCCATTGTGTGAATGTACCATAATTTCTCAGTTCATTCCATTGTGATTGCACATTTAGGTTGTTTCCATGTGCTCACTATGGTGAATAACACTGATATGAACACTGGTGAACAAGTCTCTGTGCCTTGGTTCTCATTTTCTCAGGGTGTATGTCAAGCAGCATAACAGCTGGGTCATATGGAATTTCTATGATCAGCTTTTTGAGGAAATGCCAAACTGCCTTCCGAAGAGGTTGTACCATTTTACAATCCCACCAACAATGTATAAGAGTTCTATCTCTCCACATCCTCTCCAACATTTATTACTTGCTGCCCTGCTAAACTTTGCCACTGCTACTGGGGTAAGATGGTATCTCATTGTAATTTTGATTTGCATCTTTCTTATTGCCAGTGATTTTGAGCATTTCTTCATGTGTCTGTTGGCCATCTGAATGTCCTCCTCTGTGAAAATTATGTCCATGTCTCTTGCCCATTTTGTAATTGGATTATCAGTCTTTTTCTTCTGAAGCCCAGCAGTATTCTGTAAACCTTTGTTATGAGACCCTTGAGTGAGATGGTATTGTCAAACGCTTGTTCCCAGTCAGTGGGTCTTGGTGGTCCATGGTATATTCAATACTCTTCTCCAACACCACCACTCAAAGACATTGATTCTTCTTCTGTCACCCTTAGTCACTGTCCAGCTCTCTGATGCATATCAAGCAATTAAAAAGACTATGATCTGGATCAGGTGCACCTTAGTCTCTAGACTGACATCATCACTCTTTAGGACTTTGGAAAAGTGCCTGTCAGCTGACTTCCCCAGTGCAATTTGTCTTTTGATTTCCTGACTACTGGTGTCAAGATTGTTGATTGTGGAGCCAAACATGCTGAAATAGTTGACAACCTCAATCTTTTCTCCATCCATCATGGTGCTACCAAATGGTCCAATGGTGAGAATCTTTGTCATCTTGACGCTGAGCTTCAATCCATATTGAATGCTACAGTCTTTTACCTTCCACAGGAAACACTTCAGGTATTTCTCAGTTTCAGCAAGCAAGGCTGTGTCATCTGCATAATGCATGTTGTTGGTGAGTCTTCCTCCAATCCTGTTGCCACACTCCTCATAAAATCCAGCCTACCAAATGATATGTTATGTATTCAGATTGAAAAGGAAATAAGATGCATCCCTGACTGACTCCCTTCCTGATTTTTGAATCAGGAAGTAATTTCTTGCTTTGTTCTGACAATTGCCTCCTGCTCCAACTATAGCTTTGGCATGAGGACAATCAAGTGTTCTGGGATTCCAATCCTTCTCAAGGTTAGCCACAATTTGTTGTGATCCACACAGTCAAATGTCTTTGCATAGTCAATGAAACATAGATAGACATGACATGCCTCTGGAACTCTTTTCTTTCAGCCAAGATCCATCTGACATTGGCAATAATGTCCCTAGTGCCATGGCCTTTTCTAAACCCAGCTTAGATTTCTGGTAGTTCTCTGTCAATGTACTGTTCCAGTCATTTTTTTAATAATTGTTAACACTTTGCTCGCGTGGGATATTAGTGATATTGTTCGATAATTTCCACTCTCTGTAGGGTCACCTTTTTTTAGGATAGAAATAAGTAAGAATCTCTTCTAGTCTGTTGGCCAGGGGGTTGTCCTCCAGATTTCTTGGCACAACTTGGTGAGAACATCCAGGGCAGCATCTGGTTATTAAAATGTGTCAGTTGGTATACCATCAATTCCTGGGGCCTTGTTTTTGGACAGTTCTTTCAGAGAAACTTGAACTTTTTCCTTCATCCCCACCGGCCATTGCTCATACATTGTTTCGTGAAATTCTTTTGTGTCCACCATTTACTCTTAGTACAATGACTCTGTATACTCTTTCCATCTTCTTTTAATACTTCCTGGATAATCTCATATTCTACCCAAAGCAACCTTAAGGCTTGGATTTCTTCTTCAGTTCCTTCAGCTTAAGAAATGCTGAATGTGTTTGGCCACTTTGATTTTCTGACTCCAGCTTTTTGCATATTTCATTATAATACTTTTGTTTGTCTTCCTGCACTATTCTTTGAAATCTTCTGTTCAGCTCCTTAATATCTTGATTTGTTCCATTTGCTATGGCTTCTCAGCGCTCTAGTGAAATATTCAGAGTTTCTTCTGACATCCATCTTGGTCTTTTCTTCCTCCTCTGTCTTTATAATGACACCCTGCACTCTTCCTGAATTATACACTTGATATTCTCCCACTGCTCATCTGGTCTTTGCTCATTAATGTTCAAGAAAAAAAAATAAATAAACCTGTTCCTGAGATGGTTTTTTGTTTTTGTTTTGTTTTTTCTATTTTCATAAATTGAAATTTTAATGAAAGTTTAGAGAGACTTTGGATTTCCATTCATACATTGTTGCATGTGTTCCTCCCTGCCCACCCCTCCCCACCAGATTGCTTTTCTCTTTGAAAAGAAAAAAAAATTATTTTATTGTTCTAGAATTCCCCCCTCCCCCCAGTCCACAGTCCACTTTACCATGTATTTCTCTTTCTGGAATCTTGTCATGAAAATAATACCTAAAAAAAAAGAAAAGAAAATAATACCTAATCGTATATTCCTTTTAAACAGTTGTCTCTCTCATCTGTTTCAATGCAGTATACATTATGTATCCCCACTTTTCTTAGGTTCCCCCAAACCCCAATGTGAGTCCCTTTTTACAACAGTGGCACTATGCACTATTTGTCCTTCTGTGACATGGATATTTCACTGAGCATAATGTCATCCAGGGTCACCCATTTTGTATAATATTTCATCAGTTCCTTGTTTTCCAATGCAACAAATACCACAGCAACTCTATCCGTTCATTTGTTCATAGGCTCTTGGGTTGTTTCCAACACTTTGCTATTGTAAACAAGGCCACAATAAACATGGGTGTGCATATATCTGCTTCGGTGGTGGTTATGGTTTCTTCAGGATATATTCCCAGTAGTGGAATTGCTGGGTCAAATGGTATTTCTATTTAGCAACTTTTTGAGAAAGCGCTATACAGCCTTCCATAGTGGTTACACCATTTTACACTCCCACCAACAGTGATTAAGGGTTCCAGTTTCTCCACAACCTCACCAGCATTTGTTGTTTGCTACTCTGGTGAATTTTGCTATTCTTACTGTGGTGAGATAATATCTCATAGTTGTTTTGATTTGCATCTCTCCTAGAACTAGGGATTTTGAAAACTTCTTAGTGAGTTTGTTTGCCATCTGATTGTCTTCTTTGGTGAAGTGTCTGTTCATATCCTGTGCCCATTTTTTAATTGGGTTGTTTACCTTTATC
>NW_006400060.1:1246222-1249737 GCF_000299155.1 Elephantulus edwardii
CCAGCCCCGAGTACACTCCACTACGCAACCTTCATTCTGGACTTTTGTCACAACCGTAATACCCAATCATATATCACTTTCAAACAGTTCTCTCCCTCCTCTGTTTCAATGCAGTGTACATAATTTATCCAATTTTTCTCAGTCCCGTTCTACAATAGTGGCACCATGTAGCACTTGTCTTTTTGTGACTGAGATATTTCACTCACCATAATGTCTTCCAGGCTCACCCATTTTGAATAATATTGCATGAGTTCCTTGTTTTTCAATACAGCGTAGTATTCCATTGTGTGAATATACCAGAGCTTCTCTATCCATTCGTTTGTTGATGGGTACTTAGGTTGTTTCCAACTCTTTGCTTTGTGAACAAAGCCACAATAAATATGGGTGTGCATATATCTGCCTGATCGGCAGTTATGGTTTCTTTAGGGTATATTCCCAGTAATGGAATTGCTGGGTCAAATGGTATTACTATTTGCAACTTTTTGAGAGAGTGCCATACAGTCTTTCATAGCGGTTGCACCATTTTACACTCCCACTAACAGTGAATAAGAAGTCCAGCTTCTCTGCAACCTCGCCAACATTTTCTGTTTGCTGCTCTGTTAATTTTGCTATTCTTACTGGGGTGAGATGATATCTCATAGTTGTTTCGATTTGTATCTCTTAGAGCTAGGGATTTGAACTTTTCTTCATGTATTTGTTGGCCATTTGAATGTCTTCTTGGGTGAAGTGTCTGTTAATATCCTGTGTCCATTTTTCAGCTGGGTTATTTACCTTTATCTTGTTGCTGTGGGGATCTGAATTTTAGAAGGTCACGTTCATCTATTTTATCCTCTCCTGGTTGTAATTTTTTCAAGCTGCTTAGAAGACTGTTCAGGTTGTGGATTAGGACTTCTAGAGTTCTTCCAAGCATTTCTCTAATGAAGTTATGGTCCTTGGTTTTAGTCCTAGGTCCTTGGTCCACTTTGAGTTGGTTTTTGTGTATGGAGTGAGGTGTGGATCTTGCTTGAATTTTATGCAGATAGTTTTCCAATATTGCCAACACCTTTTGTTAAAAAGGTTGTCATTTCCCCACTTAACTGATTTCATCTCCTTGTCAAAAATCAGCTGACCATACGTAGATGGGGTGATTTCTGGATTCTCTATTCTATTCCATTGATCTATGTGTCTGTCATTGTACCAGGACCACACTATCTTGACCACCATGGCAGTATAGTGGGATTTGAAATCAGGGAGTGATATGCCTCCTACCTTGTTTCTCTTTTTAAGGAGTCCTTTGCTTATTCAGGGCTTCTTTCCATTCCATATGAAATTGGAGATTGCCTTTCCCATCTCGTGGAAGAATGGAATTTGTATTTGTATTGGGATTGCATTGAATGTGTAAATTGCCTTTGGTAGTATTGTCATTTTCACAATATTGAGTCTTCCTATCCATGAGCAAGGGATATTCTTCCATTTCCCTAGGTCTCTTTTTGTTTCTTGCAGTAATGTTTTATAATTTTCTTTGACTAGATTCTTTGTGTTTCAATTTAGATTTACTCCCAAGTACTTAATCTTGTGATTAGCTATTGTGAAGGATGTTGGTTTTTCTTAGCTCCAGTTCTGTATTCTCTTTGTCACTGTAGAGAAGTTAAATTGATTCTTGATCTTGTATGTTGCCACCTTGCTGAATTGGTCAACTATGTCCAGTACTTTCCATCTTCATTCTTTAGGGTTTTCTAAGTATATTATCATATCATCTGCCTAGAGAGGTAACTTTACCTCCTCTTTCCCATTTTGGATGCCTCTTATTTCCTTCTCTTTTCTTATTGCTATCGCTAAGACTTCCAATACAATATTGAATAGGAGAGGTGATAGTGGGCATCCTTGCCTAGTTCCTCTTCTCAAAGGAAATGCCTTTAATCTCTCTCCACTGAGAACAATGTTGGCCCTTGGGTTTATGAATATACTTTTTACGGTGGTGAAGAAATTCCCCTCTAATCCTATTGAGTGTTTTAATCATGAAAGCGTGTTGGATTTTGTCATAGGACTTTTCTGCATCAATTGAGAGGATCATGTGGTTCTTGTTCTTTGCTTTGTTAATGTGATGAATTACATTGAATTTTTTCTTATGTTGAACAACCCTTGCATACCTGTTATGAATCCCACTTGGTCATGGTGATTTTTTTAAATGTATCATTGGATTCTATTGGCCAGGATTTTATTAAGAATTTTTGCATCTATGTTCATGAGAGATATTGGCCTATAGTTTTCTGTATCAAGGGTATGTTTGCTTCATAGAATGAGTCTGGGAGAATTCCATCTTTTTCTATTCCCTGAAAAAGTTTATGTAAAATTGGTGACAGTTCTTCTCTGAATGTTTGACAAAATTCACTTGTAAAAGCATCTGCTCCAGGGCTTTTGTTTTGGCTGGAAGTTGCTTTATTACCTTTTCAATTTCTTCTTTTGTAATGGGTCTGTTCAGGTGTTCCATTTCAGTTTGTTTCAAGTTAGGTAGGTTGTGATTTTCTAAGTGTTTGTACATTTCCTCTAGTTTTCATAATTGTTTAAGCACAGTTTTTCCATAATATTCCATTGTTAGCCTTTTAATTTTAGTTGACTCTTTTGTGACATTGCCTGTTTCATCGTTTATTCGGATTATTTATGTCTTTTCCTTCATTAACTTTGCTAGTAGTTTGTCAATTTTATTGACCTTTTCAAAGAACCAACTCCTTATTTTGTTGACTGTTTCAATTGTTTTTCTGTTTTCTATTTCATGTATGTCTGCACTAATTCTTATAAGTTCAGTTTTTTTAGAGGGTGTCTGTTTTTCTTGCTGTTCTTTTCCAATTTGTTGGAGATGTTGGGTTAGAGAGTCAATGGTCATTTTCCCCTGTCTTTTGATGTGTTTGCTTATTGCTATAAATTGACCTCAAATTACTGCTTTGTCTGTTTCCCAGAGGTTTTGGTGAGTGGTGTTTTCATTATCATTTGTTTCAAAAAAATTTTTAATTTTATTTTTTTTCTAGTACCCAGTCATGTTCAAGCATGGTGTTGTTCAACTTACAAATTTTTTTTTCTTTTCACTATCCTCTTGATATTAATTTCTAATTTTGTAGCATTCTGGTCTGAGAAAAATACTATGTATAATTTTTGTCTTTTTTAATTTATTGATCCTTGCCTTGTGGCCTAAAATAGTGATCTATTCTTGAAAATGTGCCATGCACATTGGAGAAGAAGGTATACCATGCTTTTTGGGGGTGCATTAGCCTAAATATATCTATGAGGTAGAGTTGGTTTACTGTGTGATTTAATTCTTAAGCATCTTTCTCCACTTTCATTCTAGTAGTTCTATGTTGTTTGAGAGTGGTATACTGAAGTGTCCAACTATTTTAGTGGTATTGTCTTTTTTTTCAGTTTTGTTAATGTTTGTTTTATATATTTGGCAGGTCTATCATTTGGTGCATGTTGTTGTTGTTGTTGTTAGGTGCCGTTGAGTCACCTGCGACTCATAGCGACCCTATGTACAACAGCCCTAA
>NW_006400060.1:1252400-1262646 GCF_000299155.1 Elephantulus edwardii
GCATATATTTGAATGATAGTGGTATACACTGGACTTCCTTGTATGCATATAGATATTATCCTGTCACTGACAATATTGTACTTCAAGATGGATCTAACAATGACTTTTTTAACTATGAAAGCAACTCCATTTTTCCTCACCTTTTCATCTCCAGAGTAATATATCATATGGTCATCCAACTCATCAACCCAGGTACTGTATCAAGGCTTTTTTAAGAGGCTGCAAATCAAATCCCAGGACAGTGTGCATCTTTCTCCCATGGAGCAGCTGGTGCACTTGAACCTTCTGCTTTTGAGTTGGCAGTTCAACTCTTTACCACTGGGCTATGAGAGCCCAATCATGCCTTAAATTATACAAAATTATGCTATGGAATACAACTCATAAAGCACAAAGTCTAGGATTCAGTGTTGATACACTAAATGGGCAAATTTGATGCTGTTTTGGTGAAAGTTAACTGATAATCTTTACCTGCTATAATAGTTAGACTAAACCAAAAGAGGGCTTTTCAATCTGTATGCTGAGAAAATTATTTGAGAAGCTAGACTCAGTGAAGAAGAATGTGGTATCAGGGTCAGAGGAAGACTAATAATTTATGATATGTAGATAACAATATCTTTCATGCCAAAAGTGACTAGAACTTCAAGCACTTGCTGCAGAAGATCAAAGAGTGTTTTTGTTATATGCCATCAAGTCACCCGTGACTCACAGCAGCCCAATGCACAACAGCTCTGAACCCTACCCTATTTTGAGCCAATCTCACTGTCTCTGACACAACTTACCCTAGTTACTGTGTCATCTCATCCAGGGACATCCCCTCTTGCACTGTCCCTCAACTCTTCCAAGCATGATGTCTTTTTCGAAGGACTGTTCCCTCCTGGCAATATGCCCAAAGTATGTGAGATGGAGCTTAAAAAAATCTCACCTCTAAGGAGCAACTTTGCTTCAACTTCTCCAAGAGAAACCTATTTGTTCTCTTGGCAGTCCATGGAATGTGCACTACTCTTCTCCAGCACCACAATTCAAAGACATCTATTCTTCAGTCATCCTTAGTCATTGTCCAGCTTTCTGATGATAAAAAAATAATTGCAAAGACCATGTCCTGGATCAGGCACACCTTAGTCTCCAGACTAACATTGTTGATCTTTAGCATTTTGGAGAAGCCCCTGACAACAGATTTTCCCAGTGCAATTCATCTCTGAATTTCTTGACTCTTAGTGTCAAGAGTGTTGGCTGTGGAACTAAGCAAGCTAAATTGTTTACAATCTCAATCCCTTCTCCATCTATCATGGCTAACTGGCCCTATGTTGAGAATCTTTGTCTTCTTGATGTTAAGCTTTAATACATACTGAAGTCCTTGTCCTTCTGCAGCAAACAATCCAGATGCTCCTCATTTTTAGCAACCAAGGTGTGTCATCTGCATAACATAGGTTGTTGATGAGTCTTCTTCCAATTCTGATGCCACACTCCTTCTCATAAAGCCCACTCTCTGAATGATTTGTTCTGCATATAGATTGAAAAGGTATGGAGACAAGACACATCCCTAATGTACTCCTTTCCTTATTTTTAACTATGCAGTGTTTTCTTGCTCTGTTCTGATGACTGCTTCCGAGTCCAGGTATATATTAGTCGTGAGCACAATCAGGTGTTCTGGACTTTCCATTCTTCTCAATGTTTGCCACAGTTTATTGTGATCTATACAGTTAAACGCCTTTCCATAATCAATGAAACACACATAAGTATTCCTCTTGTACTAGAGATATTATAGCTAATGTCAGATGGATCTTGGCTGAAAGCAGAGAGTACCAGAGGAATGTCTATCTGTGTTTCATTGACTATGCAAAGGCGTTTGACTGTGTGGATCACAACAAACTGTGGCTGACTCTGAGAAGAACGGGAATCATAGAACACTTGATTGTACTTATGCAAAACCTATACTTGGACCAGGAGGCAGTCATCAGGACAGAGCAAGGTAACACTGCATGGTTCAAAATTAGGAGTGGTGTGAGTAAAAGATGTGTCTTATCTCCATATCTTTTCAATCTATATGTGGAAAGGATTATTCAGGAGGCTAGGCTCTATGAGGATAAGTGTGACATCAAGATTGGAGGTAGACCCATCTGCATTATGCAGATTACACAACCCTGCTTCCTGAAACTGAGGAGGACCTGAAGCATTTGCTACAGAAGGTCACAGACTTCAGCCTTCAATATGGATTGAAGCTCAACATCAAGAAAACAAAGATTCTTGCCATTGGGCCAAGTGGCAGCATCATGATGGATGATGAAGAGATTGAGGTTGATGACAGCTTCGGTTTGCTTTGCTCTACAGTCTACATTCTTGGTGCCAGCATCCAGGATATTAAAAGACAAATTGCATTGAGAAAGTCTGCTGTCAGAGACCTCTCCAAAGTACTGAGAAGCAACGAAGTCAGTCTGGAGACTAAGGTGCACCTGATACAGGCCATGGTCTTTGCAATTACTTGCTATGCATCAGAGAGCTAGATAATGACTAGGGATGATAGAAGTAGAGTTGATGCCTTTGAGCTTTGGTGCTGGAGAAGAGTATTGAATATATCATGGATTGCTAGGAGAACAAACAAGTTCATCCTGAAGAGGGTGAAGCCAGGCCTGTCCTTGGAGGCAAAGATTCTGAGGCTCTGACATATTCTGGACATGTTGCAAGAAGGGATCAGTCCTTGGAGAGGGACGTCATGCTTGGGAGGGTGGAGGGACAGTACAGGAGAGGAAGATTGATTCAGTCACTGGGCTAATGGGGATAGGTTTGTCAAAGACAATAAGATTATCAAGGGATAGAGCAGGGTTTAGGGCTATTGTACAGAGGGTCGCTATAAGTTGCAGGCAACTCGATGGCACATAGCAACAACTCTTTGCTTTCAGGCAAGATTCATCTGCTGTTGGCTATGATGTCCCTAAGTGCTACAGCCTCTTTTAAACCCAACTTGTATTTCTGGTAGTTCTCTGTCAATGTACTGTTCCAATCGTTTTTGGATAATCTATAGCAGGATTTTTCTTGCATGTGATATTAGTAATATTGTTTAATAATTTCCATACTCGGTTCTATCACCTTTTTTTGGTATTGGAATTAATTTGGTGAATATGGATCTCTTGCAGTCAGTTGGCCAGGCAGATTGCAGGCCATAGCCTGGTGATCACATCCAGAGCAGCATCTGTTTGTTCAAATATGTCAATTGGCTTTCCATCAATTCCTGGGGATTTGTTTTTTTGCCAATTCCTTCGAAGCAGCTTGAACTTCTTCTTTCCTCACCATTGCCTCCTGTTTGTACTTTGTTTCATAAAATTATGCACAGCCTTTAATATGGATTGCATCTCAATGTCAAGAAAAGAAAAATCCTCACTACTCGACCCATAAGCAACATAATGAAAGATGGAGAAAAGACTGAAATTGTCAAGACTTTATCTTACTTGGATCCACAGTTAACGCCCTTGGTATCAGCAGTCAGGAGATCAGATGTACTGCCCTTGTAATGTCTTTAGTCAAAGACCTCTCCAAATTAATGAGAGGCAATGATGCCAGTTTGAGGACTAAGGTGTAGTTGATTCAGGTCATCATCTTTTCAATCACTTATTATGCATCTGAGAGCTGGACAATGAATAAAGATGACAGAAGAATTGATGGCTTTGAACTATGGTGTTGAAAAAAGTACTGAGTATCTGATGGACTGCCAAAAGAACCAACATCTCTATCTTGGAAAAGGTACAGCCAGAGTGTTCCTTGGATGCAAAAATAACAAAACATTGTCTCACATACTTTGGCATATTTCTAGGATAGGCTAATCCTTGTAGAGTTACATCATGATTGGAAAAGTGGAGGGATAGTGAAAGAGAGGAAGACCCTCAACCAGATACCTTGACACAATGACATCAGCAATAGGCCCAATTATGTCAGAGATTGTGAGGATGGAACAGGTTAGGACGGGTTTCAGATCTGATATTCGTAGTGTTATTATGGGTGTACTCGACTCGATGGCATATAACAACAACAGAGTGCTTTATTTTAAGCAATATTAATACAAATGTTTATTGAGTACTTAGTATGTGCTAGATGCTGTTTTAAGCCTTTTATTATTATATTTACCACTGTCTCCATACCTTTTCAACCTGTATGCAGAATAGATTATTCAGGAGGCTGGGCTCTATGAGAAGTGTGGGGTCAGCATTGGTGGAAGATCTATCAACAATCTGTGTTATGCAGATAACACAACCCTGCTTGCTGAAACTGAGGAGGACCTGAAACGCTTGCTGCAGAGGGTCAAGGACTGCAGCCTTCAATATGGATTGAGGCTCAATGTCAAGAAGACAAAGATTCTCACCACTAGACCAACTGGCAGCATCAGGATGGATGGTGAAGGGATTGAGATTGTTCACAGCTTTAGTTTGCTTGACTTCACAGTCAACACACTTGGCAACAGCAGCTAGGAAATGAAAAGACGTATTGTAATGGGAAAGTCAGCTGTTAGGGACCTCCTCTCTGGAGACGAAGGTGCACCTGATACAGGCCATGGTCTTTGCAATCACTTGTTATGCGTCAGAGAATTGGACAATGACTAGGGAGGATAGAAGAATTGATGCCTGTGGTGCTGGGGAAGAGTATTGAATGTGCCATGGACTGTTAAAAAAAACAGATTCATCCTGGAGAGGGTTAAACCGGGCTGCTCCTTGGAGGCAAGGATTTTGAGGCTTTGTCTGACATACTTTGGACATGTTGTAAGGACGGACCGGTCCTTGGAGAGAGACATCACGCTTGGGAGGGTGGAGGGACAGCGCAAGAAAGGAAGGCCCTCTATGAGGTGGACTGATTCAGTGACTGGGGTAATTGGGATGGGTGTATCAGAGACAGTGATTGGCACAGGACAGAGCAGGGTTTAGGGCTTTTGTACATAGGGTTGCTATGAGTCGCAAGTGACTCAACGGCACATTAACAACAACAACAACCCAACTATTTGCAATGCTCTTATGAGTTCAGAGCTGTTATCACCTCAAGTTTTCAGGTAAAGAAATGGAAGCACAGGAAAGTTTAATGACTTTTAAAGAGTTTATTTCATTGAGCTGGTTTTTGAACCCAGATAATCAGGCACTGATTCCCTAAACTCTAGACATTTAAAACATTAAGCATATTGCACTGAAAACTTAGACGTGACTTGGAGGAAAATTTGGGGAAATGATTTGACAATTGCAAGGATGCCAACCAGAAGAAAGGGCTAGGTTTGTATTAACTACTTTAACAGTGATCTGACTGGTTTATTCACTCTACAAAATATAAGTTTCTACACCTTGTTTAGATACCTCTAAAATCAAGTCACTCTTGGCTAAAGGCCTCCCTTCTGCTTAACTAGTTTATATCAAACTCGAATATGCATCAAAACACTAAGGGAGCTTGCTTAAAATACTGATTCCTAGGCTTCAACCAAAAATATTTCATTTAGGACACCAGGCAATTTAATTGCCTTGGGAAAGTATGCTGTCAGAGACCTCTCCAGAGTACTGAAAAACAAAGATGTCAGACCGTAGCCTAAGGTGTGCTTGATCCAGGCTATAGTCTTTGCAATTGCTTGCTATGCATCAGAGAGCTGGACAATGACTAGGGATGATAGAAGGAGAATTGATGCCTTTGAGCTGTGGTGCTGGAGAAGAATACTGAATATAACATGGACTGCTAGGAGAACAAACAAGTTTGTCCTGGAGAAGGTGAAGCCAGGCTGCTCCTTGGAGGCAAGGATTCTGAAGCTTCGTCTGACATACTTTGGACATGTTGCAAGGTGGGATCAGTACTTGGAGAGGGATGTCATGCTTGGGAGAGTGGAGGAACAGTGCAATGAAAGGGATTGATTCAGTGACTGGTGTAACAGGGGTAGATGTGTCAGAGACAATAAGATTGACATAGGATAGAGCAGGGTTTAAGGCTATTGTACACAGAGTCGCTATGAGTTGTAGGCGACTTAATAGCACATAACAACAATAACAACAACATTTCAGGGGGAAGCCTAGGAATTTGGATTTTAAAGCAAGCTCCCCAGATAGAACCATATTTTGCCAATTAGTGGCCTATTTGGACAAAACCCAAACTATTCATTGGAACATTCAAAGCCTGACTTATGCTCTCCGAAGTCCTAATATGAATGCCCTCAATGGCAAACTTCTCATATAAAAGGCATTTCCAATCCCAAATCTTCCCATCCCATCTGGAATGACCTCTTGTATTTACCTGTGGCAACAAATAGGGCAAAATTCAGAGCTGTTGTTCATAAGGTTGCTATGAGTTTTAGTTGACAGCATGTTGAATAACACCTAAATACTACACATCATGTAACAACATCTAAATATTATATATCTGTCAAGGTTAACCCCAGCTTTTACTTGCTCCACATGACAGTCCCCAAATTCTCTAGCTCAGAAGCATGCCACTTTGGGGGGGGGGTAATTAAGTCTTTAATGTCTGATCCAATCTTGTGGTATTCAACTTGTTTCAAGAGTATATGCATCACTTTCTCAATTAGAGTGTAGGCTATTCCAGGGCAACAACAACTTTATTGTCCAATATAGAAGCCAGAGCCCTGGTGCCACAGTGTGTAATGTGCTAGGAAGCCAAACAAAAAGGCAAGGGTTTGAACTCACCAGGTGCTCCTTGGAAAGAAATATGAGAAGTCTCCTCTGATAAAATGTTCACACTTTGGAAACTATGAGTTACTATGAGTCAGACTTGACCAAATAGCAATAGATGATTTAGTAACATGAGTAAGCCCTACTGGCTTTGCGAGTAATGTGCTGGGCTATGAACCAAAAGGTCAACAGTTGCAGTCTACTAGCCACTCTCTAGGAGAAAGACCTGTAAAGATATACACACTTGCAGCAACATTATGAGTCAATGGTCAATGGATTTGATTTTGGGTTAGCCACATGATTGGGGGAGGCTATTAAAACTGAAGCTAATTAAAGTTAAATAAAACTTAAAAAATCACTCCGTCATACTAGATAATAAGTGCTGAAAAGGTACCTGTGGTTAATAGATACCATACTGGAAAGCATAGATTTGAAACATTTCTATCATAACAGAAATTTCCATAGGACATAATTAAAAGAGTCTACTATGGGACCTCAACTAAACCTACCTTCTTATATATTCTCCCTATTACTACAGCTATTCAGGGACCTCTCCAGAGTACTGAGAACCAACGATATCCATCTAGAGATTAAGGTGTGCCTGATCCAGGCCATGACCTTTGCAAATACTTGCTACGCATCAGAGAGCTAGACAATGACTAAGTATGATAGAAGAAGAATCAATGCCTTTGAGTTGCGCTGCTAGAGAGAAGTATTGACTATACCATAGACTGCTATGAGAACAAACAGGTCTGTCCTGAAAAGGGTGAACCCAGGTTGCTTCGTGGAGTCAACAATTTTGACACTCTGTCTGACATACTTTGGACATGTTGCCAGGAGGGACTAGTTCTTGGAGAAGGACATAATGCTAGGGAGTGTGGAGGGACAGTGCAAGAGAGGAAGACCTTGGGTGAGATGGGTTGACTTAGTGAGTGTAGTAATGGGGGTAGATGTGTCAGAGACAATAAAATTAGCTCAGGATAGAGCAGGATTTAGGGCTGTTGTACATAGGGTCCCCACGAGTTACAAGCGACTCGATGTTACATAACAACATTACCACTGTTTGTTTATAAGTTAAAATATATATCCTGACCACAAAAAGTGATGAGTTTTCTTTTTAAACTTTGATTGCCATTTCCATTTCCATTAATAATAAGCTCAGAACATAGGTCTCAAATGTAAATATCACTAATCACTTTTAACTAAATATAACCCTCAATTCTCACCCTCCTTGACCTTTGTACTACACTTTTTTATGTTGATTATGTCTTTCTCCAATTCAAAAGTCTCTTCTTTGTTTCCACAATACTGTAATAACCACAAGAAAATCATTGTTAATTTATTCAGCTCTTACCACTTGCGAGGCACTGCTTTGCCAAGCACGATGTCTTTCTCCAGGGACTAGCCACTCCTGATAACATGCCCAAAGTAAGTAAGATGAAGTTTTACCATCCTTGCCTCTAAGGAGCTCTCTGGTTTCACTTCCTCCAATTTAGACCTGTTTTTTCCCTTTGGTAATCTATGGACTCTTTAGTACTCTTCATTAACACTAGAGTACACAAGCATCAATTCTTCTTTGGTCTTCCTTACATATTGTCCAACTGCCATACACATATGTTGTTGTAGTTGTTATGTGCCATCGAGTTGCCTGTGACTCATAGCAACCCTACGTACAACAGTTTTGAAGTCTGCCCTATTCTAAGCCAGTCTCACTGACTCCAACACACTTACCCCCATTATCCCAGTCACTATATTAATCCATCGAATCTGGGGTCTTCCTCTAATGTGCTGTCCCTCCATCCTTCCAAGCATGATGTACCTCTCCAAGGACTGATCTCTCCTGGTCATGTGCCCAAAATATGTGAGGTGGAGCTTCAAAATCCTAGCGTCCAGGGAGAAACTTGGTTTTACCATGTCCAAGACAGGCCTGTTTTTTTTTTTCTCTTGTCTGTCTATGGTATGTTAAAGACTTCTCTAGCACCACAATTCAAAGGCATCAGTTCTTCTTCTGTCTCCTGGTAAGGATATTCTCCAGATCTCTAATGCATAGCAAGTAATTGCAAAGACTGTGGCCTGGATCAGGTGTACCTTAGTCTCTAGATTGACATCATTGCTGTTCAATACTCTGGAGAGGTCCCTGAGAGCATATTTTCACAGTGCAATTCATCTTTTTTAAAAAAGTTTTTAAAAATTTTGTTATTAATTTCAATGAAAATTTACAGAAACTTTGAATTTCCATTCATTCATTGTTGCACTTTTCTGCCCTCCCCCCGCCCCAGTACACTACCTTCTTGGAAAAGTAAAAGAAAAATTATTTCATTGTTTTACAAACCTTCCCCCAGGTCTACTCCATGATGCAGCCTTCGCTCTGGACTCCTGCCATGACAAACATACCTAATCACATATCCCTTTTAAACAGTTTTCTCCCTCATCTGTTTCAATGCAGTATACATTATTGAACCCATCTTTCCCAGTCTCCCCCAACCCCAAGGTCAGTTCTGTTTTAAAACAGTGGCACCATGCAGTATTTGTTCTTTTGTGACTGAGATAGTTCACTCAGCATAATGTCCTCCAGGGTCACCCATTTTGAATAATATTGCATGAGTTCCTTGTTTTTCAATGCAGCATAGCATTCCATTGTGTGAATATACCACAGCTTCTCTATCCATTCGTTTGTTGATGGGCACTTAGGTTGTTTCCAACTCCTTGCTTTGTGAACAAAACCACAATAAACATGGGTGTGCATGTATCTGCTTGGATGTCAGTTATGGTCTCTTTGAGGTATATTCCCAGTAGTGGAATTGCTGGGTCAAATGGTATCTCTATTTGTAACTTGTTGAGAAAGCACCATACCGCCTTCCACAGTGGTTGCACCATTTTACACTCCCAGCAACAGTGAATAAGGGTTCCAGTTTCTCCACAACCTCACCAGCATTTGTTGCTTGCTGTTCTATTAAGTTTTGCTATTCTGACTGGCGTGAGATGATATCTCATACTTGTTTTAAATTGCATCTCTCTTAGAGCTAGGGATTTTGAACATTTCTTCATGTGCTTGTTAGCCATCTGAATGTCTTCTTTGGTGAAGTGTCTGTTCATATCCTGTGCCCATTTTTCAATTGGATTATTTACCTTTATCTTCTTGTGGTGGTAGTAATTTTTTAAATCATTGCTCCTGCATACTGCATAGCATTCCATAATGTGAATTTACCACAATTTCTCAGTCCATTCAATTGTGGCTGGATATTTGGGCTGAGAAACAATTCCTTTTTAAAAAATCCCTTTTCTTCTCTTTTTTACCCTGTCCTTCTTAAAATTCTCTCTTTGTATAGATCTTTTGTGACTCTGGTAAGGTTCATTCCTAAGTATCTCAAATTGTGGTTGACTATTGTAAATGGTATTGCTCTCTTGGTTTCCTTCTCTGAGTTCTTTTTGTTAATGTAGAAGACTTGGATATTGATCTTATATCCTGCCACTCTATTAAATTTGTCTACTAGCTCTAACAGGGTTTTCCCTTGGTGCTGGAGAAGAGTACTGAATGTACCATGGACAGCCAGGAAAACAAACAGATTCATCTTGGAGAGGATTAAACCAAGCTACTCCTTGGAGGC
>NW_006400060.1:1263496-1288119 GCF_000299155.1 Elephantulus edwardii
GGTGACTGGGGTAATCGGGATGGGTGTGTCAGAGGCAGTGCGGTTGGCGCAGGATAGAGCAGGGTTTAGGGCTGTTGTGCATAGGGTCGCTATGAGTTGCAAACGACTCGACAGCACATAACATAACAGCTCTAACAGGTTTTTTTATTGAGTCCTTGGGGTTTTCTGTGGACACTATCATATCATCTGCCTATAGCGATAGTTTAACCATCTCTTTTCCAATTTGGATGTCTTTTATTTCCTTCTCTTATCATATTACCCTAGCAAGCACTTCCAATACATTATTGAATAGAAGTGGTGACTGAAAATGGGCATCCTTATCTGGTCCCTGTTCTCCATTGAGAATGATATTGGCTCTTGGGTTTGCATATATATTTCTCACTATGTTGAAGAAATATCCTTGTACTCCAATTTTGCTGAGTGTATTTGTCAGGAAGTGGTGCTGGATTTTGTCAAATGCCTTTTCTGCATCAATTGCTAAGATCATATGGTTTATATTATTTGTTTTGTTAACATGGTGAATTACGTTGATTGTTTTTCTTATGTTGAACCATCCTTGTATACCTCTTACGAATCCCACTTGGTCTTGAGGAATTAATTCTATTTTTTATGTGCTTTTGGACTCTATTGGCTAGGATTTTTTCTTTTTTTAAAATTATTATTAAATTTTATTAGTTTTAGTGAACATTTACAGAGAGTTTGGGTTTTCATTCATTCATTGTTACACTGTTTTCTCTACCCTCTGCCCCAGTTCGTTCTTCTCGCCTGCCCCCGAATGTCAGTTTTAATTGTCCAATTGCCACAGTGCTTGTCGAAGCCAGTTCTGATTAATCTCCTTTGTCAGTGTGTCCTTTGCCATTCTCTATCTCTCCTACCTGAGAGAGACTTCACCCTGATTCATAAGGAAAAGGGGATGGCGTATTCTCTTAGCTACTTCCTGCTGAAAAGGGACGCTGTAGGTTTCAGGGTGAAGATCTTCTCCCACTACTCTAAAGGGCCCCTTTGGCAGTAGGAAACACATAGACTATTATGGAGATTGATTTTGGAATTTAGATTCACTGTTATCAGTTGCACTTAGCTGTACATGTTCATATCCTTGAAGATGTATCGTGGAAGTGTTGCAGCCTCGAAGATACAAATTTAACTAACAAGTTAAAAGTACATGAGTCAAAAATTAAAAAGCAATAATATTCCGAGTAGAGGTTCTAATAGTGGCATAAATCAAGTTACAGGGGGAAGGTGGTTCTTACAATAAAAGGCCTATAGACTAGCACTTTGTCTATTATAGTGTAGAGGTTAGGAACCTCAAGATGTAGAGGCTCAGCTATGTCATTTATGGTTCTTAAGTCCTGGAGGAAATTCATCTACCCCTGGGTTGTTTTACAACTCAGAAGGTCGAATGCAAGGTAGAGGTAAAGTAAGGAACTGCTTATGAGGTTTTCCATCCATTCCAACAACTAAGAAATAGTGAGAAGAGTTGAGGCCTCAGAAGGCTTTTAGGACCAATTATTAGGCTCTGTGTCCAGGAGAAAATGAATATACTTACCAGTAATGTTAATGCTCACCCACAGCTCTTCTGGGAGGGTCTAAATCATTGAAGCGTCCTCCTTTGTTTCCAGCTGGGAGATGGGGCCTGTCAGTCCTGTCTACCACGAGGACCTAGTGTGGGCCACCTTGGTCAGGTGTCCTTCAGAGCCACACTTAAAGCAAGTGAGTGGGAGCTTCCTCTCTACTCCCTTGCCTATCTGTGGCTCTCTTCTGTGACACTGTCTACTGAAGTGGCCCAGCTTTCCACAGTGGAAGCACTTCTGACCTCCTTTATTATCTTTGGGTGGCATTGTATATGAGCAAGAATTCCTTTTCCTGACACAGGCCCTAAACTGGCAGCAATAGCTGCCCCAATAATTTTGGCCATTCTCTGGTCTTTTCTCTTCCCTCTAGATCCCAGTTGTTAAAAGAGGGGAAAATGTAAGCAAATGTATAACAAATAATTTTGAACATTATAGTCTTTTAAGCTTAAGGCTAGAAGTATTAACAATATCATCATTTCCAATCCAGAGATACATGTTCCAATGCAGTACGTATTTTCCATAAATGGTTTTGGTAAGAGGAATGTTGTAAATGTGGATACATTTCCACTGTTCCTCCTCCATGTAGGATTTTGTTAAAGATTTTTGCATGTATATTCATCAGAGATATTGGTCTGTAGTTTCTTTCATGGTAATATCTTTGCCTGGTTTTAATATTAGGGTTATGCTTACTTCATAAAATGACTCTGGGAATGTTCTTTGTTTCTCAATTTTTTAATATAATCTAAGTAGAATTGGTGATAGATCCTCTCTGAATGTTTGGCAGAATTCAACTGTGAAGTCATCTGGTCCAGGACTTTTCTTATGGGGAAGTCTTTTTTATGACCTGTTCAATGTCTTCTTTTGTGATGGGTCTGGTCAAGTGTTCCATATCTGTACCGCATGTGTTTCAAGGACTTTGTTCATTTCCTCTAGGTTTTCAAATTTATAAGAGTATAGCTTTTCATAGTATTCTGATATTATCAATTTAATTTCTTCTGGTTTTGTTGTGATGTCACCTTAATATCATTTCTTAATCAAATGATCTATGTCTTCTTTGGAATATACTCTGAGAAAATGAGAACTGAGACACAGATTGAGACTTGTATACCAATGTGCACAGCAGTGTCATTCAGCACCGCAAGAAGATGGAAACAGCCCAGATGTGCAACCACAATTGAATGGATTGAGAAATTATGGTATATTCACATAATGGAGTATTACGCAGCACGCAGGAGCAACGATTTTGTAAATCACTGCCTAATTTGGGAGGAACTAGAGAGCTTTATGCTAAATGAGTTCCATAAAGACAAATACTGTATAAGACCATTATTGTAAAATGTGTATGAAAATCCAAGGGGGTAGGGCAGGAGCAGAGAAATAAGGATGGGCAGGGGCTGGGGAGTTGTTAATCATAGAGTTGCACAATTTGATGGGTGGAGGGATGGGTGAGTAAAGGAAATGGGAAAGATCTCATGTGAAAAACAATGTATACTAACTTTATAAGTAAACCAGTTGTTTGTAAGTAAACCAGTATATAATAAAAATTTTATTTAAATAATAAACCAAATTATCTTTTGTTCTGTTCTGTACACTTCTCTAAGATTTTTAAGGTCTTAGCAGCCTGTTGTTGTTTTTGTTATGTGCCATCAAGTCGACTATGACTCAGAGAGACCCTATGCACAATAGCTTTGAATCCTACTCTATCCTGAGCCAATCTCACTGTCTCTGGCACACGTCACTTCATTGCCCAAGTTATTGAGTCAATCCATCTCATCCAGGCTCTTCCTCTCTTGTGCTGTCCCTCCACCCTTCCAAGCAGGATATCCTCCTCCAAGGACTGGTCCCTCCTGGAAAAATGCCCCAAGTATGTGAGACAGAATCTCAAAATCCTTGCCACCAAGGAACAACTTGGTTTCACCCACTCTAAGACATGTCTGTTAGTTCTCTTGGCAGTCCACGGTGTGTTCAATACTCTTCTCCAGCACCACAACTCAAAGACATCAATTCTTCTTCTATCATCTTTGGTAATTGTCCAACGCTCTGATGCATAGCAAATAATTGCAAAGACCATGGCCTAAATAAAGTGAAATGTAAAGGCAATTACTAAGTAATTGAGGGAAGAAAAGGAGAACGACTAAGTAGGTCAGAGAAAGACGGGACCTGTGTACTGCCTTTCATTTCCAGAATTCTATTTTCTTCTAACTACCCTGTAGGCTCTTTACATTAAACCTTGTGTTGTTCAAAATTTAGAATTTCAATTCCAGCATCTTGCCAATTGTTGTTGTTGTTATGTGCTGTCGAGTCACCTGCGACTCATAGCGACCTTATGTACAACAGCCCTAACCCTAACCCCTTCTGTGCCATCCCTCCACCTTCCCTAGCATGATGTCTTTCTCCAAGGACTGGTCTCTCCTTGCAACATGTCCGAAGTATGTCAGACGAAGCTTCAGAATCTTTGCCTCCAAGGAGCAGCCAATAGTCTATTTTAAATACACTGAAGACCATTTGCAGCTTTTCTGTTCTCTGGACTGGGGGATTTCCATGCTTTAGCAGCTGCTAGATGCTGCCAGAGCTAGTCAAACATGACACAGAAGTACTGCAAGGAGTTCAGCTCTAAGTTGGAACAGTTGTCTGCTTGTTAATGTTTCACATTACCCTGATAACTGATAGTCAAAGCAGGTCAAACTCAGCATTCTTGGCCAGTAAATAAAAGGAAAAGAATTGGGGTGGGTGGAGTTTACAGCATCATTTTCCCTCTGCTTTAATACTAACGAGCTAATTATTTTTTTAATGACTACTCCATCAGGCTCCTTTAGTGTGTTTTAATCTATAAAGGGCCTAGCTACTAGAAACAGGGAGCTAAGTTAATGAGCTTGCTGGCTTTTCAGATTCTGAACCCTCTATTACTCAGCCAGGTTAAAGAAAAATGAGGAAATTTGGTTTCTAGTCCTGGTTCTACAACTAACTGGCTATGGGTTTCTCTCTCTCTCTCTCTGTGTGTGTGTGTGTGTGTGAGAGAGAGAGAGAGAGAGAGAGAGAGAGAGAGAGAGAGAAATAATCAATAATAACTTTTTCTTCCTTTTATCAACTATACATGTAACGATAAACATTATAGGCTTGTTTTTATATTTTATATGAATGTTATGTTACACCATGTTAATGCAAAATTTTCCCAAATGTATGCTTTTGATATTTGTGGCTACATTTTAAACTGCTAAATGTATTTCTATGGGATAAACATACCATAATTTATTAATCCATTATTTCTATGGTTGGTCATTTAAGTTGCTTTTATTTTTCAAACTTTTATTTTGGCAATTTAGTTTTTTATTCAACAATTCACACATATTATTCATCCTAACATTGATTACATCCTCACATTGTGATAGCACTCTTTATTCTTGTGTTTCCCATTTCCATTTTCCCTTCTTTCCATACCTTCCTACCTTCTGAGTTTTATCCCTGGACAAAATCCTGCTTTTAAAAAATCTCCTATTGTAA
This sequence comes from Elephantulus edwardii, assembly GCF_000299155.1. Lineage (NCBI taxonomy): Eukaryota > Metazoa > Chordata > Mammalia > Macroscelidea > Macroscelididae > Elephantulus > Elephantulus edwardii. The sequence continues at coordinate 1,268,569 of NW_006400060.1, forward strand.
AAAGGGCAAGGACAATGTAGAGATGGCCATATCTCACCTCTACCAACTCCATAAGGGTGACTGAACCCATTATCACAACCCCCAACACAAAACCAATTTCTCATGAGGTCAAATATATCCTCCACATTCCGACTCCTCTTTCTACTTATCCCAACATCAATTTTACTGCTCTAGGGATAAAAGCAGGGAATACCAAAGGAATATCTACCTATGTTTCATTGATTATGCAAAGGCGTTTGACTGTGTGGATCATAACAAGTTGTGGCTGACTCTAAGAAAAATGGGAATCCCATAACACTTGATCGTGCTAATGAGAAACCTATACTTGGACCGGGAGGCAGTCGTCAGAACAGAGCAGGGCAACACTGCATGGTTCAAAATTGGGAAGGGTGTATGCCAGGGATGTGTCCTAGCTCCATACCTTTTCAACCTATATGCAGAACAGATTATCTGGGAGGCTGGGCTCTATGAGGAGAAGTGTGGCATCAGGATTGGTGGAAGTTCCATCAACAACCTGCATTATGCAGATGACACAACCCTGCTTGCTGAAACTGAGGAGGACCTGAAGCGCTTGCTGCAGAGGGTCAAGGACTGCAGCCTTCAATATGGACTGAGGCTCAATATCAAGAAGATAAAGATTCTCACCACTGGACCAATTGGCATCATCAGGATGGATAGTGAAGAGACTGAGATTGTTTACAGCTGTAGTCTGCTTGGCTCCACAGTCAACACTCTTGGCAACAGCAGCCAGGAAATGAAAAGACGTATTGCCATGGGAAAGTCTGCTGTTAGGGACCTCTCCAAAGTACTGAAGAGCAATGCTGTTACTCTGGAGACTAAGGTGCACCCAATCAGTTGTTATGCATCAGAGAGTTGGACAATCATTAGAGAGGATAGAAGGAGAATTGATGCCTTTGAGCTGTGGTGCTGGAAAGGAGTGTTGAATGTACCACGGACTGCTAAGAGAACAAACAGATTCATCTTGGAGAGGGTTAAACCGGGCTGCTCCTTGGAGGCAAGGATTCTGAGGCTTCGTCTAACATACTTTGGACATGTTGCAAGGAAGGATCAGTCCTTGGAGAGAGACATCATGCTTCGGAGGGTCAAGGGACAGCGCAAGAGGGGAAGAACCCTCTATGAGGTGGATTGATTCAGTGATTGGGGTAATTGGGGTGGGTGTGTCAGAGACAGTAAGATTGGCACAGGACAGAGCAGGGTTTAGGGCTATTGTACATAGGGTCACTATGAGTGACAAGCGACTCGATGGCACATAACAACGACAACACTGGGTTTTAAATCCTTTGCAACAGCTCACAGAGAACATCATATTCCCTATATAGGGAATTAAAGAGGATATAATTCAGGTTTTTTCTTTTCACACTCTGTTGGGTCACTTTTCTTTGAAATGGGAATACAGATCTCTTTCAGTTTGTTAGCCAGGTGGTTATCCTCCAGATTTCTTCGCACAACTTGGTGAGAACATCCAGGGCAGCATCTGTTTGTTAAAATATGTCAACTGGTATACCATCAATTCCTGGGGGCTTGTTTTCTGCCAATTCTTTCAGAGCAGCTTGAACTTCTTCTTTCATCACCACAGGCTCTTGCTTATATGCTGTTTCATGAAATTCTTCTGTGTCCACCAATTCCTTTAGTACAATGACTGTATACTCTTTCCATCTTCTTTTAATACTTCCTGGATCATTTAATATTCTACATAAAGCATCCTTTAGTATTGCAACTCAAGGCTTAAATTTTTTTCTTCAGTTACTTCAGCTTAAGAAATGCTGAGTGAGCTCGGCCCCTTTGATGTTCTGACTCCAGCTCTTTTCACATTTTGTTATAATAGTTTGTCTTCCCATGTTGCCTTTTGAAATCTTCTGTTCAGTTCCTTAATATCTTGATTTCTTCCCTTTGCTTTGACTTCACGGCGCTCTAGTGCAATACTCAGAGTCTCTTCTGACATCCATCTTGGTCTTTCCATCCTCCTCTGTCTTTGTAATGACTTTTTGCACTCTTCCTGGATGATATTCTTGATATCCTCCCACAGCTCATCTGGTCTTTGCTTATTAGTGTTCAAGGCCTCAAATCTGTTACTGAGATGGTTTTGAAATTCACGTGGGATAGACTTAAGGTCTAATTTTGGTTCCCATGGATTTGGTTTAATTTTCCTTAGCGTTAGCTAGAACTTACATATGAGTAGTTGGTGGTTTATTCCACAATCAGCACCTGGCCTAGTGTTCACAGCTGATATTGAGCTTCTCCAGCGATTCTTTGCACAGATGTAGTCAATCTGATTCCTATGCATACCATCAGATGAAATCCATATGTATAGCCTGTGTTTATGTTTCTTAGAAAAATGTATTTGCAATGAATAAATCGTTGATTGTGCAAAATGCTATCATTCTATCTCCAGCTTCATTTCTATCACCAAGACCATGTTTTCCAACTATTGATCCTTCTTCTCTGTTCCCAACCTTTGCATTCCAGTCACCCATTATTATTAATGCATCTTGATTCCATGTTTGAATGATCTCTGGCTGCAAAAGTTGTAGCAATCTTCTACTTTCTTCTCTTTGGCTCTGGTTGTCAGTGTATATATTTAAATGCTAGTGGTAGTCACTGGACTTTCTTGCAAGAGTAAGTATATTATCCTGTCACTCATAACATTGTATTTCAAGACGGATCTACAAATGAGTTTTTAACTATGAAAGCAACCCCATTTTCCTCACCTTTCTGTCTCCAGCTTAGTAGATCATATGATTGTCTGACTCATAATGTCCCGTGCCAGTCCATCTCATTTCACGAATTGCACTGGGAAAGTCTGCCGTCAAAGACCTCTCCAAAGTACTCACGAGCAAAGACATCAGTCTGGAGACTAAGGTGTACCTGATCTATGCCTAGTCTTTGCAATTACTTATTGTGTCAGAAAGCTGGACAATGACTAGGGATGAAAGGAGAATCGAAGCCTTTGAGCTGTGGCACTGGGGAAGAGTATTGAATATATGTCAATATTTATGCATTCCATTTCTTTCTTAACAATATCCAATTTTCCTACATTCATGGTGTTCACATTTCATGATCCAATCACTAGTGCATACTTATAACTGTTCCTCCTCCTTTGTGTTTTCATTCTTGAGGACTCAGCCTCAGTTGCCATATCTGCTAGTCTAAGTGTGCTCTATTGTATATAGGGTTTTCGAAGGCCTGCTATTCTGGAAGTGGATGGCCAATCCTTCTTCCTAGTCTGTCTCAATTTGAATGCTCCGATTTAGAACAGTATTACAAGTTATCAAACAATATCATTAATAGAACATGCAAGCAAGATTCTGCTTTAAATTATAAAAAATCAACTGGAACAGCACATCAACAGAGAACTGCCAGATATTCAGAGTGGGTTTAGAAGAGGCCATGGTATTAGGGATATTATAGAGAATGTTAGCTGGATCTTGGCTGGAAGCAGAGAGTAATAGAGGAATGTCTATCTGTGTTTCATTTCCTATTCAAAGGTGTTTGACTGTGCAGAGCACAACAAACTGTGGCTAACTCTGAGAAGAATGGGAATCCAAGAACACTTAATCATGCTTATACAAAACCTATACTTGAACCAGAAGGCAGTCGTCAGAACAGAGCAAGTAAACACTGCATGGTTAAAAACTGGGAAGGGTGTATGCCTCTCTGCATCTTTTTCAATCTATATGCAAAACAGATTATCTGGGAGGCTGGGATTTATAAGGTAAAATGTTGCATCAGGATTGGAGGAAAACTCATCAACAATCTGCATTATAGAGATGACACAATCCTGCTTGATGAAACGGAGGAGGACTTGAAGTGCTTGCTGCAGAAGGTCAGGGACTACAGTCTTCAATATGGATTGAAGTTCAACATCAAGAAAACAAAGATTCTCACCACTGGGACGAATGGCAGCATCATGATAGATAGTGAAGATATTGAGACTGTTACCAGCTTTAGTTTGCTTGGCTCCACAATCAACACTCTTCATGCCAGGAAATTAAAAGATGAATTGCACTGGGAAAGTTTGCTGTCAAAGACCTCTCCAAAGTACTCACAAGCAACAACATCAGTCTGGAGACTAAGGTGCATCTGATCTAGGCCATAGTCTTTGCAATTACTTGCTGTGTCAGAAAGCTGAACAATGATTAGGGATGACAGGAGAATCGATACCTTTGAGCTGTGGCACTGGGGAATAATATTGAATATACCATGGACTTCTAGGAGAACAAACAGGTTTGTCCTAGAGAGGGTGAGACCTGGCTGCTCTTGGAGGCAAGGATTCTGAAGCTTCATCTGACATACTTTGGATGTATTACAAGGAGGGACCAGTCCTTGGAAAGGGACATCACGCTTGGGAAGGTGGAGGGACAGCGCAGGAGAGGAAGACCCTCAATGAGATTTATTGATTCAGTGACTGGTATAATGGGGGTAGGTGTGTCAGGACAAAGATTGGGACAGGATAAAGCAAGGTTTAGGGTTGTTGTACATAGGGTCACTATGAGTCATGGTTGACTCAACGGCACATAATAACAAGAACATCATAATTCAGGTTGGAAGCAAGATACAATCATTCAGGACAGCTTCTGAAATGTGCTCACAGGCACCTCAGCCCATCCGTCTCCCATGGAGCCCTGGTGGCCTCGAACTGAGCGCCTTCAGGATTGCAGTGCAGCTTCTTGTCACTAGGCCACCAGAGCTCTTAATCCTGCCAATTATGCCTCTCTCCCCTTGTCCAATCCTCTAAGAAACTTGGACCAAGTCTCCTAGCTCTGGTTCCATGGGGTAGCAGTCCTAAAGTTAGCTCTATGTCATGTTTCTGGCTCTCTTCTGTGGCTGCTACAAGAATCTCTGGTCCAAAAAGGTGCACTGTATTTTCTTGCTTCTTCTTTACTAGTGGTGAGATTCTCAAAATATGCTGCTGAATCAGCTCAGTTTACTGATAAGACTAGTCAATCCTCTTGTGAATAGGATTAATATATTCCCACCCATCCATATGGCAATTTCACAGTCAGTGGTTAGGAAAGCCATTTTCAGACCTTGAGAAGTGGAAGAATATCCCTTGGTCAAGGATAGGAAGACTCAATATTGTGAAAATCGCAATACTACCAAACGCAATTTACACGTTTAATGCAATCCCAATGCAAATACCAACCCCATTCTTCAACGATATGGAAAAGGTAATCTCCAGTTTCGTTTGGAATGGAAAGAAGCCCTGAAGAAGAAAAGCACTCCTTAAAAATAGAAGAAAGGTAGGAGGTATCTCACTCCCTGATTTAAAATCCTACTACACTGCCGTGGTGGTCAAGACAGCATGGTACTGGTACAATGACAGACACATAGATCAATGGAATAGAATTGAGAACCAGGAAATCAGCCCATCTATCTACGGTCAACTGATTTTTGACAAGGAGATGAAATCAGTTAAGTGGGGAAATGACAGTCTTTTTAACAAATGGTGTTGGCAAAATTGGAAAAGTATCTGCAAAAGACTCAAGTAAGATCCACACCTCCCTCACTCCACATACAAAAACCAAATCAAGGAGGATCATGGACCTAGGACTAAAACCAAGGACTATAAATTTCATTAAAGAAAAGGTGGGAACAATGCTAGAAGTCCTAATCCACAACATAAAGTCTTTCAAGTATCCTGAAAAACCTGCAACCAGGAGAAGATAAAGAAGATAAATGGGATCTTCTAAGAATCAAATCCCTATGCACATCCAAACGCTTCTCCAACAGGGTAAAAAGAGAAGCCACCGACTGGGAAAAAGTATTTGGTAACGACATATCAGATAAGGGACTTATACCCAGAATTTATAAAATATTTGAGCACCACAACAAGATAAAAGTAAATTAATAGAAAAATGGGCACAGGATATGAACAGACACTTCACCGAAGAAGACATTCAGATGGCCAGCAAGCACATGAAGAAATGTTCAAAATCTAAGAGATGCAAATTAAAATAAGTATGAGATATCATCTCACCCCAGTCAGAGTAGCAAAATTTAACAGAATAGCAAGCAACAAATGCTGGTGAGGTTGTGGAGAAACTGGAACCCTTATTCACTGTTGCTGGGAGTGTAAAATGGTGCAACCACTGTGGAAGGCGGTATGGCGCTTTCTCAACAAGTTACAAATAGAGATACCATTTGACCCAGCAGTTCCACTACTGGGAATATACCCCAAAGAGACTATAACTGACATCCAAGCAGATATATGCACATCCATGTTTACTGTGGCTTTGCTCACAATAGCAAGGAGTTGGAAACAACCTAAGTGCCCATCAACAAATAAATGGATAGAGAAGCTGTGGTATATTCACACAATGGAATACTATGCTGCATTGAAAAACAAGGAACTCATGCAATATTATTCAAAATGGGTGACCATGGAGGACATTATGCTGAGTGAACTATCTCAGTCACAAAAGAACAAATACTGCATGGTGCCACTGTTGTAAAACAGAACTGACCTTGGGGTTGATGGGAAAGATGGGTTCAATAATGTATACTGCATTGAAACGGATGAAGGAGAAAACTGTTTAAAAGGGATACGTGATAAGGTATTTTTTGTCATGACAGGAGCCTAGAGTGAAGGCTACATGGTGGAGTGGACCTGGGGGAGGGTTTGTAAAACAATGAAATAGGGGAGAAAAGTGCAACCATGAATGAATGGAAATTCAAAGTCTCTGTGAATTTTTACTGAAATTAATAATAAATTTTAAAAAGGGAAAAATGTCTTCAGGAAGAAAATTTCCAACATTATACAAAGCAGAAGTCCTGCATGGGAGTGGGATAGAAAGAAAAAAAAAAAAGGAAAGCCATTTTGAACACTCAACCCTTACCACCACATATATGGTTGACTTTCCTAACGATTGTCTTCCATTCTAGTGTTATTGATCACCTATATACCTGTTTGTTATTTAGCTAAAAGTTGATTCATGGAAATAATTTTGATTCCAGACTTAAGAGATGGCTTAAGAGCGTTCCATCAGTCTCATCACACCAGCAATCCTGGTCTTTTATGATTCTGATAGTTCACATTTCCCCCTTACTTTATCAAGGGCCTTGTGTTGTGATCCTTTTCAGAGCAGTCAACAGTGGCAGCCAGTCAACCATCTAATTCTTCTAATCTTGAGTTGGTGGAGTCTGAACTTTACATGACACACAAGTCATCTGGACTAAAAGTCTTTACTTTTCTTCACTCTTTTTTGCTCTAAACTGGGATAGATCAATAGTTGTACCTTACATGGCCTCTTAAGAGCTTTTATGGGAACTCTGGTGGCCAATCCCAGTAGCTATTCATGAAAGTAGAATGTAGAATATGGTTTCTGTAACTATCTTATGCCATTTGACCTTATGCCCCCCAAAAGTGTGAAATCCCAGAGACTCATTCCCTAAAGGTATTTGGTTGTAGTTAGGAATTTTTTTATCATTTTATTCCATTTTCTCTACTATACCTGGATATACACAGCAAGCACATACAGATAAGTATATAGAAATATTATCTGTCAAACCTATGTGATCATGACAAAGAGAAGAAGGAATGGCGTCACATTCCTTATCAAAAAGAACACTTCAAGATCTAACATTAAGTACAATACTATCTATTTGCATACAAGGAAAACCTGTTAATAAAACCATTATTCAAAAACTCAACAAACACTAAAGCCAAAGATGAATGAAGTTGAGGACTTCTAAAAACTTTGCAGTCTAAAACCAATCAAATATGTAATTAATATGCATATTTATTATGCAATCAAGTATATAACCAATATCCATTAATGTTCATGAATATTATAATATTAATAATTATGTATTTATTATTATATAAATAATATAATTATACTATTATAATATGAATGATATTATAGACTAATAATAACTGGTGACTGGAATGCCAAAGTTGGAAACAAAGAATAAGGATATAGGGCCTTGGTGTCAGGAAGAAGCCTGATGATCAAATGATAGAAAATATTTATTGATCACATATATATTTTAAAAAGAAAATGTTAAGCAGTAATTCATACACATGGACCTCAACTGATGCACTACATAGGAATCAGAATGACTATACCTGTACAAAGATTGATGGCGAAGCTGAAGTTTAAGAAAATAAAAACAAGTCAACAAGAACCAAATAGTGCCTTGACTCTAACTCAAATAAAATTTAAAAAGCCATCTCAAGAACAGAGTTAATGCACTGAACACTAGTGACTGAAGACTAGATAATTTGTGGATGACATCAAGGACATCATCTATGAATAAAGGTCAGTACAAATACAGGACAAAAAAAAAGACTAAGATGGATGTAATAAGAGAATGAAAATTGCACTAGAATGCAGAGATGCCAAAACAAAAAGAAGAAATGCTGAAGTAGGAAAGCTGAGCAGATTACTAAGGCAACTTCAGAAGACAAAGCAAAGTATTACAACGAAATGTGCGTAAAGTTGAAGTTAGAAAACTTAAAGGAAGAACACACTCAGCATTTCTCAAGCTGAAAGAACTGAAGAATAAGTTCAAGCCTCGAGTTGCAATACTGAAAAATTCTATGTTCGAAATATTGAATTATGCAAGCAATATCAAGAGAAAGTGGAAAGAACACACAGAGTCATCGTATCAAAATTAATTGATCGACACTGAACCATTTCAGGAAGTGGAATGTGATTAAGAACCAATGGTAATTAAGGAAGAAGTTTAAACTTTACCAAAGACACTGGCAAAAAATAAGGCCCAAGGTATTTACAGAATACCAATTTCTATGTTTCAAAAAACAGATGCATCATTGGATGTGCTCACTTGTCTAGGCCAAAAAATTTGGAAGGCAGCTTCTTGGTCAACTGACTTGAAGAGATCCACATTTGTTACCAACTGAAAAATAGTTATCCATCTTTTTGCCTGTGTCCTCTGGGCTAAAGCCCTCAGAGATTAAAATGGCTTCCAGAGAAAAGACAGAGACCAGCAAATTAATGCAGAACTTGGAAGACTTGGATAGACTAATGCAGCAATTACAAGATCTGGAGGAATGCAGACAGGAACTTGATACAGAGAAATATGAAAAAACCTAAAAGAAAACACTGAAGCAGCTAAACGAATTTAATGATTCACTGAAGAAAATTATGTCTGGAAATTTGACTTGGTAGATGAACTAAGCAGAATGCAACTGGCTATTCAGGCAGCGATCAACCAGGCTTTTAAAACTCCAGAGGTCCTCAAATCTGATGGAAGGAAAATTGGAAAAGACATCTTTGTACTCAACAGAAGGTGGAGATAAAAATAAGAGCTCTCAGGAAACTTGGAGAAAAGATGACTGCAGATGTTGAGGCCTTCTTGTCAGCAAATGAAGGTGCTATATTCAGCCAGTTTGAGAAAGTCTCCACAGATCTTGGTTCTGTAGACAAGGTCCTTGCTTTAACAAGTTTTGACGTTGAGAAAACAAACAAACAAACAAAAAGACATGGTGTGGAATCATGATACATAGATCATATTCTTATAAATGATGCTTTTCTTCTGGGACATTTATTTAAGCAAGGAAATTCTTTGTGTGTGTGGGTTTGTTTTTTAAAATAAAAAATTTTTATTTTAATTGCCTTTTTAACAAAAGTTTACAGAAAAGTTAGATTTTCATTCATTCCTTGTTGCACATTTTACCCACTCTCCCTCCCTAAGTTGATTTTTTCCCTTTTCATTAGTTTATTTACAAAATTCTAATACAAATTCGAACAAATTCTTTGAATTACCCTCACTCCCCCACCCGTCAAATTGTACAACCCAATGATTAATCCCTTCCTCCCCCTGCACATTCACATCCCTCTACTTCCAGCCTCTCCCACCCCTCCTGGATCCTTATACTCATTCTATAATAATGGTTCCTTTCTCACCACATCCTCTCCAATATCTATTACTTGCTGCCCTGTTAAACTTTGCCACTCTTACTGGAGTGAGATGGTACTTCATTGTGGTTTTGATTTCCATCTCTCTTACTGCCAGTGATTTGGAGCATTTCTTCATGTGTCTGTTTGCCATTCGAATTTCTTCCTGTGTGAAAATTATTTCCATGTCTTTTGCCCATTTTGTAATTGGGTTATCAGTCTTTTTCTTGTGGTATTACCAAATGTTTGCTCCCAGCCTCTAGATTTTCTTTTTATGCTGCTGGAAAAAGGTTTTGATGTGCATAGAGATTTAATCTTTAGAAGGTCCCATGTATCAATTTTATCCTCTTTAGATTGTGCATTTCTGGTTGTATTTGACAGTCTCTTTATACATTGGACTAACGCTTCTAAGCTTGATCCCAGTTTGTCTCTTAAGAATGTTACACTTTTGGGCTTTACTCCCAGGTCTCTTATCCACCTTGAGTTGATTTTTGTGGATGGTGAGAGATGTGGATCCTGTTTCAGCTTTCTGCAGGTGGAAGTCCAGTTTTGCCAGTACCATTTGTTGAAGAGGTTATCATTTCCCCATTTGATAGCTTTGATTTTCTTGTAGAATATCAGTTGACCATACATAGCTGGGTCTATTGCTGGGTTCTCAATTCTGTTCCATTGGTGGATGTGCCTGTCATTGTACCAGTACCATGCTGTTTTTTCCTATAATTATATTCTATTAATTTTCATAAACATATACAGAGATTTTGGGTTTCCATTCATTCATTGTTGCACTATTCTCTCTACCCTCCTCCCAGTTTGTTCTTGTCCAAATGCCACAGTGCTTGTCAAAGCCAGTTCTGATTAATCTTCTTTGTCAGTGTGTCCTTTGCCATTCCCTATCACTCCTCCCTGAGAGAGACTTCACCCTGAGTCATAAGGAAAAGGGGATGGCGTATTCTCTTAGCTTCACCCTGAAACCCACAGCGTCCCTTTTCAGCAGTACCATGCTGTTTTGATTACCACTGCTGTGGAGTAGGTTTTGAGGTCAGGGATAAGTGCTATGCCTCCAACCTCATTTTTGTTTCTCAGAAGTGTTTTGCTTATTCAGGGTCTCTTGCCTCTCCAAATTAATTTTATAATTTCCCTTTCAATCTCCTTGAAAAATGAATTTGGTACCTGGATTGGGATTGCATTGAACATGTAGATTGCTTTTGGTAAGATTATCGTTTTTACCATATTGAGTCTTCCTATCCATGAACAGGACACATTTTCCCATTTCTTTAGGGTCTTTTATTGTGTCTTTCAGAAATGCTCTATAGTTTTCTTTGTATAAGTTTCGTGTATCTCTAGTTACGTTCACTCCCAAGCATCTCAATTTGTGGTTGGCTATTGTAAATGGTATTGCTTTCTTTATTTCAGTCTCTGAGTTCTCTTTGTTACTGTAGAGGAATCTTATAGATTTTTGGATATTGATCTTATATCCTGCCACACTAGTAAACTGGCCTATTAACTCTTCACAGTTTTTGTGTTGAGTCATTGGGGTTTTCTGTGTACACTCTCATATCATCTGCATATAGTGACAGTTTTACCATTTCTTTAAGCAAGGAAATTCTTAAACTGCAATAATTTAAGTCAAGTTGACATAAAAATGTGCAGGTGTTAAAAAAATGTGCAGGTGACTTCTTTTAATGCCCTTCATCATTGTGCTTTAGCGACAAGGGCTACATTAGTGTGTGATCTTGGATTTATTGGGACAGAAGGACTCATTGGACTTTATGATTTGTCCGTTTAAAAGAGATGGGACATAAAAAGAAGTTTCTCTTCCTGTTTTTGAAGGTTCCTGGTTTGTAAGTGCTAATAGAGAATGAAAAGATGTGAACAACTAATGATTCTTTTCTGCCAGCTTTATTTGTAAATAACATAGCAACATCAACAGACTTCATATGTGTTCATAGAGTTTTAGAGCTCTATATGATCTCGGAATTTATTTTCATTTTATAAAAAGGAAACTGAGGCTCAGAAAACACAAATGCTGACTCAGTACCAGCTCGCTCCCATTGGGTTTTTGGTTTTTCAAGTTTTTATTTTTTTCTTTAGACATTTGTGTATTAGGGCATAAACAAGACACAGATCATTCCAGAATGAAGGAAACCATCAGCCTGGTGTGGAAGGGTATTCCACTGAATCATCAGTGCTAATTGAGTTTTACGTCTTTAAACTATTTTTAAAATAATAATTTAACATTTGTTTAGGCAAGTAAATGTCAGTGCTCATTAAAATTTGGTGTTCCAATACAAAGTTGACAGTGCACCAAGGGGCCATTCTCTAGCCTGTATACTTTTGTTATGAATTGTATCTCTGAATTTTGCACTTGGAATAATGGGAGCCCTGTTGAGAGTCTCCTGAAGTAACTAAACTTTTCAGCCTCTTCCAACCAGTGAAGGGAGCCCATGCACAGCTTGGCGGCGAGGAGTGGGATGGTGGCATTGTCAGACTTAAGACGGATGCACTCTTTCAACACCTTCACGGCACGGGCAGAGTTTCCAGCAGCCATCAGCGACAGGGCAAACTGGTACCAGAGGTGGAACTCCTCGAAAGCAAGCTTCATGGCTCTCTCTAAGCACTCGACAGCATCTCATACTGGCCTCTCCTTCCCAGAGCGATGGTCAGCAGGTCATAGACCACAGATGCACTCTGCAAGCTGATGAGGCGGTCACTGATGTGCTTAGGTATCCTGCTCAGCACCGCGTCCTGGTTGGCCATAGTTCAATGGTTTTATTTCTAAGTCTTGCATGAGTTCTTATAGACGAGGGAGAAAACTTCACACTTTCATCCATGGCAACATTTGCCATAAGCATTTATTGAACATCTGCCCCTTCCTCCCCAATAACCTAGGGAGACATTTCAAGTACAGAAATAGGAGAAGAACCAGTTCAGGAGACATGTGTTCAATGAAAAGAAAGTGACTGCTGGGCAGATCAGATGAAAATTCCCAAAGAGTAGGAGACAAGGGTTTCCTGTTTATTCATGGGGCATTTTGAGTCAGATGATCATATGATATATTATTCTGGGGATGAAAAGGTGAGGAAAAATGGAGTTGCTTACATAGTTAAAAAAGAAATTTCTAGATCCATCTTGAAGTACAACATTGTGAGTGATAGGATTATATCCATACACTTACAAGGAAGTCCAGTGAACACCACTATCATTCAGATAAATACACCAAAAACCAGAGCCAAAGAAGAAGAAATAGATGACTTCTGCCAACTCTTACAGGCAGAGATGGATCGAACATGCAATCAAGATGCATTGATAATAATGGGCGACTGGAACGCAAAAGTTGGGAACAGGGAAGAAGAATCAGTAGTTGGAAAACATGGACTACGTGACAGAAATGAAGCTGGAGATAGAATGATTGAATTTTGCACAATCAATGACTTATTCATTGCAAATATGTTTTTTAAGAGACATAAATGTAGGTTATACACATGGATTTCACCTGATGGTATGCATAGGAATCAGATCGATTACATCTGTGGAAAAAACCGCTGGAGAAGCTCAATATCAGTTGTGAAAACTAGGCCAGGAGCTGATTGTGGAACAGACCACCAATTACTCATATGCAAGTTCAAGCTGAAGCTGAGGAAAATTAAACCGAATCCACAGGAGCCAAAATATGACTTTAATTTCATCCTACCTGAATTTCAGAATAATCTCAGGAGCAGGTTTGAGGCCTTGAACACTAACTAATGAGCGAAGACCAGATGAGTTGTGGGAGGATGTTAAATGTATCATCCAGGAAGAGTGCAAATGGTCATTACAAAGACAGAAGAGGAAGAAAAGACCAAAATGGATGTCAGAAGAAACTCTGAAGATTGCACTGGCACGTAGAGAAGCCAAAGCACAAGGAAGGATTCAAGACACTAAAGAGCTGAACAGAAGATTCCAAAAGGCAGCACGGAATGACAAAGCAAAATATTACAATGAAATGTGTGAGGAGCTAGAGTCGGAAAATCAAAAGGGCCGAACTCGTTCAGCATTTCTTAAGCTCAAGGAACTGAAGAACAAATTCAAACCTCGAGTTGCTTCAATCAAGGATGCTTTAGGCAGAATGTTAAATGATCCAGGAGGTATCAAAAAAAAGATGGAAGGAATATACTGGGTCATTGTATCGAAAGGAATTGGCAGGTACAGAAGAATTTGATGAAACAGATTTTGAGCAAGAGCCTATGGTGATGAAGGCAGAAGTTCAAGCTGCTTTGAAGGAAATAGCAAATTATAAGCCCCCCGGAATAGATGGTATACCAATTGACATATTTCAGCTAACAGATGCTGCCCTGGATGTGCTCACCAAGCTGTGCCAAGAAATCTGGAGAACAACCACTTGGCCAACTGACTGGAAGAGATCGCATTGATTTCACATGCAAGTAAGATTCTCCTGAAGATTATCCAAAAGCGACTGGAACAGTACATCAGCAGAGAACTGCCAGAAGTCCAGGCTGGGTTTAGAAGGGGTCGTGGTACTGGGGATATTGTAGCTGGTGTTAGATGGATCTTAGCTGAAAGGAGAGAATACCAGAAGAATGTCTATCTTTGTTTCATTGATTATGCAAAGGTGTTTGACTGCGTGGATCATAACAGACTGTGGCTGACTCTGAGAAGAATGGGAATCCCAGAACATTTAATCGTGCTAATGCGAAACCTATACTTGGACCAAGAGGCAGTCGTCAGAACAGAGCAGGTCAACACTGAATGGTTCAAAATTGGGAAGGGTGCATGCCAGGGATGTGTCCTATCTCCATACCTTTTCAACCTGTATGCAGAACAGATTATCCGAGAGGCTGGGCTCTATGAGGAGAAGCGTGGCATTAGGATTGGTGGAAGATCTATCAAGAATCTGCGTTATGCTGATGACACAACCCTGCTCGCTGAAACTGAGGAGGACCTCATGCACTTACTGCAGAGGGTCAAGGACTGCAGCCTTCAGTATGGACTGATGCTCAATGTCAAGAAGACAAAGATTCTCACCACTGGACCAATCGGTAGCATCAGGATGGATGGCGAAGAGATTGAGATTGTTCACAGCTTCAGTTTGCTCGGCTCCACAGTCAACACTCTTGGCACCAGCAGCCAGGAAATAAAAAAACGTATTGCGATGGGAAAGTCTGCTGTTAGGGACCTCTCTAAAGTACTCAAGAGCAACGGTGTCTCTCTGGAGACGAAGGTGCGCCTGATACAGGCCATGGTCTTTGCAATCACTTGTTATGCATCAGAGAGTTGGACAATGACTAGGGAGGATGGAAGGAGAATTGACGCCTTTGAGCTGTGGTGCTGGAGAAGAGTATTGAATGTACCATGGACTGCCAAGAAAACAAATAGATTCATCCTAGAGAGGGTTAAACCAGGCTACTCCTTGGAGGCAAGGATTCTGGGGCTTCGTCTGGCATACTTTGGACATGTTTCAAGGAGAGACAAGTCTTTAGAGAGGGACATCACGCTGGGTAGAGTCGAGGGACAGCGCAGGAGGGGAAGACCCTCTATGAGGTGGATTGATTCAGTGACTGGGGTGATCGGGATGGGTGTGTCAGAGGCAATGTGATTTACACAGGATAGAGCAGGGTTTAGAGCTGTTGTACATACGGACCCTATGAGTCGCAAACAACTTGACGGCACATAACAACAACAACAGTTTTGTGTAGGGGTGTGCATTTCACAATCCCAGTCACTTCTTTAGCTCTATTTGGGCCAATTGATCTTGAGGTATTATTTTGGCACCGCATAAAATCCAAGTACCATATCCTAGAACTCCTCCTTCTTATATTAAAGAGTGACTCCTATATCTAGTCTTATCAATAAATTCAATAGAGCCTGCTCAGTAGCTCAGTACCTGCTGAATGAGTAACTTTGTTTAGAACTATTGGTGTTCTCAGAGGTTGAATTTCTTAATATTGAGTCTTTCACTCTTTACAGCTACATAGCTTTTCATATTTATTCCCAATGACAGCTAGTATCCAGAATAGTTCTTCAATTATGGCTGATTGTTTCTTCTTTGAAGGGCTTTGATGACTGAACAAGGCCCTGTGACAAAAAGAAGATTCCAACCCTAGAGTCTGGGACCCATGTAGCCCACAGTACCAGTAACTAATTTGGAGAGCAGAGGTTTGCATAAGCCTTGCTATGCTCAAAGCAGCTCAAGGATCTCCCAAGAGATACTCAATAATGACTACTTATAAGATAAATAATACCATAGTTAAGGCCCTTTAGTCCAATAGTGTAATGTCTTGGATCTATGATCATGGACTTCCACTTAGAATGTCTGAACCTTATCTTACTTATTTCTAAAATGGAGGTATTAAAACTTCAAGAGCTGTTTTGAAAGGCCTAATGAGAAAACAGAAGTGAACACATTTTAAGAATGTCATATTTATTATCACCATTGGGTCATAAGTCATTACTATAGATGTTACCTGCTTGGGCAAATCTTTGCCCAAACCAAACATATGGGTTTGATTATGGAATGGGCTAAGGAACAAACAAATTGGCTGGATGTAAGAGGGAGATGTAAGGAATAGATTGACACTTACCACTCAGCATAGAGACTTATTCTCACTTATTAGCCTTTTGTGGTATAGGTACTCAACAATATCACAAGACATTAGGGAATTCTTCTTGTCTTGTTTATTTACTAGGCTAGATAGGACATAGGAGAAAGGGAAGGAAGAAGAGAAAAGAGTGAAACAAATAGAGACAAAGAATAAGGAGCTTTGGCACAACTGTTATATGGACATTAAGGTGAGCCAGGAGTTTTTCTAGCCAGCTCACAATGGAAGGAAGAAACAGCACAAATAACTGGAATCCAAAATAATCAAAAGGTCTCATTTTTTTCATGTTCCCTATATTATGACATCAGACTTTAATTAGAATTGTAAACTGGGGTATGAACACAATGGGAGTTTTTACATAACCTCCAAAACTCTGTCATTGTTCTGGTAGGGATGCTAATGAGGAATGAAAAGGCCAAAATGGCTGGGAGATGTGTGGGGATTTACTGATGACTTGAATTATTACCCTGAGGTAAGTATTGGTTACTCAACTAGGAACAATCTGCTAAGGGAAAAGATTGTGTTACAGATTCAAACTAGACAAGATGAAAATGTTACAGATTGAAACTAGACAAAATGAAATGGCAAAAATCAGTCTTCAGGAAAAGTCAAAGGACATGAGGTAGTAGATTCAGACTTTATTCCCCATTTTCTTTTGATGCTTGCCTTCATAAGTACTCTTATAATGTCAAGTAGGTCCATAGGTAAAATGTATGACTTATGCTTAGCTGCTAACTTGAATGTTGGCAGTTTGATTCTACCCAGTGGTGCTACAGAAGAAAGACCTCGCAATCTGCCACAAAAATCAGCCTTTGAAACTCCTATGGAGCAGATCTACTCCTTAACACATGAGTTGGACTCTGCTTCACCAGTATAATTAGAAAATATGTCCTCCATAGAAATATGTGATACAGTGGTCCCTAAAAACAGCCTAGAGAAAGCTAAGCCATTGTACTTCACTGACCCTAATAAGCAAAGAAGATAATCTAGTTAACCTTGACAAAAGATGATTGTGTCGTTCATCCCACACATGTATCTCCTTAAGGCACATAACAGGAAAGGGATGCTGAGCTCAAAAGCAGTTTTACAGTAAGATATGTTTTCCTGCCACTCTTTGATCAGACAGTAGACATGATAAGATGGTCATCATTTTCTGCAAGTGTTTTACATCACTGGAGGCTAGCACAAAAACAATCCTGTGAGCCTGTTCATAGTAGTTTGGCCATAATTTCTGGCCCCTTGAATCTCCATTCACATCATAGAGAGAACCATTGTAGTCATCTAATAGCAGTGTGGTCAGATTGCATAGATTTGTCCATTCTGCTGGGAAACACTATGAGCTGGAAAAGAGGAGAAACAACTACTTAATAAAGAAATAGAGCTAAATGTAACTTTGTGTGTGTGTGTGTGGTCAGATAAGAGCTCACTGGTACAGGAGGAGATTTCCCCTCCTTCTCCAGCAGAGCATCTGGTGGATTCAAACTGTGCACCTCTAGGATTGCAGTGCAGTTTCTTGTCACTAGGCCACTAGAGATCCCTTAAATGTAACTTTAAAAAATACATTTAAGGGAGAAAGAGGATGGAGTGATGAATGGGAACAAGAACCAAAGAGAGGTAGTGGGAAGAATAATGATACCGAGTGGGGACTGTAATCAATGATATAAAGCAAAATGTGTATGAATGGTTGAATGGAATACCTTCTGCATTTATTCAGATCATAATAAAAAGTTGAAAAAGAAAAATCCTCAAAAACTTTAATTAAACCTTTACTACAGCCTTGAATTCTTACTGGAACATTATACCATACATCATACTCATGGATTCATCTTCCTAAAACAATACTTTCCCATATTACCTTCTCCTGGCTCATAAGTTCCAGTGACCACCAGCTAGGACATAGACTTCTTTGCCTTCTAACCTACCAGGCCTACCAATCTCCAACCAGATTGATGTCTCATTGTTCCAGGTACACACCCAATCTCTTTCATTTACTACTCCTTTGTTCACACTTCTCTCACTCTCCCCACTATACAGGAAAACCACACACTTTTTTGCCATGAAACCTTCACAAGGTGCTACTCTGTCTGCTTAAGAATACTCTTCCACTAGTTAGTTGTTTTTTGGATTTTTTTTATAGAGGATGATGAGGGCCATGTATCACTTTATATTATATTACCTCTCAAAAGCCTTTCCTAATTCATACCATCTCCTGGACTGAATAAAATACCTTTCTTCTGAGCTTATTATTCCCATTATATCATGCATTGCATTGTTGTTAAAGGGAAAATTTACTTATCTGAATTGTATATTGCAATAAGACAGGAATCCTTTCTATTTTATTCACCATTAAATTCTTGATGTCTGGCACATGTTGTTGTTGTTGTTGAATCCCATTAAGTCATAGGTGACTCATAGCGACCCCATGAACGAAAGTCCTCAACACTTGTGTGACTTTTGTCCTTTCTCCAAGTTCATAGGGTTTCCGGAGGCAAGCTATTGGAAGTGGACGCCACTCCTGTTTCCAAGCATGTTATAATTGGGGAGCTTCACCAAACACTGTCCACCATGGGTAACCATTAACGCATTTGACACCACATCAGTGTCACAGTGTTCAGCTTCACAGCAACCACAAGTTACCACTGTATGGCAAGTGGACACACCAGGGCTATACGAACTGCTGCTCCTCAAGAAGCACATAGGTGTCCAATAATTGTTGTTGTTGAGTACCATCAAGTCAGAAGTTGACCCTCCATTGAGTTTTTAGAGGCAGTAAATCACAAAGGAGGAGATTGCCCATCATGTAGAACAGCTGGTGTATTTGAAATGCATTCCTTTGGGTTGACAGAGCAATTTCTTATCACTAAGCCATTGTTGTTGTTGTGTGCCATCGAGTGGTTTGTGACTCATAGCGACCCTATGTACAACAGCCCCAAACCCTGCCCTATCCTGTGCCAATCGCACTGTCTCTGACACTCCCATCCCAATTACCCCAGTCACTGAATCAATCCACCTCATAGAGGGTCTTCCCCTCCTGTGCTGTCCCTCCACACTCCCAAGCATGATGTCCCTCT
>NW_006400060.1:1290369-1292181 GCF_000299155.1 Elephantulus edwardii
TCATTGATTGTGCAAAATTCAATCATTCTATCTCCAGCTTCATTTCTGTCACCTAGTCCATGTTTTCCAACTACTGATTCTTCTTCCCTGTTCCCACTTTTTGCGTGCCAGTCGATGTGTAAAATCAGTTTATCATCATTAAAGTTCCAAAACTCTAAAAAAATAATAAATAAATAAATAAGTCAAACCCAAAAGCCAACTCCTCATTGCTGTCTAGTCAGAACTGACTTTTTGTTGACCCTCCATTGGGATTCTATTCTAGAGGAGGAAATTGCCTATCTTTCTCTTGTGGAGTTGGAGATAAGATTTGGATCACCAGAAAGCTATAGCCTTTGGATTAGTAGCATAACTCCCTGTGAACTACACCAGCAGAGCTGCTATTTCTTTCCTTTTTAAAAAATTATTAGTAGTAATTTTAATGAAAATTTACAGAGACTTTGGCTTTCCATTTATTCATTGTTCCACTTTTCTCCCTGCCCACTCCTCCCCGCTAGTTCACTCTTCTCTTTGAAAAGTAAAACAATCCCTCCCCCCAAGTCCACGCCACTATGCAGCCTTCATTCTGGACTCCTGTCATGACAATTTTTTATATGGAAGAGAAAAGGCACAAAAGTCCACTAGAAAGCCTATTAGCATTATTCTATGAATGAGTATCATAGAACTCTCCCCATGCTCTCAGCCTCCAGGTTCTGTGATCTTCCTAATAAAGAGCAATGAACAGGAAAGACAGGAAATTTAAAAAGACTAGAAACAAAAGGAAAATGGGAAATTCCCAAGGTTTGAGGAGTTAAATGTCTGAATGTTCTCTTGCTTTGTTAAACGCAGATTGTAGGAATAGGGTAATAGCTGCATTTGATTAAAAGTTGAAGTGTATCTGTTCCTATTTCTGTTTCATCATTCATACATTCTCCAGCTTCCATAATAGAAAAATAACAAAAGAGAAAAATCTAAATTTAGAACAACAATGAGTGGAAGCTAAGCCCCTAAAGTCAATCCTACAGGTAATAAGCTCTTAAAGAAATTATTCCTTTTAAACAGTTCTCTCCTTCATCTTTTTCAGTGCAGTATACATTATTTATCCCCTCCTTTCTTAGGTTCCCCCAACACTTATGTCAGTCCTGTTTCACAAGAGTGG
The DNA here is from genome assembly GCF_000299155.1 of Elephantulus edwardii. Classification (NCBI taxonomy): domain Eukaryota; kingdom Metazoa; phylum Chordata; class Mammalia; order Macroscelidea; family Macroscelididae; genus Elephantulus; species Elephantulus edwardii. Next base: position 1,291,505 of record NW_006400060.1, read on the forward strand.
TCCTATGCAGTATTTGTTCTTTTGTGACTGAGATATTTCACTCAGCATAATGTCTTCCAGGGTCATCCATTTGTACAATTTTTCTTCAGTTCCTTGTTTTTCAATGTGGCATAGTATTCCATCTTGTGAATGTACCACAGCTTCTCTATCCATTCGTTTGTTGATGGGCACTTGGGGTGTGCATATATCTCCTTAGGTGGTAGTTCTGGTTTCTTTAGGGTATATTCCCAGTAGTAGAATTGCTGGGTAAAACTTTTTGAGAAAGTGCCATAATGATTACACCATTTTATACTCCCACTAACAGCGACTAAGGGTTCCCATTTCTCCAAATTTCTCAACATTCTTCAGTTTCTCAACATTTGCCAGCATTTGTTGTTTGCTCATCTGTTGAATTTTGCTATTCTTACTGGGGTGAGATGATATCTCATAGTTGTTTTGATTTTCATCTCTCTTAGAGCTAGGGATTTTGAACATTTCTTCATTTGTTTGTTTGCCATCTGAATGTCTTCTCTGATTAAGTGTCTGTTCGTATCCTGTGCCCATTTTTTCAATTGGGTTATTTATCTTTTTTTGTTGTTGTTTTTTTATTTTTTATTTATTTATTTTTCAGATCTATGAACATCTACAGAGATTTTGGAATTCCATTCATTCATTGTTGCACCCTTCTCTCCGCCACC
>NW_006400060.1:1294241-1294777 GCF_000299155.1 Elephantulus edwardii
ACTTGGTCATGATGGATTATTTCTTTGATGTATCGTTGTATTCTATTGGCCAATATTTTATTCAGGATTTTTGCATCTCTGTTCATAAGAGATATAGGCCTATAGTTTTCTATTTTGGTGGTGTCCTTTCCTGGCTTTGGTATGAAGGATATGTTAGCTTCATAGAATGAGTCTGGGAGTGTTCCGTGTTGTTCTATTTTTTTAAATAGTTTATATAGAATTGGTGACAGTTCTTTGAATGTTTGATAAAATTCGCTTGTAAATCCGTCTGATCCAGGACTTTTTTTTTTGTTGTTGGAAGCTGTTGTATTGCCTTTTCAATTTATTCTTTTGTAATGGGTCTGTTAAGATGTTCAATTTTGGTTTGTGTCAGTTTAGGTAGATTGTACGTTTCTAAATATTTGTCCATTTTTCCAAGGTTTTCGTATTTGTTTGAGTAGTTTTTCATAATATTCTAATGTTAGCTTTTTAATTTTAGTTGGGTATGTTGTGATGTTGCCTGATTCATCTCTTATTCAGATTATTTGTGTCTTCTC
>NW_006400060.1:1296761-1309743 GCF_000299155.1 Elephantulus edwardii
AGTTCTCTGTTGATGTACTGTTCTTGTCGCTTTTGGATAATCTTCAGTAGAATCTTGCTTGCATGTGAAATCAATGATATTGTTCTGTAGTTTCCACAATCAGTTGGGTCACCCTTCTTTGGGATGGGAACAAATATCGATCTCTTCCAGTCAATTGGCAAACTTGTTGCTCTCCAGATATCTTGGCACAACTTGGTGAAATTACTAAAGAGAAAATTTTAGTAAAAAAAACCCCACATCACATATCCCTTACTCAGCATATGGGCTCAACTTTACAACCATCTTCACTACTCAGCTTTTTGTTTTCTCCTTGATAATACCTTTTTGCATTCCTCTCTGAAACTCCACCTATTCTGCTACTGCAGCCCTAAGACCTCTATTTTCTTTGTGTGTCTACAATCTAGCCATCAAATTAACCCTATACCTACTCAGAAACCCAAAAAGCAGGAACATTAGAGAATAAGAAAGAGCAACTGGCATCCACTTGAGAATGAAGACAGTCTTAAATAAGAACAAAGATTTTAAATCTTTGGACCCAGAGCTATACATCTTGCATGATCAGCTGAAACTGAGCTTTAGAAATATAAGCTATTTAGAGTTACTTTTTTATTCCTGAGGTTCTTAGGTAGAAAGGGAGTTGCAAAAATAAATAGAACTTTTTAGCTGAGACTTGTGCTTTCCTCGATCATTTTCGATCAGCTTTCCAAAAGCAATCTCCTCTTAAATCTTCAGTCACTGCCTTTGAAGTATAGCATCAAATCATTTGCTATCCCTGCAAGAACAGAAATTGCTTCCTTGCCTAACACTTTGGTTAGATATACAAAAGATACAGAGCTTGGATGAGTTCAAACCTTCATCCCAAGAGTGATAGGGGAAGTAGTAGTATTTACTATTTCTGCTACTATTACTATCAAACAAATGAGAGAAAAATCCCACAACTTTTGTCATGAAATTGGTTCCATGTGTTACAGAGAATAATTATTTCATAGGGTTTTATCAGCTGGTATACATTTCTTCTGCTGTGCCACTCAATGAGTTCCTAATTATTAACCTTTAGAGTAGCAGTCAAGCTCAAACCATTTGTCCTACTTGGGGATCAATATTAGTACCATAGCCACCATTTACTCAGTCCCTTCTTTCTGACCAACTAATAGTGGAATCCCTAGTGGTCTAGATGGTAAAGAGTAGGCTACAGGTCTGATGGTCTGGTGCATATGGAGTTCTACTGCCAACCCAAAAGCAGGTGGTTTGAATCCACCAGCATCTCTGTGGGAGAAAAATGGACAAATTCCTCCTGTGATTTATAGCCTCTGAAAACCTGCTGAAAGGTCATCTATGAGTTGATTCTGACTCAACAGTAACAAGGGTTAGTTTGATTTTGGATTTTGGTGGGGTTTGGTTTTTTTTTTTCCTTTTCATTTTCTTTCTTAAAGACATAATGTCAAGTTCTTCACATCTCTTACCCTGCTCACACCAATCCATGGGGTAGGCACCATCTCTGATTACATTTTAAGATGAGGAAAAAAAGGAACAGAGAAGTCACATATTTTGCCTTGGGGTCCCATATGGAGCTCTGGTAGCTTAGTGGAAATGAGTTGCACTGCTAACCAAAAGGCACATAGTTCAACCCCACTAGCTGCTCCATGGGAAGAAGATTAGCAATCTCCCTTCATACAATTTACTGCCTCTGAAAACCCACCAAAGGATCAGCTATGAGTTGTTTCAGACTCAACAGGACATAACAAGTATAATAATGACAACAATAGATCCCATAGCTTATAAAAAATAGAGCAGAAATAGCATCCAAATCTATCTGAATTTAAAGTTACTATAAGCCAGAAAGTTTAGACTTTTTCACATTCAACCCTGGAAAAGAAAACTTTATCCAAGGAGAATGCTGAAACTTAACTATATTTGTGCAAGGAGAATTTGTTGACATCAATAACCACACCAGCAGTAGGAGCAGACGAGCTTGATGAAGCATTTCCAATTTGCCAGGTTTTAGGCTGAAATGCTTTCTACATTTTTGCCTTTTGACCTCAAAAGCCAATGAAGAGTTATATTATCACTATCCTATAGAGGCAGAAACGGAACTTTAGAGAGCAGGGCTTCTACTAGAAAGTGGCAGAAGTGGGTTTCAAACGTAATCAAATAATAGATTCTTTGGACCCTACCTTACATTGTTTCACCAGGCAGCATAAATCAATTAAGCTATAATCATTTCCGAGAAGTAGAAAAGTTGCACAGAGCAACGTTTTACAACCCCATCAGGAGAGTTTGACAAGAAGGCCACCTATCTTGTTCTTATGCACTGCATATGGCCTTAGTCTTATCTGTATAAGAGAGGTAGACCTGGAGCTTACTCTTCCAAGAAATTCTTTATGGGCGTCTACTTGACTCTCTTGCATATTAGTAATAGAGGTAAAAATACACTAGGGTTTCTCGTTTAACTTGTTGTTATACAGATGAGGAACTTGAGGTAGAGAGAGGTTAAGTGACTCACCCAAGAGTATAGAACTGATTACTAGCACAACTGGTCCTCAAATCCAGAATCCATGTTTGTCCAAACCAGCACTCTCCCCTGTCCAAAAAACCCACACACATACCCTGGATCTTCTCTGGCCATTCTAGGCCCACCCACTTTCCTCTAATTTGCCTGATGTTTAGTAATGGAGCATCCTGCTGCCAATCATTTGTCAAAGGATGCAGCAAACATCTCTACTAAAGAGTTTTCTCAGAAAGAAATAGGCAATTCAATAAATGGCAGTTCTTTTAAAAAATGGATTTTTTCACATTTCTCTTAATGTTGTGTGCATTTGCAAGCAGAGTAGGAAAGAAAAAAATACATAAAGGAGGATAATGGGGGTGCTGCGTACAAAAGTAGGCAGCATGGAGAATTTAGGTTGAGACAATTCTAGCAAAACTGAGTTTCAATATAGTGATGTACTTCCCTTTGTTCTCAGGTGTCAACAAAACTTTTTATAAATAAATATAACAATCAGAAAATTACTTAAAGAATACTCATTTGATACAGCCGTACTTTTTTTTAAAAAAAAAAAGTTGCCATAAAGTCAGTTCTAACTCATGGTTAAACTATCTCATAGGAATTCCTTAGCTGAAATCTTAATAGAAGCAGATTTCCAGCTGGGTTTTTCTTCTACAGTCTCACTGGATGGGCTCCAACTGCTAACCTTTAGATTAGGAGTTAAGAACAAACTGTGCCCTGCAGGAATCTGAAACAACAATCAATATATACTTACTTAAGGAAACTCTGATAGTCTAATGGTAAGAAGTTGCACTGTCAACTCAAAGGCACAAGGTTCAAATCTGCCACCTGCTCCATGAAAGAAAGATATGTAGTCTACTCCTGTGCAAATTACAACCTTGGAAAAACCACTGGAGGGTCAACTATAAGTTAATTCCAACTTGATGACACCTAACAACAACAATGTACCCTGATTTATGCTGTTTTGAGGTGCCTTTGAGTTCACTAAATACATGGTGTTCATGGTGACCCTATGAACAATGACTATAAACCTTGCCATACCCTGAGCCAACCTCACCATCTCTGACACACTTGACCCCACTGTTACAGTCACTATAACTCAATCCATCTCATCAAGGGTCTTCCTCTCTTTCACTGACCCTCCACCTTTTAAAGCATCATATATAGAAGCTTAGATAGACCATTAGATATCTATATCCACTTCTAGAAGCCCTAGTAGCACAGTGGTTAAGGGATTGCCTGCTAACTGAAAGTTGTTAAGTTCAAATCCACCAGCCTCTCTGAGGAAGAAAAGACTGGATGATATGCTCCCATAGGATTACTCCATCCCCACTGCTGTCCAGTTGTGAATTCAACTCAGCAGTTTTCTGAGGCTGTAAACCTTGATGAAAGGAGATTGCCCATCTTTCTCCTTCAGAGGAGCTAGTATATTTGAACCACTAACCTTTCAGTAGTATAACACGTTACCACACATACCACCAAAACACCTCCCCATAAGGGAAGACAATTAGAAAACTCTATGGCACAGTTCTACTCTGTCACATGGAATCGCTATGAGTTTTAATCAACTCAATGGCACCTAACAACAGCAACCACCTTGAAGTCCCCTTTTTTTGCAGAGATCCATTCAAAGAGAGATAGGTTTGAGTCTAAAGTAAAATGATAATAAATGATCTAGGGGACCAATAATAACTATAATCTCCTAAAGTCTTTATGAGAGTCCTAACAAATCTACATTTCATTGTGGCAGCCCATAACCAAGAATATTTTTAGGAAAGTGACTGCCTTAGGGATTCTCCATGTTCAATATCTTGACCTCACTCCTTCAGCCTTTTGGAGTCCAGTTTGCCAAATACACTTTAAGCATATTATGTTGGGCCATCATTCAACAAGTCCTACATGGCACTGGATACATGTCTATTTTGTCTGGGAAAATAAGTCTGAGTTTCTTAACTGTTGAGCTCAATAGAAATAGGTATAATAGTTCCTGTACAGATTTGGAATAGTTTACAACTCCTGAACTTCAGTTTCCACTTTTCACTTGTATGTTTTTTTTTCCCTAAGGATGCCTGTGCCCTCTCAGCAGGGATGATAGCTAATCTATGATCTGTACAACAGTGGCCATATAAATAATTGAAGTAAAGCTTAGAAGGAGTCCTGAGGTGATGGAAAAGTTGAATCACTCAGCTCCTAACCTAACCCAATCCATATTGAAGACTACAATCCTTGACCTTCTGCAGCAAACACTTCAGGTCATCCTCAGCTTTGGAAAGTAAGGTTGTGTCATCTGCATATTGCAGGTTGTTGATGAGTCTTCCTCAAATACTGATGAAGGAATTCCTCCTTATAAAGCCCAGCCTCCCAAATGAACTGTTCTGCATACAGATTGAAAAGATAAGGAGACAGGACACCTCCCTGAAGCACTTCTTTCCAATTTTGAACCATGTAGTATATCCTTGCTCTTTTCTGAGGACAAACCCTTTATTGTTGAGGTTGTTGCTGTGTATTGTAGAATAAGAATCGACCCACAGATGACCCTCCAGTGGGTATTCAGAGTCAGTTAAGCACATGGGAGGAGACTGTCCATCTTTTTCCTGTGGAGCAGCTGGTGGCCTCAAACTGTGTCCCTTTGGGATTGCAGCAAAGCATCTTACCACCAGGCCACCAGAGCTCCTTCTGAAAAACATAAATGAAGTGGGAGAAATAGTACTCCCTGACCTCAAAACCTACTATACAGCAGTATAAACAGCATGTTATTTGTAAAATGACAGGGACACAGACCAAAGAAACAGAACTGTGAACACAGAAATAGACCCAACTGATATTCAACAAGGAAGTCAAGCTATCAAATGGGGAAATGACAACCTCTTGAACAAATGGTGCTGGCAAAGCTGGACTGTTAACTGCAAAAAGCTGAAACAGGATCCACATTTCAAACCATACACAAAAATCAACACAAGCTGAATCAGAGACCTGAGAGGAAAGCCCCAAACCATAAATCCCATCAGAGGCAAACTGGAATCAAGCTTAGACAGCCTAGTCTGTGATATAAAGAGTCTGGAGAATACAGCCAGAAATGCACAGTCTGGAGAGGATAAAATTGATGAATGGGACCTTCAAAAGATTACATCTCTGTGCGCATCAAAAACATTTTCCAAGAGAGTGAAAAGAAAATCTACTGACTAGGGAAAAACATTTGGTAATACCACTCAAGGGTCTCATAACAAAAGTTTACCAAATCCTACAGGACCTCCACAAGAAAAAGACTGATAACATAATTTAAAAGGGGCAAAAGACATAGAAAGAATTTTCACAGAGGAAGATATTCGGAGGGCCAACAGACACATGAAGAAATACTCAAAATCACTGGCAATAAGAAAGATGCAAATCAAAACCACAATGAGATACTATATCACTCCAATAGCAGTGGCAAAGTTTAACAGGACAGCAAGTAATAAATGTTGGAGAGGATGTGCCAGGATAGTCACTCTTATATACTTTTGGTGGTATTGTAAAGTGGTACAACCACTCTGATAAGGCAGCTTGACATTTCCTAAAAAAAGCTGAACATAGAAATTCCATATGACCCAGCTATTCCACTGCTTGGAATATACCCCAAGAAAATGAGAACTGAGGCACAAATGGAGACTTGTGCATCATGTTCATAGAAGCGTTATTCAACATAGCAAGAACATGGAAACAGCCCAAATGTCCAAACACAATCCAATGGATTGAGAAATTATGATACATTCACACTAGGGAATACTATGCAGCACACAGGAGCAATGATTTTGTAAATTACTACATAATTTTGGAGAGACTGAAGAGCATTGTGCTGAGTGAACTAACTCAGTCCCACAAGGACAAATACTGTATAAGACCATTATTGTAGAATGAGTATGAGGACCCAAGGGGGGAAGGGAGGAGCATAGGAATGAGGATGAGCAAGGGGGCGTGTTAATCATAGGGACAAACAGTTTGATGGGTGGCAGGGGAGATGAAAGAACTTGAAAAGATCCAGTGTGAAAAACAATGCATATGAACTTTAAATAAAGCAGTATTTTTAAAAAATCAGATATCTGACAGGAAAGGGTATAGAGAATGAGAGCTGTTGTCCAATTTCCCAAGATTTGGAATCATCTTCTTATGCTACTTCATTTTCCCAGGTGCACCTAAAAGATTTGTAGCTGTGGCCCTCCTGATCTGTACCCTTAATCCTTCAGTTCCCACTTCTATTGCTTTTGTTCTTATTTCAATTTCTGGCAGAAGAGAAAGAACTGGGAAGCCTGCTGTTAGCATGTTGATATTATCAGTTCAGGGTTGTGAGAGTTACTGGGCTTATCCTTTTTCCCCATGTGCTGGTTAGGCACCTGGCTCATGTGCAGGGAGCCTGGAGAAGCTCTGCTGTTGGGTAGAGGGAAGAGCAATGTCAACAAGTGCTCAAAGTGTGTTGTGCTATGATGACTCAAGCATCTCACCCAAGCCCTCGCTCATGCTAGTCGTTACTTCCAAGAACTAAAATAGAACTCTGGTGCTAAGAGACAGTAGGTCTTTTACAAAAAAATAAGCACAGTTCTAAGAACTATCAAGTTTCTTTTACAATGAAATGCCACCCTGCCATTAAAGATGACAATTATATTAACCTACGTAAGTGGAAGCCAAAATGTGAAATATCTATTACTTACTTTAGACTCTTATTATCTGACATTCTGCATTTATGACAATACAAAAAATGTTCTGACTATTATGCAAATTTTTATATACATGTGGCAATAAGGAATGATGAGGTGTGAAGTGAGAATGATGCTGGCAGTGGTGCTTAAGGTTTTGTGTTAACTTGACTAGGCCATAATTTTCAATGGAATAGAAGTTATGTAAAGATTGAGTCATCCTCCATTTCCCATAATGCCAATTTTTGCATAATGACCTAGTCTTCAGAACTGAACTATGTTGATCAGTGAGAGGTAGGTAATAATAAGTGATGATAGACAGTAGACACACAGGTTAATTACAGCTTGGTTGGCTCCACAGTCAACACAACATTCTTGGAACCAGCAATCAAGAAATCAAAAGATGAATTGCATTGGGAAAGTCTGGGTTCAGAGATCTCTCTAGAGTACTGAAGAGCAATGATGTCAGTCTGAAGACAAAGGTGTGCCTGATACAGACCATGGTCTTTGCAATTACTTACTATGCCTCAGAGAACTGGACATTAACTAAGGATGATAGAAGGATTTGAGTTTTGATGCTAGAGAAGTTTTGAACATACCATGATCTGTCCTAGAGAGGGTGAAACCAAGCTGCTCCCTAGAGGCAAGGATTTTGAAACTTCATCTCATATACTTTGGGCACGTGGCCAAGAAGGACCAGTCCTTGGAGAGTGGCATCATGCTTGAAAAGATAGAGGGACAGCGCAGGAGAAGAAGACCCAGGATGAGATAGATTACTCAATGACTGAAGAAATGGGATTAGGTCTGTTGGAGACGATGAGGTTGGCTCAACTAGATGGCACACAACAACAACAACATGGGAGAATATATTTGTAGGAGTGTATTTTTAAATAACATAAGAGAAAGAAGAGTGACATAGTTCTTTTAGATTTCATTTTCCTAACACAAGTTTTTAATAATCCTTTTTTGCTTTTTTTAAATTAATTTCAATGAACATCTACAGAGATTTTGGATTTCCATTCATTCATTGTTGTACTTTTCTCCCTGCCCACCCCACCCCCACCCCCAGTTCGCTCTTCTCCTTGAAAAGCAAAAGAAAAACTCCTTCATTGGTATACAATCCCCCTGCACACCCCTACCCCGAGTATACACCTCTCTGCAACCCTCATTCCAGACTCTTATGATAATAATGATCATAATTCCCTAAAATATCTTACTTTTAAACTATTCTCTCCCTCATCAGCTTCAATGCAGTAAACGTAATTTATCCAGTTTTTCTCAGTCTTACCCATACCCTGATGTCAGCCTCATTCTACAACAGTGGCACCATATAGTATTTGTCCTTTTGTGTTAATAATCCTTTTATGTTTGTTTTTCACTGTCATTCTGATCACACTAAGTTACAGAATTACCTGCCTTTTAACTGACATAGACGTTAATTCTAAAGATAATTTTATTTTGGAAAACAAGGAAGAAATAAATGATCAGGGGGCTGCTGTTTTTAAAAGGCTAGATCATTCCTCTTCTCCCTTCTCATTGATATTCAAGACACTTGCTCAAAAACAAATACCATTTCAGATTTAGCAATACAATGAAAAATTATTTCAAACACCTAACAGGCCAAACAACTCCTAGATAAGAGTTTTACAAGTTTTTTTTTTATTTTGATCTCTTTTTAATTATGCTTTTGTGGTTTGAATTGGGGTGGAAGGGGGGGAGAGATTGAGAGAGAGAGGGGGAGAGAGAGAGATTGAAACTGGGTTAGACATTTTGGGAAAACATATATATACACACATACACACACAGAGCCATATATTTGACAAAAAGTTTATTATTTAAAAAGGAATTAATACGGGGAGCTCTGGTGGCCTAGTGGCAAGGAGCTACAACTACAATCCCAGAGACGAATGGTTCGAATCCACCAGATGCTCTGCCGGGTAAGGAGGGACAATCTCCTCCTGTACCAGTCAGATCTGATTTGACGGTACACGCACACAAAAATAATAAAAAATTTTAAAAAAGGAATTAATACATACAACCTCCCCTTGTCACTCTACTACTGGGCAATGCATATGAGTTAGTACTATACTCCCCTTGGAGGTCTAGCCTCAACACTTGCCTACAACCTGATTTTCCAAGATTAATCAGACTGTTTGATTTGTTTAGCATATATGTTTAGTATGTTCAGCTTTTAAAGGATTATGTTTGCTTTTTCTTACCTTTGTATTTTTAAATACTTTCAGATTTACAGAAGAATTGTAAATATAAAAGTGTTCCTATGAATGATTTATCTCACTTCCCCTAATGTTAACAACTTATATAATTAGAGCACAATTATCAACATTTAAAACTTAACATTGGTACAATATAATTTACTACAGACTTTATTCTGATTTCACTAGCTTTTCATGGAATGTTCTTTTTCTGTTCCATGATCCATCCCAGGACCCCATACTACATTAATAGTATATTTAATTTTTAAAAAATAATTTTAATGAACATTTACAGAGATTTTGGATTTCCATTCATTCATTGCTGCACTTCTGTCCCCGCCCAGCCCTCTACCCCCCTCTTTGTTTAATTAAAAAAAATAAGCACCCTAGAAATAAGTCTCCTCTTAGGAATTATAAAGGGCAAGCCAGTAGATGTTCTGGACAACTTACAATCTTGAGTTATTCTACTCAGAAAGGAACTCTAGCATTTCTATACCAAATCCCTTAATTCATGACACCTCGTCACAGTAATTTTCAGAAAATATGTCTTACATTAGCACTTCTCACAATAGTAAAAATGGACTTGACAAATGAAATATATTAGCAGCTAATATTATGTAGGGGACAAAATGAGAGGGATGGCCTTCCTTATCTATTTTCTATGCTTCATTTTCTTTCAAACTTTCTTCAAAGTTTTTACTACAAATTTTAATATTTGACTACAGCATAATTTCTGGCAAACACCCAACCCAGCAGGGAAGGGGCACAGTTCAACTGGCTTTGTCAGAAATTAAGTGCTCAAATATTATAGGGAACAAATTCCCATCAGATCATGTTGTTTATACTAGTTCACCTCTATAAGGGTGAGAAAGAAAAGCAGGCCAAAATATCCATTTATTCATCCAACAAATATCTGATTATTAAGAATAACCCCCATTTAATCCAGGCTTACTATGTGCCAAAGAGTCTATGGATGAGACAAACAGTTAAGCACTTAGCTAGTACTGAAAAGTTGGTGGTTTTAATCCACCCAGAGGCACTTCAGAAGAAAGGTGAGAAAATCTGCTTCCAAATGGTTACAATCTTGAAAGTCCTATAGAGCATAGTTCCACTTTGTTATACATAGGGTCTCCGTGAGTCAGAATTGATTCAAAGGCAACTAGTTTGTACTGTGTGTCAGGGAATGTGTGAGACATTTTATTATTACTGTTGATGTTGTTATTTCGTGCCTTTGAGTCACCTGCGACTCATAGTGACCCTATGTACAAAAGTCTTAAACCCTGCTCTATCCTGTGCCAATCTTATTGTTTCTGATATACCTACCCCCATTACCCTAGTCACTGAATCAAACCATCTCATTGAAGGTTTTCCTCTCTTGCGCTGTTCCTCTACCCTCCCAAGCATGATGTCCCTCTCCAAGGACTGATTCCACCTTGCAGCATGTCCAAAGTATGTCAGATGAAACTTCAGAATCTTTGCCCCCAAGGAGCAGCCTGGCTTCACTCTCTCCAGAATGAACTTGTTTGTTCTCCTAGCAGTCCATATTCAGGACTCCAGCACCACAGCTCAAAGGCATCAATTTCTCCTTCTATCATCCCTAGTCATTGTCCAGCTTTCTGACGCATAGCAAATAATTGAAAAGACCATAGCGTATATATCAGATGCACTTTAGTCTCCAGACTGACATCATTGCTCTTCAGTACTTTAGAAAGGTCTCTGACAGCAGACTTTCCCAATGCAATTCATCTTTAATTTCCTGGCTGCTGGTACCAAGAGTGTTTATTGTAGAGCCAAGCAAATGGAACCTGTCAACAATCTCAATCTCTTCACCAACCATACTGATGCTGCCAATAAGTCCAGTGGTGAGAATCTTTGTTTTCTTGATGTTGAGCTTCAATCCATATTGATGGCTGCAGTCCTTCACTTGCTGCAGCAAGCGCTTCAGATCCTCCTCCATTTCAGCAGCAGGGTTGTTTCATCTGCATAATTCAGACTGTTGATGAATCTTCCTCCAATCCTGATGCCACATTTCTCCTCATAGAGCCCATCCTCCTGGATAAATCTGTTCTACATATAGATTGAAAAGGTATGAAGATAAGCGTATGAAGAAATGTGCACGAAGGGTTGAAAAAAAATTGTTATTGTTAGATGCTGTCAAGTGGAGTACAACCCATAGTGACCCTGTGAGTAACAGATCTGAACCCTGTCCTGTCCTGTGTCATCTCACACTTCCTGGCACTCTCAAGCCCACTGCAGAAGTCACTGTGTCAATCCACTTGGCTGAGGGTCTTCCTTTTTTTTTTTTTCATCATCTCTTTACCTTTACGAACATTATGTTCCTCTCCAAGGAATAGCCTCTCCTAGCACTATGCCCAAAATATGTGAAACAAGGCTTTATCATCTTTGCCTCCAAGGAGCATTCTGGCTGCACTTTCTCCAAAATAATTATTTGACTGTTCTTTTGGCAGTCTATGAGATGATCAGTACTCTTCTCCAACACCACAGCTCAAAGACATCAATTCTTCTGTAATCCTCATTGTCCAGCTCTCAGACATATAGCAAGTGATTGAAAAGACGTGCACTAGTCCTAAAACTGACATCATTGCTTCTCAATAATTTGGAGAAGTCCTTGACTGCAGACTCTCCCAATGCAATACGTCTCTTGAGCTTCTGACTGCTGGTACCATCTATCATCATGGTACAGTGGTAAGAAGCATTGTTTTCATGACGTTGAGATGCAATCCATACTGAAGGCTGTGTTCATTCATCTTCTGTAGCAAATGCTTCAATTGCTCCTCAGTTTCAACAAGCAAGGTTGTGTCATCTGAATAACACAGGCTATTAATGAATCTTCCTGTGATCCTGATGCCACATTCTTCTTCATAGAGTCCAGCTTCCCAAAACATTTGGCCAGCATACAGATTGAATAGGTATGGAGAGAGAATACAACCCTGCATTTTAATTTTTTTTAAAAAAATAATGTAACACAGCAAAACAAAATTGACTATTACACACATTCAGAATCCTGAAGGCTTCAAAACACAGACCAAATTTTACATTTATGAGTAATGGGGACAATAAATTGATACTTGTTTGACTTAAAGGTATTATCATGTAAATTAATCTAATTACCTCTCAAACTCAAAACTCTCTAACATTAGAATGAAATAGAACGATAAATGCCCACTCAGTGGGTTTTTAGAGGCTGTAAACCACAGGGGAGGAGATTATTCATCTTTATTCCACTGAGCCACTAGTGGATTTGAATCACCATAGAGGTGCCACCTGTGGATTAGCAACCCAACTTCTTGTCCACTAGGACATCAAAACTCTCTTCTAGCCACAGTAATTATTGGTCTAGTGACTAGGAGTTGTGTATCTATCAAAAACCAGACTGTCACAGATAAGGGACTTACATCTAGAATTTATAAAATACTTGAGCACCACAACAAGATAGAGGTGAATAATCCAATTGAAAAATGGGCACAGGATATGAACAGACACTTCACCAAGGAAGACATTCAGATGGCCAACAAGCACATGAAGAAATTTTCAAAATCCCTAGCCCTGAGAGAGATGCAAATCAAGACAAC
>NW_006400060.1:1310358-1336324 GCF_000299155.1 Elephantulus edwardii
GAAGGGGGTGTGCGGGGAGAAGGGTGCAACAATGAATGAATGGAATTCCAAAATCTCTGTAGATGTTCATTGAAATGAAAAATAAACAAACTAAATTAAATTAAAAAAACAAAACCAGACTGTCAGAATCTACCAGCTGCTTTGTGAGAGAAAGATAAGTAATCTTCTCCTATGTGTTTTATAGCTTCCAAAAAACTGGAGAGTCAGCTATAAGTCAGATCTAAGCCAATGGTGACTTCTATCTGGAGGTTTAAGTCTACTGGCAGCTCTGCAGAAGAAAAAATGGTCAACTTTCTCTTATGTGATTTGAAGTCTCCCAAAATCTCTCAATGAGAGTGAGAGAGAGAGAGAGAGAAACAAGGGGAGAGAAAAGAGAAATGCACATGTACACAGAGGAAGGTCTGGTTGGTTGTGCAGTGTGAAGGTAGTTGTGCTGGTAACCCCAAAGTGATATCTTTCAAATACACCAGATGCTCTGCAGAAGAAAGATACGCAATCTCTTCCTGAACTATTTGTTGTTGTTATGTCTCATCCAGTCACCTGCGACTCATAGCAACCCTATTATGTACAACAGCCCTAAACCCTGCTTTATACTGTGCCAATCTTATTGTCTCTGATACACCTACCTGCATTACCCCAGTCACTGAATCAATCCATCTCATTGAGTCTCTTCCTCTCTTGCGTTATCCCTCCACTCAAGAAATCCTTACCACTGGACTAATAATCAACATCATGTTAGATGGAGAAAACATTGAAGTTGACAATGATTTCATTTTACTTGGCTCCACAAACAACACACGGGGTAACAGGAATCAAGAAATCAATATGTGTTGCATTGGGGAAATCTGCTGTCATGGACCTCTCCAAAGTGCTAAAGAGTAAGGATGTCAGTTTAAAGACTAAGATGCACATAACCCGACCCATGATATTTTCAATTGCTACCTCTATGCATATGAAAATTGGACCATGAGTAAGGAAGACCAAATAATTGATGACTTTGAATTTTAATTATGGTACTAATGAAAAGTATTGAATATTCCACGGACTGCCAAAAAACCAAACAAACAAAAAAAAATCGGTCTTGGAGAAAGGCTATTCCTTAGCATCAAGGATAGTGAAGTCATCTAGAATACTTCAGGCATGTTATTAGGAGGCACAAGTCCTTGGAAAAAGATTTCATGCTGGGAAAAGTAGAAGGTGAGTGAAAGAGAAAGTCAGTGAGACGGATCAACACACTGCCTGCAACAATAGGCTTAGACATATTGTCAGAATGACACAGAATGAGGATTGTTGGACCTGTTGTTCATAGCATCATTATGAGTTAGAGTCTAACAACACCTAACATCAGTAACCTGGACCTCTCTTCTTCTCAGATATCCCTTTGCTGGTTTACAACCAATAAAAGTTATAAGGTAATACAAGAGGTTAAATAATGCTACCTGTCTTAAGCTAGGTTCTCCAGAGAAGCAAAACAAACAAAGTTTATATATATTGAGAAAGAGAACTCCCAAGAAAATTTCTTGGAGAATTTTTCAAATGCAGGTCTGTGGGTCAGACTTCAGGAAAGAAGCTTCTTCTGGCCTACACTGCTGCAGAGGCTGATGAATCCAAGATCATCCGTAAGGCATCAGACAGCATGCTGTGGAGGCTAAAGAATCCTAGGTCAGCAAATAAGGTTCAAGTTCAAACCACCAGAGATAAAGAGCCAAATGCAGGATCCAGATCCAAGCAAAAGGGAGCTAGCTTTGCTAGAGTCCCACATATACATTCAATGCAGACCACACTCCTAGAGACTTCTTATACATAAGGACAATGACCAGATTTAGGTGTTATAACCCACCCTAATCCTTTTATATCAGATCATATCACATCATGGGGATGATGACATCATTACATAGCTGGCACATTACCTCATTACATAAGTACCGAAACCAAGATTTTTAACCATCACAATACTTTCAAATATTTAGTTCTGAGGTGCTCAGAGCAAAGACCATTCCTCCTGCCTGCACCCTTAAAATACTTTACATCTTTATCAACTATATGGCCCTGGGCTATATGTGCGTGTTGCTACTCCATTTTGTCTTTTGTGAAGAGAAAGAAAGAGAAGTAAAATATCGAAATACTATGCTCCTTGTTTAATAGAATTAGCTGGTGCAAAAGTTTTAAATCCCAGACTTTATTAATGTATTATTCCCTGTCAATCTACTCTTGGCATTTGCATTGCTGATGAGTTCTAAGGGAGCTTAAGGAAACCTTGGTGCCACAATGGTTAAAGGATTCAGCTTCTAACCAAAGGTAGGTGAGTTTGGATCCATCAAATGAGAAATATTTGGCAATCTGCTTTCATAAAAATTACAGCCATGGAAACCTTAGAAGGCAATTATTTTGTCTTTCAAAAGGGAAGAGACTTCTTGGCATTTTTCAAGCTGAGAGAACTGAGGAACAAATTCAAGCCTCAAGTTGCACTACTGAAAGATCCTGGGGAAACAGATGAGAGAGATAACTGTTTAAAAGGGATATATGACTAGATATTGTTGTCATGACATGAGTCCAGAACGAAGGCTGCATAGTGGAGTGGATTTGGGGGGAGGAATCGTATAACAATGAAAGACTTTTTCACTTACTTTTCAAAGAGAAGAATGAACTGGAGGGGAGGGGTGGGCAGGGAGAAAAGTGCAACAGTGAATGAATGGAAATCCAAAATCTCTGTAAATTTTCATTAAAATTAATAATAATAATAATAATAATAAAGAATACTGGACTCAACAGTATATAACAATAGCAATACCTTTGTCCAGTAAAGTTGCTGTAAATTAGAATCTACTCTGTTCAAATGGATTTTAGCAGCACTATTGATTAAGCACTGGATCAGTAGATTAAACCATGAAAGATAAGGTAATCTTCTTCCATAAAAATTTACAGTCTTGCAAACCCTATAGTTGTTATTGTTAAGTGCCCTCAAGTGGGACACATAGTGACCCTGTGAACAATAGATATAAACCCTGTCCTCTCCTGTGCCATCGTCAACATCTCTAACACATAAATCTATTGCTGTAGTCACCATGTCAATCTGCTTTGTGAGATTCTTCCTCTCTTGCTGACCCTCCACTTTTCCAAGCAAAAAGCCTTTCCTAGAAAAATGCCCAAAGTGTAAGAGATGAAGCTTCACCATCCTTACCTATGAAGAGCACTCTGGTCACACTTTCTCCAAGACGTATCTGTTGGGGCTTTTTGATAGTCAAAGAACTTCTCTGACACCACAACTCAAAGGCATCAATTCTTCTTCTGTCATCTTTATTCATTGTCCAGCTCTCAGATGCATAGCAAGTACCTGGAAAAAGCATGGCCTGAATCAGGTGCACCTTAGTCTTCAAACTGACATCATTGCTCCTCTGTAATTTGCAGAGGCGTCTGACAGCACTTTCCCAATGAAATACATCTCTGGTGGCCTAGTGGCAAGAAGTTGCACCTATTCCCGAAGGCATGCAGTTAGAATCCACCAGCTGCTCCACGGGAGGATGGGCAATCTCCTCCTATGTGACTAATTAACTGCCTCTGAAAACCTGCTGGAGAGTCAGCTATAGGTCAGTTCTGACTCTATAGTACACAACAACAGTAACATTTTCAAATTGATAATTTGCTGTGATAAAAAAGATGCTAATACACCAGGGTCTGTGTGTTTTTGTCTGGTTCCGACTTGACAGTCCACAACAACAATAATCTCCTGACTGTTGGTGCCAAAGGTGGTTGTGAATCCAAGAAAGAGGAATTTGTTGACAATTTCATTCTTTTTTCCATTTATCATACTGTTGCTTATAAACTCAATGGTGAGGATTTTTGTCTTCTTGATGTTGAGATGCAATCTATATTGAAGGCTGTAGTCCTTGATCATTTGCAGCAAGCATTTCAAATCCTCCTCACTTTCAGCAAGCAAGGTTGTGTCATCTGTATAACACAGGTGGTTGATGAATCTTCCTCCAATCCTGATGCCACATTTTTCTTCATTGAGTCCAACTTCTCAAATGATTTGTTCTGCATAAGTACTGAACAGGTATAGAGAAAGGATACAGCCCTGATGGAAACTTTCCTGACTTTAAACCATGCAGTGTTCCTTTGCTCTGTTCAGCTTCTTAGTCTAGGTATGAGTTTTATATGAGCACAATTAAGTGTTAATTTGATATGATCCACACAGCCAAATGTCACTGCACAGCCAATGAAAAACCGATAGATATTCTTCTGGTGTCCTCCGTTTTCAGTCAAGATCCATCTGACAACAGCAATGATATTCCCGGTGCTAAGGCCTCTTCTAAACCCAGCTTGAACTTCCGGAAGTTCTCTGTCAATGAACTGGTGGTTTTTGGATAATCTTCATGAATGTTTTGCTTGCATGTGATTGTTTGATAATTTCTACATTCTGTTGGATTGGCCTTTTGGGGAATAGGAACAAATTATGAATCTCTTCCAGTCAGTTGGCCAAGCAGCTGTCCTCCAAATTTCCTGGCACAGAATGGTGAACACATCTAGGGCTGTATCTGCTAGTTGAAATCTAATAATTAGTATTCCATCAATTCCTGGGGCCTTATTTTTTTGGCTGATGCCTTCAGTGTTGCTTGAACGTCTCTCTTGAACTTCATAAGATACTTCCTGAAATTTTTCAGTGTCTACCAATTCTTTTTGTTACAGTGATTCTGTGTATTCCTTCCATCTTCTTTTGATGCTTCCTGGATCGCTCAAGACTTTTCCATAGAACCTCAATATTGAAATTTGAGACATGAATTTGTTTTTCAGTTGAGACTTGAGACATGCTGAGTGAGTTCTTTCCTTTTTGATCTCAAATTCCAGTTCTTTTAATATTCTGTTATAATACTTTGCTGTGTCTTCCTGAAATGCCCTTTGAAATCTTCTGTTCATCTCTTTTACTTTAGCACTTCATCCCTATGTTTTGGATTCTTCAAAATCTAGTGAAATTTTCAGACGCTATTTGGGTAGTTCTACTCTGTTCTCAAGGTTCAATACGAGTCAGAATCAACTCAGTGTGTTTTGAGATCAAATGACTCAAGACTGCACTTTATAGGCATGTAATTTTCAAACTACAGTAAAATACGTATAACATAAAATTTGCCCTTTTAACTATTTTAATTGCACAATTCAGTGGCATTAAATTAATGTAATATTGTGCAACGATGAATGAATGGAAATCCAAAGTCTCTGTAAATTTTTACTGAAATTAATAATAAATTTAAATTAAAAAATTAAGTTAGAGTAAGGAAGGCAATGGATTTATAACTGCTCATACTAATAACACTATATCATGGCATGGAGGAGGAATAGTGGAACTGTATCCACATTTACAATATTCTTCTTACCAAAACTATTTATGGAAAATAGGAACTCCATTGGAACATGTATCTCTGGATTGGAAATGAACATATTGATAATATTTCTAGCCTTAACTTTAAAGATTATACTGTTCAAAATTATTTGTTATATATTTGTTTGAATTTTTCCCTCTTTTAACAACTGGGATCTAGAGGGAAGAGAAAAGACCAGAGAATGGCCAAAATTATTGGGGCAGCTATTGCTGCCAGGTTAGGGCCTGTGTCAGGAAAAGGAAGTATTACTCATATACAGTGCCGCCCAAAGGTAATAAAGGAGGTCAGAATTGCTTCCACTGTGGAAAGCTGGGCCACTTCAGTAGACAGTGTCACAGATGAGAGCCACAGATAGGCAAGAGAGTAGAGAGGAAACTCCCACACACTTGCTTTCAGTGTGGATCTGAAGAACACTTGGCCAAGGGTGGCCCACATCAGGTCCTCGTGGCTGACAGGACTGACAGGCCCCAGCTTCGAGCTGGAAACGAAGGAGGGCACTTCAATGATTCAGATCCTCCCAGAAGAGCTGTGGGTGAGCATTAACATTACTGGTAAGTATATTCGTTTTCTCCTGGACACAAGAAGCTACTATAGGTCCTAAAAGCCTTCTGAAGTCCCAACTCTTCTCACTATTTCTTAGTTGTTGGAATTGACAGAAAATCTCATAAGCAGTTCCTTACTTCACCTCTACCTTTCACGTGAACTTCCAAGCTGTAAAACAACCTAGTGGTAGATGGAATTTGCTCCAGGACTTAAGAACAATAAATGACATAGTTGAGCCTCTACATCTTGTGGTTCCTAACCTTTATACTATAATAGACAAAGTGCTAAAGTGCTAATCAATAAGCCTTTTATTTTAAGACCTACCTTCACTCTGTAACTTGATTTGTGCCACTGTTAGAACCTCTACTTCGAATATTATTGCTTTTAACTTTGACTCATGTACTTTTAACTTGTTAGTTAAATTTGTGTCTTCTAGGCTGCAATATTTCCATGATGCATCTTCAAGGATATGAATATGTATGGCTAAGCACAATTGATAACAGTGTATCTAAATTCCAAAATTATTCTCCACAATAGTCTACGTGTTTCCTATTGCCAAAGGGGCCCTTTAGAGTAGTGAAAGATCTTCACCCTGAAACCTACAGCGTCCCTTTTCAGCAGGAAGTAGCTAAGAGAATACGCCGTCCATCCCCTTTTCCTTATGAATCAGGGTGAAGTCTCTCTCAGGGAGGAGTGATAGGGAATGGCAAAGGACACACTGACAAAGGAGATTAATCAGATCTGGTTTTGACAAGCACTGTGGCAATAGGACAATTAAAACAGACTTTCAAGGAACATTCAACCTGAATCCTTCCGATCATATAAAGATTTTTAAAAGTATTTCTTTGAGTTTATTATGTTTGTTTTATTTGTTTGTGTATAAAGGATGCTCATCTAGATGATAACATAATTATGATAAAAACAAAAGGGGGGAAATATAGGAAGCCAATAAGAAATATTTGTAATAAGCTGAATGCTATTTAAATTTTTAAAATATAAAAAAGCTCTTAATGTAAAATAAACATCTACTCTGATACTGACCATATTCCTATGAGCATGTAACCTTTTACTTCTGTTAATCTTTCATTTTTCACAATAAAAACTATATTAAATTAGTAAAAAAAATTAATGTAATATATTCACCATGTTGCAAAATCATCATCTATTTCCAAAAATTTTTTCATTACCTCAAAGAGAAACTCGAGACCCCTTAAGCAATAACTCTCCTTACCTCCCCTCAGCCATTTATCACCAACAACATGTAATCTCCATGTACTTGCCTATGCTAGATATTTCCTATAAGTGATATCACACAGTCCTTGTCCTTTTGTATCTGACTTAAGTAATTCATTATAATGTTTTCAAGGTTCATCCACGTCACAGTGTGTATCAGAATTTGATTCCTTTTTGTGATTGAGAGTAATGTATCATCATGTGTATATCTCATATGTTGCTTATCCATTCACCTGTTAATTCACACTTAGTTTGTTCCTCTATTTTGGCTATTATGAATAATGTTGCAATAAACATTGTGTACAAGTGTCAATGGTTATGCTCTTTTGAAATTTCTTAGAAAAATGACAATGGTGACCCAGTAAGTTGTAAATTGGCAATGTGGCTTTGAAAGTGAAGAGTTTAAAGATCTAAATCACTGCAAATGGCAGTCATCTTATCTTTTCCATGTGTAAAATAATTAAATAGCACAAAATAAAAAACTCTTTTACCTTTCAAAATGGGTGACCCTGGAGGACATTATGCTGGGTGAAGTGTCTCAGTCACAAAAGGACAAATACTGCATGGTGCCACTGTTGTAAAACAGGACTGACCTTGGGGGGAGACTGAGAAAGATGGGTTCAATAATGTATACTGCATTGAAAAAGATTAGGGAGAAAGCTGTTTAAAAGGGATATGTGATTAGGTATTTTTGTCATGACAGGAGTCCAGAGCGAAGGCTGCATAGTGGAGTGGACCTAGGGTGAGGGATTATATAACAATGAAAGAATTTTTCTTTTACTTTTCCAAGAGGGTAGTTAGTGTACAAGGGGGGGAGGGTTGGGAGGGGAGAAAAGTGCAACAGTTAGTGAATGGAAACCCAAAGTCTCCGTAAATTTTCATTGAAATTAATAATAAATTTTTTTAAAACGCTTTACCTGGTAGTTCCCAATGCTGGCTGCACACTGAGTCACTAGGGAAATGTCAAAATTATCACTGCTTGTGCCTCATTCTTAGAGTATAATGATTTAACTGGCCTAGGCTTTGGAAGTTTTAAAATATTCTTGAGTGATTTTAACATGTGGACAAGTTTGGGAAACACAGTGTAATAAGAAAACCATAACTGCACATTAAAATCATATTGTTGTTGATTGTCATCGAGCATGACTCATAGTTACCCTATGAACAAAAGTCCTGAAGCCTTTCTATAATTTATGTCATTTATCAAAGTTCACAGAGTTTCCAGAGGCATGTTGTTTAGAAAGTGGATGCCACTCCTGCTTCCAAAAAAATCATATTAATGATTTGTTTTCAAACTTCAAGTGGTAGGGCCACACCCTGTTGCTGTTGCTTTATGCTGAGTTGAATACAACTCAGAGACCATAAGCACAGTCTCTCTAACCTTTGCCCTATCCTGAGCCAATCTCACTGTCTCCAACACACCTACTCCCATTTCATCTGGGATCTTCCTCTCCAGTGCTGCTCCTCTACCCTTCCAAGGACTAGTCCAAGGACTTATCAAAGGGCTGGTTCCTCCTCACAAATCCAAGTATGTGAGACAGAACTTAAAAATCCTTGCACCCAAGGAGCAATTTGGTTTTATCCTCTCCAAGACAGACCTATTTGTTCTCTTAGCAGTCTATGGTATGTTCAATACTTTCTCCAGGACCACAACTCAAAGGCATCAATTCTTCTGTGATCTAAGTTATTGTCCAGGTCTCTGATGCATAACAAGAAATTGCAAAGACCATGTCAGGATCAGGAGCACCTTATTCTCTAGGCAGACATTGATGTTCTACAGCACTCTGGAGAGATCTCTGCAAGTAGATTTTTCTGAACTGGTACCAATAGTGTTGATTGTGGAACCAAGCAAGAAATTAATCTCTTTTCCATCTATCATGATCCCTCCAATTGGCCCCGTGGTGAGAATCTTTGTTTTCTTGATGTTGAGCTTCAATCCATATTGAAGACTATAGTCCCTGAGCTTCTGCAACATATGCTTCAGGTCCTCTTCAGTTTCAGTAAGCAAGGTTGTGTCATCTGTGTAACGTATGTCATTAAGTAATGTATCAACATTACTCCAATCCTGATGCCACATTCCTCCTCATAAAGTTCAGCCTCCCAAATGATCTGTTTCACATATAGACTGAAAAAGTATGGAGATAGGATGCATCCCTGATTTTTAATCATACAGTGTTTTCTTGCTATGTTCTGGTCCAAGTACAAGTTTCACATGAGCACAATCAGGTCATCTGGGATTCCCATTCTTCTCAAGCTTAGCCATAATTTTTTGTGACCCACTTAGTCAAATGCCTTTCAATAGTCAAGAAAACAGAGACAGACATTTTTGAGGTACTCTCTGCTCTCAGTCAAGGTCCATCTGACATTGGCAATGATGTCCCTAGTGCCACACAGCCTCTTCTAAACCCAGCTTGCACTTCTAGTAGTTCTCTGTTGATGTATTATTCCAGTCATTTTGGATGATCTTCATCATTTTGCTGTGTGTAATATTACTGATATTGTTTATAGTTTCCACATTCTGCCAGATCACCTTTTTTGAAATGGGAATAATTTTGGATTTCTTCTAGTCAGTTGGCTGGGTTTTCTGGCAGAGACTTGTGAGCACATCCAGGACTGAATCAGTTTGCTGAAATATGTCAATTGGCGTTCTTTCAATTCCTGGTGTTTGGCTTTTTATTTTTTTTCCTTTTTTGTCAGTTCCTTCAGAGCACCCTCTTAAACATGTTTTTTTTCCTGAAATTCTTCTGTGTCAGCCAATTCAGCCAATTCTTTTTGGTACAGTGACTCTGTGTACTCACTCCTTCCATTTTTTTAAAAAAATTTTTTTAAATTATTATTAATTTTAATGAAAATTTACAGAGACTTTGGATTTCCATTCATTCATTGTTGTAATTTTCTCCCTGCCCACCCCTCGCCCCCAGATCACTCTTCTCTTTGGAAAGTAAAAGAAAAGTTCTTTCATTGTTATACAATCCTTGCCCCCATATCCACTTCACTATGCAGCCTTCGTTCTGGACTCCTGACATGACAATAATACCTAATCCCATATCCTTTTTAAACAGTTCTCTCTCTCATCTGTTTCAATGTAGTATACATTATTTATCTTTCTCAGTCTCTCCTCCCCCCGATGTCAGTCCCGTTTTATAACAATGGCACTGTGCAGTATTTGTCTTTTGATGCTTCCTGGATCATTCCGCATTATCCTATGGCATTCTTAAGTATCGCAACTTGAGGCTTGAATTTGTTCTTCAGTTCCTTCAACTTATGAAATGCTAATCAAATTCATCCATTTTTTCTTTTTCAACTCCAGCTCTTTGTACATTTCATTATAATACTTTCCTTTGTCCTCCTGAGCTGCCTTTTGAAATCTTATGTTCAGCTCCTTAACGTCCTGATTTCTTTCCTTTGCTTTGGCTTCTCGGTGCTCTAGTGTAATATTATGAGTCTCTTTTGACATTCATCTTGGTCTTTTCTTCCTCCTCTGTCTTTGGAATGAGATTTTGCATTCTTCATGGATAATAATTCCTAATATCCTTCCACAGTTCAGCTGGTCTTTGCTCATTAGTGTTTAAGACCTCAAACCTGTTCCTGAAATGTCTAATTTCTGAAGAAAGTCATCATGTAAAGGGTCACTGAAAATAGAAAGGTCTTCAACAAAATGGATTTTCACAAAGATATGAAAACAATTTTCACAGAGGAAGATATTCAAATGGTCAACAGACATATGAAGAAATGCTCCAAATCACTGGCAATAAGAGAGACGCAAATCAAAACCACAATGAGATAACATCTCACTCCAGTAGCAGGGGTAAAATTTAACAGGACAGCAAGTAATAAATGTTGAAGAGGATGTGGAGAGATAGGAACTCTTTTATATTGTTGGTGGGACTGTAAAATGGTACAACTACTCTAGAAGGCAGTTTGGCACTTCTTCAAAAAGATGAACATGGAAATGCCATATGACCCAGCTATTCCAATGCTTGTAATATACCCTGAGATAATGAGAACCAAGGCTCAAATGGAAAGTTGTACACCAGTGTGCACAGCACCATTATTCGCCGTAGCAAGAACATGGAAACAGCCCAGATGTCCAACTACAATCAAATGGATTGAGAAGTTGTGGTACATTCATACAATAGAATACTACAAAGCACGTAAGAGTAATGATTTTGTAAATTACTGCCTAACTTGAGAGGGATTGGAGAGCATTATGCTGAGTGAACTAACTCAGTCCCACAAGGACAAATATTGTATAAAACCATTATTGTAGAATGAGTATGAGGATCCAAGGGTTGAAGCAGGGGGGTGAGGATAGGGGGTGGGGTTGGAATGTTAGTCATCGGGTTGCATAATTCGATAGGTGGGTGGGGCAAAGGAAATGGAAAGGATCTTTTGTTAAAAACAATGTATTCACTCTTTGTAAATAAATCAGTATATAATTTTTTAAATGGATTGTCACAGTGACTACAACAATAGGCCTCAAACACAGGACTGGGTAGAATTTTATTCTCTTATATAAAGGGTCACTGTGAGTTAGAACCAACTCAATGACACATAATGACAAGGTCACAGTACAGACAAACTAAATCAGAGTATCTAAGGGTTTGGACTTTGTTAAAGCTCCCCAGGCTTTTCCAGTGTGCAACCAAGATTAGAAACCATTGGAAGCATTGGTGATACATTGGTTACTAAGTGAAAGCTCAATAGTTTAAATCCAACAATTGCTCTGTTAGGACAAGGATGAAGCAGTATAATTCCACTGATATTCGTAGCCTTATGCAGTATTTGTCCTTAAGAGACTGAGTTCTTTCACTCAGCATAATGTTCTCTAGACTCTCTCATGTTAGATAGTATTTTACAAAATCATAGTTACTTAGTATATATAGTATTCCATTGTATGAATGTACCACAACTTCTCAATCCATTTGTTTGTTGATGGGCATTTGGGATGTTTCCATATTCTTGCTATTGTGAAAACCGCTGCTATGAACATGAGTGTACATATCTCGATTCATGTCTCATCAAACTGCTTTTAGAGTGGTTGTACCATTTTACAATGCCACCAACAATGTTTGGAAGTAGGCGTGGCATCCACTTCCTAAACAACATGCCTCTGGAAACTCTACAAACTTTTGAGAAATGATAGTTATAGAAAAGCTTCAGATCTTTTGTTCATTGGGTTGCTATGAGTTGTGCTTGACTCGATGGCAATCAACAGCAACAATAACAACCAATAATGTATGAGAGTTCCAATCCACATCCTTTCCAATATTTATTGTTGTGGTCCTGTTAAGTTTTGCTACAAAGATTCTCATCACTGGGCCAACTGGTTGGTGAAGAGATTGAGATTGTTAACAATTTTAGTTTGCTTAGCTCCACAATCAATATTCTTGGTACCAGCAGCCAAGAAATCAAGAGACAAACTGCATTGGGAAAGTCAGCTGTCAGGGACCTCTCCAGAGTACTGAAGAGCAATGATGTCAGGCTGGAGACTAAGGTTCACCTGATCCAGGCCATAGTCTTTGCAATTGTGCACTTTGTGTCACTGAGTTGGACAATGATAATTGATGACTTTGAGCTTTGGTGCTGGAGAAGAGTGTTAATTATACCATGGACTGCTAGGAGAACAAATAGGTTTATCCTAGAGAGAGTGAAACCGGGCTGCCCCTGGGAGGCAAGGATTCTGAAGATTTGTCTGATATACTTTTGGCATGTTGCAAGGAGGGACCAGTCCTTGGAGAGGGACATCATGTTTGGGAGGGTAGAGAGACAGCACAAGAGAGGAAGAGCCTTGATGAGATGGATCGTTTCAGTGATTGGAGTAATGGAAGTAGGTGTGTCAGAGACGGTGAGGTTGGCACAGGATAGAGGAGGTTTTGGGGCTCTTGTACATTGGGTCACTATGAGTCGCAAGCAACTCGATGGCACACAACAAAAACAACAACTGCTACTAGAATGAAATGGTATATCATTATTTTGATTTGCATCTCTCTTATTGACAGTAATTTTGAACATTTCTTCATGTGTCTGTTGGTTAAATGTTCAAAAAGGGAAGGGGGAAAGGAGAAGGGGATAGAAAAGGGAGAAGGGGGGAAATCATCAGGACAGGTGTATGGGAGTGCGAAGAAATAGGAAAGATCCAATGTGAACTTGAAAATATATAGGCATAGATCAATAGTAATTCATTACATAAAATATAATGTATATGAATGATTATATAAAACACATGAAAACAAAAGAAACACAATTAAAATGAAAGATTGTATAAAATACAATGTACATGCATGAAACATAATTTATATCAATGTATGCAAGCCAATAAAAATATGTCAAACAATACTTACACCCTTGAAAACTCTAAGGGCACAGTTCTGTTCTGTCCTCCAGGGTCAGGAATCAATAGTAATGTGTATGGGTGGGTCTTTCAGCAAGGAAATTCAGACGGTGCAGTGGTTAAAGTATTCTACTACCTATTGGAAAGGTCAGTAGTTCTAATTCATCAGCTGTTCAAACCATAGAAGAAAGATATGGCAGTCTTCCATAAAGATTACGAACTTGGAAACCTAGCAGGCAGTTCTACTCTGTCCTGTATGGTTGCTATGAATTGAAATTGACTTGATGGCTTGTAAGTTTAGGGTTTTGGTCTTTGGTGAAACTCAAAATTGATATATAGGCAATGGCAAGATTTGGCAATCTGCAGTTTAGCTACTATAGAGATAAGCCTAGCGAAAAGCAAGAATCTAGTTTTGGAAGACAGGAAGCAGGTAAATCCTTCAAACAAAAGTCCTACTTTAATATTTTCCTCAGCTTTCTCTTGTGGATATTAGGGTTCATATTAAGGCATAGCCAGAATTACTAGCAACTGATGGTCTCTAAGCTACTTCTACCACACCCCTCTACATAACTGGAGAAGAACTAGGAGCTCTGGTGTCACAGTTCATAGAACACTGTGCTAATAACAAAAATAACTTTAAGAAGGATGAGAAAGAAAAGTGTTTAAAGGAACAAACCTTTGAAAAGCACAGAAAACCAGTGTTCAAAGATACTGAGAAAGTCTAGAGAAGTAAGAAGCAGAAAAGCAAGCCATTTGGAGTTTTATTAGAAAGGATGAGATTTGTTCTTCTTACATAATTTCTTTCATAGCAAGTTGCAATTACCTTTTTGTTCTTCCCAATTACCTTTTTTAATATTTTTAAAAAATTGGTTTGTTTACAAAGTTAGTATACATTGTGTTTCACACTATTCTTCACATTCATTCTCATGCATTATGTTTGGGGCGGTTGCACTTTAAAACTAGACATTTATTATCTTATAGTTCTGGAGGCAAAAGTGTTAGTAACATCAAATTACATTTGGAGATGAGAGAAGGATCCACTCTCTGCCTCTTCCTTTCATGTGTTATGGTTTATAAAATTAATCACCATTGGACCTTGCCCTTCATTACACTGTCTTAGCCTGGATCCTTCCCATTTCCTACCCCATCCCCCTCCACCCATCCAACTGTGCAACCTGTGGTTTTGTCCCTGTCCATCTAAGCCCTCCCCATTTTGAGGTCCTGTACATGTTTTACTAGCTATCCTTCTATTTTAAAATAATGGTCTTATGCAATATTTGTCCTTTTGAGCTTGAGTTAGTTCACTCAGCATAATGCTTTCCAGCTTCTCTCTCAAGTTACATAGTATTTTTCTAAATCGTTGCTCTTCAGTGTTGCATAGTATTCCATTTTATGCATGTACCACAATTTCTCAATCCATTCAGTTGTGGTTGGACATTTGGGCTGTTTCCATATTCTTGCGATGGTGAATAATGCTACTATGAACATTCTTGCATGACTAAACACTCTCAAAAGATGTTGCATAAGGGAATATAATGTGAAAAAATTTGCACTTTCCCCCTAGATAACAGAAACAAGGAAAAGCAAATCCAGATCTTTCTGACTGAATGGCTGTCATGTTTCATACACACAGCTCTATAAAATTAGAGCCACTGTCACATATGCTTCTATAAATACATACTTAATTTTTTAAAAGTCTTGCTTGCTTCAATATTTTAAGATGATCTTTTTCCAAGTTACTTCAAGGAAACAATTTAAAAAGTAGAAAAGAATTAGCTGTTTTTCATATTTCTGAAGAAAAAATGGAAAACATTTATACTTTAGGAGGTTTAGAAAATTCACTGTATAAAATGAATAGTCAAGACACTTGTGCCAAGGGCATGAACAACACCGAAACTAATGGGGATATATTTTCACTTTTTCTGAAAAATGCTTATCTGTTGGATACTTCTCTAAATCTGAACATTCAGATTAAGACACTCTAGGAAGAAGGAATGGCCATCCACTTCCAAAATAGCAGGCCTCTGAAAACCCTATGTACAACAGAACACACGCAGAAGGATAGAAAAGGCAACTGAGTATAGAAATACAAAGGAAGAGGAACAGTTGTAAGCAGACACTAGTGATTGGAACATGGAATGTGAGAACCATGAATTTAGGAAAATTAGATATTGTTAAGGAGGAAATGGAACACACAAATATTGACATACTAGGCACTGCTGAGATGAGATGGACTGGCATGCAGCATTTTAAATCAGATGATCATATGATATACTACTCTGGAGATGAAAAGGTAAGGAAAAATGGGGTTGCTTTCATAGTTAGAAAAGCCATTTCTAGATCCGTCTTGAAGTACAATATTGTGAGTGCCATATGCATACAAGGAAGTCCAGTGAATATCACAATCTTTCAGATATATGCCCCAACAACCAGAGCCAAGGAAGGGGAAATAGAAGATTTTTACCATCTTTTACAGTTGGAGATCGATTAAACATGCAATCAAGATGGGTGACTGGAATGCAAAAGTTGGGAACAGAGAAGAAGAATCAGTAGTTGGAAAACATGGACTCGATGACAGAAATGGAGCTGGAGATAGAATGGCTGAATTTTGCACAATCAATGACTTATTCATCGCAAACACATTTTTTAAGAGACATAAACACAGGTTATACTCATGGATCTCACCTGATGGTATGCATAGGAATCAAATTGATTACATCTGTGGAAAGAATCACTGGAGAAGCTCAACATCAGCTGTGAAAACTAGGCCAGGAGCTCACTGTGGAACAGACCACCGACTACTCATATGCAAGTTCAAGCTGAAGTTGAGGAAAATTAAACCAAATCCACGGGAACCAAAATATGACTTTGATTCTATCCCACCTGAATTTCAGAACCGTCTCAGGAACAGGTTTGAGGCCTTGAACACTAATGAGTGAAGGCCAGATGAGTTGTGGGAGGATATCAAGGGTATCATCCAGGAAGAGTGCAAATGGTCATTTCAAAGACAGAAGAGGAAGAAAAGACCAAAATGGATTTCAGAAGAAACTCTGAAGATTGCACTGGAGCGCAGAGAAGCCAAAGCACAAGGAAGAATCCAAGACACTAAAGAGCTAAACAGAAGATTTCAAAAGGCAGCATGGGATGGCAAAGTAAAATATTACAATGAAATGTGTAAGGAGCTGGAGTCAGAAAATCAAAGGGTCTGAACCCGTTCAGCATTTCTTAAGCTCAAGGAACTGAAGAACAGATTCAAACCTTGAGTTGCTATAATCAAGGATGCTTTAGGCAGAATATTAAATGATCCAGGAAGTATTAAAAGAAGATGGAAAGAATATACTGAGTCATTGTATCAAAAGGAATTGGCAGACACAGAAGAATTTAATGAAACAACGTATGAGCAAGAGCCTATGGTGATGAAGGAAGAAGTTCAGGCTGCTTTGAAGGAAATAGCAAAAAATAAGGCCCCAGGAATAGATGGTATACAATTGACATATTTCAGCTAAGAGATGCTGCTGTGGATGTGCTCATCAAGTTGTGCCAAGAAATCTGGAGAACAACCACTTGGCCAACTGACTGGAAGAGATCTATATTTGTTCCCATTCCAAAGAAGGGTGACCCAACAGAGTGTGGAAACTACAGAACAATATCATTGATTTCACATGCAAGCAAGATTTTACTGAAGATTATCCAAAAACGACTGGAACAGCACATCAGCGGAGAAGTGCCGAAGTCCAGGCTGGGGTTAGAAGGGGTGGTGTTACTAGGAATATTGTAGGTAATGTTAGATGGATTTTGGCTGAAAGCAGGGAGTACCAGAGGAATGTCTATCTGTGCTTCATTGATTATGCAAAGGCATTTGACTGTGTGGACCATAACAGACTGTGGCTGACTCTGAGAAGAATGGGAATCCCAGAACACTTGATCGTGTTAATGCAAAACCTATACTTGAACCAAGAGGCAGTCATGCAAGGAAACACTGCATGGTTCAAAATTGTGAAGGGCGTACGCCAGGGATTTGTCCTGTCTCCATACCTTTTCAACCTGTATGCAGAACAGATCATCCGAGAGACTGGGCTCTATGAGGAGAAATGCAACATCAGGATGCTGCAGAGGGTCAAGGACTGCAGCCTTCAGTATGGGTTGAGGCTCAATGTCATGAAGACAAAGAATCTCACCACTGGACCAATTGGCAGCATCAGGATGGATGGTGAAGAGATTGATATTGTTCACAGCTTTAGTTTGCTTGGCTCCACAATCAACACTCTTGGCACCAGCAGCCAGGAAATTAAAAGACCTATTGCGATGGGAAAGTCTGATGGGACCTCTCTAAAGTACTGAAGAGCAACGGTGTCTCTCTAGAGACTGAGGTGTGTCTGATACAGGCCATGGTCTTTGAAATCATTTGTTATGCATCAGAGAGTTGGACAATGACTAGGGAGGATAGAAGGAGAATTAATGCCTTTGTGTTTTGGTGTTGGAGAAGAGTATTGAGGGTACCATGGACTGCTAATAAAACAAACAGATTCACCCTGGAGAGGGTTAAACTGGACTGCTCCTTGGAGGCAAGGATTCTGAGGCTTCATCTGACATACTTTGGTCATGTTGTAAGGAGGGACGGGTCCTTGGAGAGGGATGTCAGGCGCAGGAGGGGAAGGCCCTCTAGGAGGTGGATTGATCAGTCAGTGACTGGGATAATCGGGATGAGTGTATCAGAGACAGTGTGATTGGTACAGGACAGAGCAGAGTTTAGGGCTGTTGTACATAGGGTCGCTATGAGTCGTAAGCGACTTGACGGCACATAACAACAACAACAGTATATACTATCTGTGCAATTTTTCTTGGATGAGGTATTTAAGTGCAAGAGCTCCTCCAAGATAAGAAGCCCATTCATTCTTGTCTAAATCCTTCTGTTTATTTTATTGCAGAAAGAAGCTTTTCCTGACAAGCAGTTAAAACATGTATGGCCTCTTGGTAACCAGGTGTCTTTGTCAACTTTTTCAATACAAATTTTTGAGGTCCGTTACTTAACTTAGCTTAACAAATCCCCCTAGAGGTAAATGGCAGGTTCCAGTGACAAACTGCAAGAGTTGCATTTTTACTTCATTGTCTGTCTCTTTCTTTCATAAACTGCCAAAACTAAATTATTTCCTTGCTGTTTCTTGTATAATATCAGTAAAGGGTATTTCTTTGCCAATTTGCTAAGTCAACCTCTAGCATGCCAGATAACATCCAATTGTTTTTAGTCAAAGTACTGTCACCACTGAAGGGGAACAACTTCATTGAAACCATCAAAGAAAGCTCTGGTTTTCTCTTGTGCTCCTCGATAAAAATGCCATTTTGTCATTAGTCCAACATAGTCATCTTTGTTCTCCTCAGTCACTAGGTTATTAGAACCTCCCAACTTCAGATCATGTGAAGTAACTTTTCCCAAAATCTCCATGTCAACAGCGAAGTCCATTTCTTTTTATTATTATTATTAAATTCTATTCTTTTTAATGAACATTTACAGAGATTTTGGGTTTTCATTCATTCATTGTTGCACTATTTTCTCTACCCTCCTCCCCAGTTCGTTCTTCTTTTTTTTCTCCCCATTCTTCAATGTTATTGTCCCTTATCTAGATAAGGGAATTCTAAAATTCATTATCAATAGATTCCAAATCCTTAATAGTGAGGGTTTTTTTTTTAACTTATCATATGCTTGTAGAAGGGTAACAACAAACTAGTATTAATAAACTTTCCATGGTATAGTGCCATGGCGAAACAGCAACAAATAAAACAGAAGTATGAAAGATGATTAGGATTAATGGTTGATGCTGGATTAATTTGCAGGCAGTAGTTATTCTTACCAACATACTCAAATAAACAATGTATAGTGTTCAAAACTTCATGTGAAAGTAAGAAAAATCTTTCTCTTGCTAAACCACAATAATCAAGTCCTTCTTCTCCTCGAAATATTATATACAATCACCTCCTCAAGTCATATGGTCTTAATGCCATAATCTGTTGGAAGGAATCTTCAAACAATGTCTGGCCAGATATGTTGATCTTCACATGACTAGGTAGTGCATTAGACTGGCACAAAGTTTGTAAGCGGTTTGTGGACTTCCTTTAGTCATGGATGACTTCCAGTTCTGAGGATCGTTAAGTGTTGTTGTTTATATGTTATGATCAACAAAGTATTGTATACCTTCTCACGTACGCATGATCTCTCAGCTTTCTGGAAGGGGTTCTTCATTCTGTAGACCTTGAGTTCTTGGGTCTTCCCACCGGGTTGTTTTTGTATTATGATTCACATAGTAAACTCGGTCCATTGAATCTATCCTTTTTCCCCAGCCTGGTGCTAAAGGCTCATATAGGTCATTTTCTGCAGCTAACGTAGAAGATGAATAGACATACTGTTGGATGAACTGTTGCATAGCTCCTAGCAATTGGTTCTGCTGAGACTGCCACTGTTCAAAGTTACAAACAGATTCCATGGTCAGAAGCTGTCATATTGTTCTAGTGTCATGATCCACATAATAAACTCTTCCACAGTCATCAACTCTCCTTTCCCAACCTGGATGCAAAGGCTGTAGTCGCTTCCACATAGCTGTTTTGGTGTTATGGTCCACATAATAGATTCTAGTCTGAGGATCTTTTCTCTGTTCCCACCCTGATAGTAAAGTTTCTGCATTGGTATTTCCAAATTGTTGCTGTATAGCTTCCACACAGCCATTTGACTGTCTAATTTTGACTACTTCAAAAGCAGAACTATTTCCACAAGTAGAGGTAATAGGGTCTAAAGTACTTTTAGCTTCAGTTTCAATGATTGTACTGGTATAAGGAATACATTTATTGTTTTCTGAGAAAGTTGGTATTTCTTGAACTAAATAAAGGGTGTTCACCAGTAATACTCATACAATCTGAAGATAAAATGGTTTCTTCAGATACTACTGCTGTCCCCATGGCAGATGTATCAATTGGTGCAGATGAGGATGACTCTTCATTAACACTGCCACTGGAAGGCTCAGATGTGAGTGGTTTTGGAGCTGATGAATTTTTGGGTCTGACAGCAACCTGTGATGGAGATGAAGGGGTGTTTTCTCCATTAACTACATATGAACAACATGATTTTTGGACTAGTGTTTTAGTAGGTACATGATTATCTATTCCATTAGTTCCTTCAACAGCCAACCTGGTAGTTGTCCATGCTAAAGACTCTCCATTTTCATGTAAGGTATCACTATTTTGCTGTATTTTAGTTGGAGATGAATTGCAGTGTTAGGTTTTCTGGCTCAATCTATCAAGCACAACTGTTAAGAAGCCAGTCTGCACATCCTGTTTTCCAAGGAGAAATTTAATTATTCTTTTACTTTTTCCAATTTTCTTTTGTGTACTAAGAGAGCTGTTCCTAACATGTTGTTGCTGTTGTTGTTGTGTACCAATGAGTTGGAACCAACCCATAGCTGACCCTCAAGTGGGTTTTCAGAGGTAGTCAATGGCATAAGAGGAGATTGCCCATTCTTCTCTCTCTGAGCATCTGGTAGATTTGAACTGCGTGCATTTCGAATTGATGACTCCATACTCAGAATTCTAGTGTAGTCTGTGGGGTTACACTTACAGTTCATCCCATTTCAGACTTGAAGAACTATTGAATTTTGTTGTTTTCTTAATTTCTTTATCTACTACTATTTCTGTATATATTGCTGTTCCAAACTAGCTCTTTTTTCTTTTTAGTTTGGCACTAGAAACAGTTATCTATAACTGCAACCTTCCACAGTGGTTATTAGTAGTATCGTACCTTGGTGAAGGAGTGGCCATGTCCCAAAATTCAGCTTAAACTATGTACCAAGAGTTGTGGCAGACCTGGAGATATCATCCTGAGTAAGACACGAATCATTCTTTCAAGGATCTCATACTCCATTGAAGAGACAAACCCAGCGGGAAGCCTTGGACTCCCAACAGCCAATGCAACAGTGCCTCCTCTTCTGACAGGAGCCCTCACCATTCTGCACCTAAGATTACTATCTCACAGCAAAAGTCATGCATGCCCAGGCTGCTTGGATCCACTGAAATTAACTTTTATCCTTCAAGACAAACACTAGTCTTGCAGACAAGTTCCTAGACAATTAAGTCTCATTAACAACTTCACATTAGAAGCATCTAGACATACATTGTGCACCCTTCTGGACCCCACCTTGCTGTGGGACTTCGGGCTGTTGGTCCTCGGTCCAAGTGAGTGAGGGTAACACCAACATTCAGAATCTGGTCAACATATTGCTTTCGCCTGGCACATCATCCTGCTGTGCCAGTCCTGCAATCTAACTCGCAGGCTCCAGTAATTAGCAGGTACAGGAATATGGTCCTGGAACAGGTCAGAGACAAAATCCTTCCTCCTGAACTATCAGAGTGGTAGAGAGAGTCGGGGAATCTTAGCTGCACCACTCCACAGATCAAGGAGGACAACAGACTTCAGTAGAGAGGGCTACAATCAGAAAACAGTAAGGCATCCATCCCAGAGAACTTATCTGTAGTACCAGACAGAAAGGAATGGAAGCAGTTAGCCCCAGAGTCCCAGCTAATTTTGCCACAAGACCAGAGAGGAAGAATGACAAGCAGGATAACTTGTCCTCATCTTACCTACTAGTTTTTAGGTCCCCCAGCTGAAGCAATTCTTCCCTTGAGCCAAGGGACCAAAGAGAATTTCAGGCAGGGTGAGCTGACCTTCCCTCCTATGGAGCAGGGAGCTCCCAAGACAATGTCATCAGATCAAGCACCTGCAAGGGCTCAAAGAAAGGGGGGGGGGAAACCAAAACACCCCAACAACAACTTTATCACAGCAATAACACAGAAGAAGCAGAATACCTCACATTCTACACAAAACCAAAGCCAGATGGCATCCAAAAAAAAAGTGATCAAAACACCAAATGTCCAGATGCTCTGCCGGGGAAGGAGGGACAATCTCCTCCTGTACCAGTCAGATCTGATTTGACGGTACACTCACACACAAAAATAAAAAAAAATTTTTTAAAAACCACGAAATGTATGGATTTCCTGAAACCAGAAAGTCTGATGGAACTTTATGACATAGAATTTAAAAAAAACAAAACGATTGAATCTTTTCAATGAGTAAAAGACAAATCAAGAATTACAAAATTCTGCAAGCAAACACCAAGAGAAAAACTAAATCCAAAGCAATGAAGAAAAAAATAAACAAGGCATTCAAAGATCTGGAAAAACAAGAAACCACAATCCATAATATGAGGATCAGTATCTCAGATGCTGTCAATAGGTTGGAGGGATATATGAGCTGAGTTGAGGAGATCGAAGCCAGGACCAGCAAAATAGAAGACAGAACTCTCAGCCCTGATCTGCTAGCACAAAAAGCAAAAACAAATAGGAAGGGAAAAGAAGAAAGCCTAAGAATAATGTGGGACACCATCAATAGGAATAACATGCCCATAATTGGAATCCCAGAGGAGGAAGAAGCAAGTAAAAGCACTGAGAAAGATGTCGAAGAATTACTAGAATAAAAATTTCCAGGCATAATGAAGAACAAGAGAATATATATACATATATATATATATATATATATATATATATACAAGAAGCTGGACAAACACCATATAGAACAGACCCCAAAAGAAAACACCAAGGCCTATCATAGTCAAAATTGCCAGAACCAAAGATAAGGATAGAATTCTGAAAGCAGCAAGGGAGAAACAAAGAGTAACCTATAAGGGAGAGCAGATAAGATTAAGTGTGAATTGCTCATCAGAAATTATGAAAGCAAGACGAGAGTGGAAGGACATATATTAAACACTCAAAGACTACAACTGTCAACCAAGAATACTGTATCCTGAAAAACTATACTTCAAATATGATAGAGAGATCAATATATTCTCAGAAATGTAGAACCTAAGGGAGGTTTGTAAAAACAAGACCAGTGCTGCAGAAAATACTGAGGGGAAGTCCTTTTACTTTTTTGCCCTTTAATCTTGCCCTTTTCAGAGTGATGCCACAGAAAGCAGAATGGACCAATGTAACCAGTAACAACACAAAAAGAAATCAAAAGATGATAGCAACAAAACCTAACCTCTCAATAATTATACTGAATGTGAATAGTTTAAATGCATCCATGAACAGAAAAAGAGTAGCTAACAAAAATCCAAAATCCATCAATATGCTGTTACAATAGACACACCTGAAAAGTGGAGATAAAGAAAGATTAAAAATAAAAGGGTGGAAAAAATACACCAAACAAATAGTAACAAGAAAAAAGCAGCAGTAGTGATATTAATTTCTGACAAAATAGAGTTCAGTGTAAAAACCATCACAAAGGGCATGGAAGGTCACTATATACTGCTTAAAGAGCCAATAGAACAAGAGGACATAGACACAATAAATATCTATGCACCAAATGATAAAGCTGCAAAATATACAAAGCAAATGATAACAGAACTGAAAAAATAGACAACACCACAATAGCAGTAGGAGAATTCAATACATAAAATCTCAAGAAAAGATAGAACTGCCAGAAAGAAACTCAACAAAGATGCTAAAGAATTAAACCACACAATAAACCAACTTTATCTCATAGATAAATACAGGCTAATGCACCCCCACAAAAAGGGATCAATATACCTTCTTCTCCAACATGCAAGGAACAGTCTCCAGAACAGATAACATTTTAGGTCACAAAACAAGCATCGATAAATTGAAAAACATAGAAATAATAAAAAAAGAATCTTCTCAGACCACAATGATAATTATATGAGGATAAAGGAGGAAAAAACCACACATTTGGAAGCTGAACAACACCCTGCTTGCACATGAGATAGCTATTAATGTTGTTAAGTGTCGTTGAGTTGTAGATGACTCATAATGACCCTATGAATGAAAGTACTGAATACACATAACTTTCATCATCTCTCTAAGTTTACAGAGTTTCCAGAAGCAAGCTATTTCGGAAGTGAATGCCACTCCTGCTTCCAAGCTTGTTTAATTTAAGAGCTCCATCAAAGACTGTCCACCATGGACAACCTGTATCACATTTCACACTTCAGTGTAACAATGTTTACCATCAAAGCAACCACAAATCACCTCTATACAGCAAATTGACAGATCAGTGCTATACTACTTAGAAGAATGCTTGACTGAAAACAATTAAATGTTTTTTTATATAGGCACTTCACCAAAGAAGACATTCAGAGAGTGAAAAAACACATGAAGAAATGTTCAAAATCCCTAGCTCTAAGAGAGATGCAAATCAAAACAACTATGACATATCATATCACCCCAGTAATTATAGTAATTTTTTTTTACTTTTAATGAAAGTTTACAGAGACTTAGGTTTTCCAGTCATTCATTGTTGCACTTTTCTCCCTATCCACCCACTCTCCCCCGCAATTCATTCTTCTCCTTGAAAAGTAAAAGAAAAACTCTTTCATTGTTATGCAATACCTCCCCCCAAGTCCACTCCACTGTGCAGCCTTCACTCTGGACTCCCAAGATTACAATAAAACCCAATCATATCTGGAAGAGATCTATATTTGTTCCCATTCCAAAGAAGGGTGACCCAACAGAGTATGAAAACGATAGAACAATATCATTGATTTCATATGCAAGCAAGATTCTACTGAAGATTATCCAAAAATGACTGGAACAGCACATCAGCAGAGAACTGTCAGAAGTCCAGGCCAGGTTTAGAAGGGGTGGTGGTACTAGAAATATTGTAGCTGATGTTAGATGGATCTTAGCTGAAAGCGGGGAATAACAGAAGAAAGTCTATCTTTGTTTCATTGATTATGCAAAGGCTTTTGACTGTGTCAATCATAACAAACTGTTGCTGACTCTGGGAAAAATGGGAATCCCAGAACACTTGATCATGCTAATGAGAAACCTATACTTGGACAAAGAGGCAGTCATCAAAACAGAGCAAGGAAATACTGCATGGTTCAAAATTGGGAAGGGCCAGAGTTGTGTCCTGTCTCCATAACTTTTCAAACTGTATGCAGAACTGATTATTCAGGAGACTGGGTTCTATGAGGAAAAGTGTGGCATCAGAATTGGTGGAAGATCTGTTAACAATCTGCGTTATGCAGATGACACAACCCTGCTTGCTGAAACTGAGGAAGACCTGAAACGCTTAGAGGGTCAAGGACTACAGCCTTCAGTATTGATTGATGTGCAATATCAAGAAAACAAAGAATCTCACCTGTCAGGGTCCTGGCTAACTTGTAAAGCAAGTTTAGCCCTGTACTGTGAAACCAGCAAGACTAACTCCATCTTGGCTAGAAAATCTTCTTGGCAATTAACAACTCAAGGAAGTAGGATGTTAATGAATAAGAGTGTTACAAAACATTACTACAAGAAACAAAAAGAGATCTTGAAAAGTGGAAGAATATCCCATGCTCATGGATAGGAAGACTCAATGTTGTGAAAATGGCAATACTACCAAAAGCAATTTACACATTTAATGCAATCCCAATACAAATAC
>NW_006400060.1:1341511-1346133 GCF_000299155.1 Elephantulus edwardii
TACGAGCCGGGTCGGGGGGAGCAATGCGGTACCTGAAGATGGGGGTCGTGGGTCCGAAAGACTATTTTTAAAGAGAAAACTGAACTGTGGGGGTGGTTAGGGAGGAAAGTGTGCAACAATGAATGAATGAAAGCCAAGTTTTCTGTAAACTTATGTTAAAATATCAACAAAAATATTTTAATAGAATAAAATTTTAAACCAACTGATCAATGACCTAGGAGTAAAATCAAAGACTATAAACTTCATCAGAGAAAAGCCTTGAAGAACTCTAGAAGCCCTGATCCACAATATGAACAGTCTTCCAAGCATTATGAAAAACCTACAATCAGGACAGAATAAAATAGATGAATGGGACATTCTAAGAATCAATTCCCTTTGCACATGCAAAAACTTCAACAGGATAAAAAAGGAAAACCCACATATTGGGGGGAAATATTTGGCAATAACATATCTGATAAGGAACTCATATCTAAAATTTATAGAATATTCCAGCACCTCAACAAGGAAAAGGTAAATTACCTAATCACAAAATGAGCACAGGATATGGATACTTCACCAAAGAAGACATTCAGATGGCAGACAAACTCATAAAGAAATGTTCAAAATCCCTACCTATCAGAGAGATAGAAATCAAAACAACTATGAATATGAGCTATCGTCTTACCCCAAAAACAATAGCAAAGTTTGACAGGCAGAAAACAACAAATGCTGGCAAAATTGTGGAGAGATTGGAACCCTTATTCACTGCTGATGGGAGTGTAAAATGGTGCAACCACTATGGCAGGCGGTCTGTCACTTTCTCAAAAAGTTGTAAATAGAAATATCATTTGACCCAATAGTTCCACTACTGAGAATATACCCTAAAGAAATCAGAGCCACCACCCAAGCAGATGTATGCACACTCATGCTTATTACTGCATTATTCACAATAGCAAAGAGATGGAAGCCACTCAAGAGCCCATCAAAAAATGGACAGAAAAGCTATGGTATATTCACACAGTGTAATACTACGCAGTACTGAAAACTAAGGAACTCGTAAAATATTACACAACTTGCGTGACTCTGAAGGACATTATGCTGAATGAAATATCTCAATCACAAAAGATCAAATACTGTCTAACACCACTGTTATAAAACAGGACTGACACGGGGTGGGGCAGGAACTAGGAAAAGAGTGGATAGATTATGACCACTGCACTGGAACAGATGAAAGAAAGAAGTACTTAAAATAATATACTATTAAGCATTATATGCATAATAGTCCAGAACAAGAGGTACATTGCAAAGTACACTGGGGGAGGGGGAAGGGAGGGGCAAGTGAGGAAATTGTGCAGTAATGGATGTTATTTTTGCTTTTGTTGTTAGGTGCCATCAAGCTGGGTACAACTCATATCTACCTTATGAACAGCAGATCTGAACCCCTTC
The DNA here is from genome assembly GCF_000299155.1 of Elephantulus edwardii. Classification (NCBI taxonomy): domain Eukaryota; kingdom Metazoa; phylum Chordata; class Mammalia; order Macroscelidea; family Macroscelididae; genus Elephantulus; species Elephantulus edwardii. Next base: position 1,342,937 of record NW_006400060.1, read on the forward strand.
CTATCCTGAGCCATATTGTGGTAGTCACCATGTAAATCCACCTGGTTAAGAGTCTTCCTCTCTTTTGACGATCCTCCAAACTTGCAAGTATCATGTCTCTCTGCAAAGAATAACTCCTCCTAGCAACATGACCAAAGTATGTGAGGCAAAGCCTAATCATCATTTCCTTCAAAAAGCACTCCAGCTGCACCCTCTCCAAGACCTATTTATTTGTTCTTTTGGCAGTCCATTGGATGTTCAGTGCTCTTCTCCAACATCACAACTCAAAGGTGTTAATAAATGAATATTAAAAAAAAAGAAAAGTGAATTAGGGGAGAGGGAAGGAATGGGGAAGGAGGAAAATGTGGAACAATGAATTAATAAAAAATACAACTTTTCCATAAACTTTCATTAAAAATTAAATTTTATAAAAGAAGCATCACCCCTCCCAGTATTAATGAAATAAAAGTTCTGAAAGGATGGATCCTAAGAGTGAGTCTGAAAAGGTTACAAGGTATGTAATGAAGTATGGCATTAAGTACATATTTGGTTAAATATATATTTTTAAGAAAAGCAGATAGGGTTTTAATTTTATGTGGGGTACTTTTTTCTGTTGCCGTTACTTTATGCCCAGTTGGGCCTGATGACATAAAAAATAGTTTCAAAACAAACAAACAAAAAGAAGATTCCCAGATGGTTCAAAGATGCAATCGTGGCTGAGAACAGTTATCTTATATCAAGCCAAACCCAAAATCACTGCCATCAAGTTGATGATAACTTACAGTAACTCTGTAGCCTAGAATAGAGCTTCCTATATGGTTTTCAAGACTGTAAGTTTTTACAGGAGTAAATTTCTCCATCTTTTTCCCAAGGAGCAACTGGTGGGTTCTAACTGCCAACTTCTTGGTTAATAGCCAGATGCTTTAACCCCTGTGACATCAGAGTTCCTATCCTGATTCAGTAGTTCTCAAATTGAGCATGAATTAAAGTCACCTGTAGGGTTTATTAAATGAAACACTGTCCAATTCTACACAATTCTCACAATCTCTGGTGTGCTTAAGTGCATTAACTACTGTGTCACTCTATCCCACAGAAGCTTTTCTTTTTCTTCCTTCAGGAAATGGCTCCTCCTAATAACATGCCCAAAGCATATGAGACAGAGTCTTACCATATTCATTTCTATAGAGCATTCTGGCTGTACTTCTTCCAAGACAGAGTTGCTTGTTCTTTTGGCAGTCTAAATGTATTGCACAGCAAATCTGCTGTCAAGGACCTCTCCAAAATATTAAAGAGTAATTATATCAGCTTAAAGACTAAGGTGCACCTGATTCAGGCCATGATCTTTTTGATTACTTGCTTTGCATCTGAGAGCTGGATAATGAAGAAAGATGACAGAAGAATTTATGTCTTTGAATTGTGGTGTTAAAAAACAGTACTGACTGCCTCCCAGTGAATGAGAACTGGCAGGGTTAAAATGAGAAATTGATGTCATATCCATTGCGGGGGATAATGCATTATCTATCTGAAGATAATGGTATCATCAAGGCCTTCAGAAATATGCCTGGGATTATTCTGCTTAATGTAAGAAAATTGAACATTTTTGAAATGCTCCTGGTGGGCATGTGAGTTGATTCTGCATTTGAACTGAAAGTACTTTTCCAAAGTTAGATGAGCTATATGGCATTTGGCACAAAGTTGCCTTCCTTAAGTGCAATTACAATCTTCCATGAACAAGATGATGAATACAGACCTCAGCAGAATCTTGAAAAGCCCAGAAATGCAGAGGACCCTCCAAGCACCACACAAGAAGATTCATCACAAGAAGAGTCCTGAAGAAGAACCCCCTGAAAAACCTGAGAATCATGTTGAAGCTAAATCCATATGCAAAGACCATGTGCCAAAATACCATTCTTCACCGGGCCAGGAATCATAAACTCTAGGTGGCTAAGACGACTGCAGGACTGGAGGACAAATCAGATAGGGGGGCTCCTCCAAGCAAGAAGTCTATAGTTGGGGGGGAAATGGCTGTTGTTGATGTGAAGAAGCCCAAAAGCCTGTAGTAAGAAGGTTGCACCCACCAAGAAACCAATTGCTGAGAAGAAGCTAGTAGAAAACAAACCTGCCACAGAGAAAAAGAAGCCTGCAGTATAAACTCTCAAATCTTCCATTGGGATAGCTTATTTTGAATATATACCTAATTGAAAGGCAGTAACAACTTTTAAAAAAAGAGTACTGACTAGTCCACGGACTGCCAAAAAAATTAATGTGTTAGAGAAGGTGCAAAAAGAATGTGTTGGAGAAAGTGCAACCACAGTGCTCCTTAGAGGCAAAGAAGGTGAAGCTTTATTTCATATATTTTGGGCATATTGTTGTTGTTAGGTGCCATCGAGTTGAGTAAGACTCATAAGCAACCCTATGAACAAAAGATCTGAACCCTGTTCTATCCTGCCCATCCTCACATTTCCTGATACAAGAGTCCATTGTATTAGTCACCATGTCAATCCACCTGGCTGAGGGTCTTCCTCTCCTTCACTGACCCTCTACCCTTCCCAGCATCATGTCCCTCTCCAAGGAACAGACTCTCCTAGCAACATGCAGAAAGTATGTGAGACAAAGCCTCAGCATTCTTGCCTCCAAAGAGCACTCCTGCTGCACCATCTCCAAGACATGTCTGTTCTCTTGGTCATCCATGGGATGCTCAGTGCTCTTTTCCAACACCACAACTCAATACAAATACCAATTCCATTCTTCAATCCAGATTTATTTGGAATAGAAAGAGGCCCTGAATAAGCAAAGCAGTCCTTACAAAAAGAAACAAGGTAGAAGGCATCTCACTCCATGATTTCAAACACTGCCATGGTTGTCAAGAGAGCATGGTACTGGTGCAATGACAGACACACCGATCAATGGAATAGAATTGAGAATCCAGCAATCAATCAGCCCATCTACTTATGGCCAACTGATTTTTGACAAGGAGATGAAATCAGTTAAGTGGGGAAACGACAGCCTTTTTAACAAATGGTGTTGGCAAAATTGGGAAAATATCTGCAGAAGACTCAAGCAAGATCCACACCTCGCTCCATATAAAAAACAAACTCTAGGTGGATGATGGACCTAGGACTAAAACCAAGGACTATAAACTTCATTAAAGAAAAGCTTGGAAGAACTCTAGAAGTCCTAATCCACAACATAAACAGTCTTTCAAGCATCCTGAAAAA
>NW_006400060.1:1347262-1348606 GCF_000299155.1 Elephantulus edwardii
TATTTTAAAAATTTAAAAAAAGATTAAATGACATTAAAAATTTTAACAAATAAAAATAAAATTCCTTTAAAGGCATCAATTCTTTTTCTGTCATCTTTATTCATAGTCCAGCTCTCAGATGCATAGCTAGTAATTAGAAAGACTGTGGCCTAAATCAGATGCACTTTAGTCCTCAAACTGTCAACACTACTCAAAAATTTGGAGAGGTCCCTAACTGCAGAATTTCCCAGTGCAATGAGACTTCTTATATCCTGAGTGCTGGTCCCATGGGTGTTAATTGTGGATCTAGGCAAAGTGAAACTTGACATTTTCAATCTCCTTTCCATCCATCATGATGCTGCCTGTCCAGTTGGGTATGTTGTTAAGAGGTTCTATTACTTGGAAAAGGATATCATGCTTAGAAAGATGAAGAGCCAACAAATGAGAGGAATACCTTTAGCAAGATAGATTGATATAGTGACTGTAGTAATGGCTTCAAGTACATCAGAGTTGATGAACACAGTACAGGACAGGACAAGGTTTAGATTTGTTCTTGATAGGCTCACTATGAGTCGTACTTGACTCAAAGGCACCTAACAACAATAAAAGTATATTCAATATCCTTCACCAATATCACAATTCAAAGTAATCTTCTTTGGTCTTCTTATTCATTGTTCAGGTTTTGTAAGCACACCTCATTCTTTAGGGTGATACCCTTGCATGTCAGCAATTTAAAGAAGTCTTTGGGGAAAAAAATTTGTCCATTGTTTTATTTCCTGACTGTTGCTTCCTTGTGTGTTCGTTGGGGAAATTTTAATATTAAGGAGCAACGTTACACAAAACGCTGTTGCACAAATATCACTCAGCAGAGAACTGGTTCACCTAATCTTTTTATCATTTTAATTAACAAGACTTTCAGATAAAGGAAGTTAAGTGCTGATATATATTGTGGTACAAGCTCATCTCACTGAGAACCATCAGCTAATATGCAGACCACACTTCAGGGTCATATTAGATGATATTAGTCAAGATTTGTGAAGCACCATTTTTCTTAGATTAATTTATGGATAAGGAGAAAAATGTTCTTTTTCTTAGAATAGTAATGATGTCTGTAATTTATTTTCAAATGGTTTAGAAAAAAATATATGCACACAGATAAATCTTTGTTGTTGTTGTTATGTGCCGTCAGTCGTTTGCGACTCATAGTGACCCTATGCACAACAGCCCTAAACCCTGCTCTATCCTGCGCCAACCGCTCTGCCTCCGACACACCCATCCCGATTACCCCAGTCACCGAATCAATCCATCTCATAGAGGGTCTTCCCCTCCTGTGCCGTCCCTCCACCCTCCCAAGCATGATGTCCC
>NW_006400060.1:1350256-1351633 GCF_000299155.1 Elephantulus edwardii
AAAATTAAACCAAATCCACAGGAGCCAAAATATGACTTTGATTTCATACCACCTGAATTTCAGAATCATCTCAGGAACAGGTTTGAGGCCTTGTATGCAGAGCAGATAAATCTATTATAGTAAAATGTTAACTGTTAGAGGATTAGTGGTGGATATACTGGTGTTCACTGTAATATTCTTTCAACTCTCTTATATGTTATAAAATTTTTATTACAAAAATTATGGAATTTTTCTTTTAAAACCATTTTACTTACAAGGCATAAAACTAACACAGAATTAAGAAACTCATTGTCCATATTTATTCCTATACTCACTCATTAGATATTGTTTGTTATATCCAATCTAAAACAAAAAGATGAGTAAAGTCAGGCAGAAGAGGTAAGAGAAAACATTCCAAACTGTGGAACTAGAATGAGAAAGGGAAGAAATATATATTTTTCACAGAAAGGAATTCAATGTGCATCATGATAGATGGAGAAAAGATTCAGGCTGTTAACAATTTTGTCTTGCTCAGATCCCACAATCAACACTCTCAGACCAGCAGTCAGGAAATCCAAAGACAAGTTGCTTTAGGAAAGTCTGCTGTCAGGAACCTCTCCAGAGTGCTGAAAAGCAATGATATCAGTCTAAAATCTTGCTTGACAGAAGAAGAATCTATGTCGTTAAGTTCTGGTGCTGGAGAAGAATATAGAGCATACCATGGACTGCCAAGAAAACAAATGTTCTGGATAAGGGTGAAACTAAGTTGCTCCTTGAAGGCAAGGATTTTGAATGTCCATCTCACATACTTTGAGTATGTTCCTAGGAGGGACCAGTTCTTGGAGGAGCACATCGAGCTTGTAATGGTGGAGCGTCAACACGGGAGAGGAAGACTCAGGATGAGATGGATTGACACAGTGACTGTGGCAATGGAGGCAGGTGTGTTAGAGAACGTGAGGTTGGGTAGGATAGGACAAAATTCAGAGCTATTGTTAGGATTGCTAGGAATCGTAGTCTAGTCAATGAAACACAACAACAAAAGAGTACAGCAGAGTCCCCAGTGGTACAAAGACATGGTTAATATGCTTGGCTGCTAATCAAATGGTTGGATGCTTGAGTCCACCAACAGGGAGTGTGTTTGCTGATCTACATTTGAAAAACTAGTCATTGGGAACCCTACAGAACATAGTTCTACTCTGACACATGAGGTTGTCATGAGTCAGAATTGACTAAACATCATTATCCTGTGATGGGCAAGGTCCAATGGTGATTGACTTTATAAAACATAATGTATGAGAATGACTGTATGAAACACAATGTGAATGAAGAAGAGTATGAAACACAATGTATATAAACCTTGTAAGCAAACCAATTTTTTAAAAATGTAAAATATAATAT
>NW_006400060.1:1353218-1355469 GCF_000299155.1 Elephantulus edwardii
AATTAAATGTTCTGGGATTCCCATTCTTCTCAGAGTCAGCCACAGTTTGTTATGATCCACACAGTCAAATGCCTTTGCATAATCAATGAAACACAGATAGCTCTGGGAAAGTCTGCATAGGGACCTGTCCAATTATTGAGGAGTACTAATGATGTCAGGTTGAGGACTAAGGTGTGTTTGATTCAGGTTATGGTCTTTACAATCAGTTACTATGCATCTGAGAGCTGGACAGTGAATAAGGATGCCAGAAGAATTTATGCCTTTCGTCTGTGGTGTTGAACATACCATAGACTGCCGAAAGAACAAATAAATATGTCTTGGAAAGGGTGCAGCCCAAGGTTGATGAGGTTTTGCCTCACATACTTCAGGCATGTTGCTACAGGGGGCTATTCCTCGAAGAGGGACACGATGCTCAGAAAGGTCGACAAAAGAGAGGAAGACTCTTGACCAGGGAATCTGATGGGGACAATTCAACTCTGTTCTATAGCATCACTATGAATTGGAATCAGCTCACTCCACAGCAATGAGTTTGATAGGTTTTTTAAAATTATGTAATGACTGCTATTAACAATTTCTTGTATAATTTACCAGGTACTTAAGGCAGCTACAAACAAATGTAGTTATATGCAGTCAAATTGGAACTGACTCTAGCTGATCACCCTGCATCGTTTTTGGAGACTGTAAACAGACACTGCATGGTTCAAAATCAGGAAAGTGTACTGTCTCCATACCTGTTCAATCTATATGCAGAACAGATCATCCAGAAGGGTGGGCTGCATGAGGAGGAATGTGGCATCAGGATTGGAGGAAGATTCATCAACAACCTGCATTATGCAGATTACACAACCCTGCTTGCTGAAACTGAGGAGGAAATGAAGTGCTTGCTGCAGAAGATCAAGGACTGCAGTGTTGAAATGGATTGAAACTCAACATCAAGAAAACAAAGATTCTCACCACTGAACCAATTGGCAGCACCAGGATGGATGGTAAAGAGATTGAGATTGTTAATAGCTTCAGTTTGCTTGGCTCCACAATCACCACTCTTGGTACCAGCAGCCCGGAAATCAAGATACAAATTGCATTGGGAAAGTCGGCTGCTAGGGACCTCTCCAGAGTACTGAAGAGCAATGGTTGATACCTAGAGACTACTGTGGACCTAATCTAGCCCATAGTCTTCGCAATTGCTTGCTAAGTGACAAAGAGCTGGATAATAACTATGGATGATAGAAAAACAATTGATGCCTTTGAGCTGTGCTGCTGGAGAAGAGTGTTGAATATACCACGGACTGCCAGGAAAACAAACAGGTTCATCCTAGAGAGGGTGAAGCCAGCCTACTCCTTGGAGGAAAGGATTCTGAGGCTTCGTCTGACATACCTTGGGCATGTTGCAAGGAGGGACCAGTCATTGAAGAGGGACATCATGCTTGGAAGGGTGGAGGGACGGGTAAAGAGAGGGAGACCATCAATGAGATGGATAGATTCTGTGACTGGGGTAATGGTGTGTTGGAGAAGTAAGGTTGGCACAGGACAGAGTAGGTTTCAGGGCTGTTGTACATAAGGTCGCTATGAGTCACAAGTCACTCGATGGCATGTAACAAGAGCATACACATACATACATATATACATGCATACATACATATGTACATAGGGAGCTCTGGTGACCTAGTGGCAATAAGTTGAGCTGCAATCACAAAGGCACGAGGTTCAAGGCCACTGAAAATCTGCTGGAGGGTCAGCTATCGGTTGGTTTCAACTCTACAGTATACAACAATATACAGTTAGTTAGCTAGCTAGTTAGTTATAGTTGTTGTTGTTATAGTTAATTGTTATCATTATAGTTATGTTTTTGTTTATTGCCATCGAGTTGAGCATGACTCATAATGACTCTATGAACAAAAGGCCTAAAGCCTTTCTATAGCTATTGTTTCTCCAAGTTCATAGAGTTTCCAGAGGTATGTGGTTTAGGAAGTGGATGCCACTTCTGCTTCCAAACTTTCTTAAACTGGGAGCTCCATCAAACACTGTCCACCATGGGCAGCCATTATGGCATTTGACTCCCCAATAGCACAAGGTTCAGCATCAAAGCAAACCCAAATTACCTCAGTGCAGCAAATTGACAGAGGATTGCTGTGCAACTTAGAAGAATGTTCCTCCACACTGACAAAGAAGATTAATCAGAACTGGCTTTGACAAGCACTGTGGCATTTGGACAAGAACAAACTGGGAGGAGGGTAGAGAGAATAGTGCAACA
>NW_006400060.1:1355569-1357508 GCF_000299155.1 Elephantulus edwardii
ATATAATTATAGAAAAAAAAATAAATAAATAAAAAAAGAAGAATGTTCCTCAAAAATAAAATAACACTAGACATTCAGGCCCAACTGACTTTTAAATACAAGGAATATAGATGATAGAGGGATAGAGAGATAGATTAAAAAAAAAAAAAGCAAAAACAAAAAACCCAAAAGGTCTGAAGCCTTTCTATAACTATTCCTCAAAGTTCATAGAGTTTCCAGAGGCATGTGGTTTAGGAAGTGGATGCCTGCTTCCAAACATGAATCAATCTGGGAGCTCCACTAAACACTGCCCATGATGGGTAGCCATTATGGTATTTGGTACACCTATGGCGCAGTTGTTCCATTACAGCACTTGAGACCCAAATGGCACAAGGGGGTAAGAAAAAGAAAAAAGAAAAACCTTACCCCTCCAAGGCCACATGAGTTTTCAAAGACTGCAAGTGAGTTTTCAAAGACCCCAGGCCCACTCCCTGAGCTCTCATTGGCCCCAACAAGAGGCTTCCAGCCAACATAACACTGCAGAGCCAGTCCCCAGCCAACACAGAGGAAAAAAACTTCACCCCTCCTAGGCCACATGAGTTTTCAAAGACCCCAAGCCTGCAACCTGGGCTCTCATTGGCTCCCATAAGAGGCATAATGAAGGCTGCAGTCCTTGATCTTCTGCAGGAAGTACTTCAGGTCATCCTCAGTTTCAGCAAGCAAGGTTGTGTAATCTGCAAAGTGCAGGTTTTGAGGTGTCTTCTAATCCTGATGCCACATTAATCCTCATAGATCCCTGCCTCTGGGACGATCTGGTCTGCATTTAGATTGAAAAGGTATGGAGACATCCCTGGTGTACACCATTCCTGATTTTGAACCATGCAGTGTTTCCTTGCTCTGTTCTGGCAACGACCTGCTGATCCAAGCATAGGTTTTGCATAAGCACAATCAAGAGTTCTGGGATTCCCATTCTTCTCAGAGTCAGCCACAGTTTGTTGTGATCCACACAGTCAAATGCCTTTGCATGGTCAATGAAACAGAGATAGACATTCCTCCGGTACTCCCTGCTTTCAGCCAAGATGCATCTAACATTACTTATAATATCCCTAGTGCCACAGCCCCTTCTAAACCCAGCCTGCACATCTGGAAGTTCTTTGATGTGCTATTTCAGTGAGTTTTAGATAATTTTCAGCAGAATCTTGCTTGCATGTGATATTAATGATATTGTTTGATAATTTCTGCACTCTAATGGGTTACCATTTTTTGAAATAGGAACAAATATGGATCTCTTCCAGTCAAATGGAGTGCTGAATATACCATGGACTTCTAGGAGAACAAATGTCTTTATCCTAGAGAGGGTGAAACCAGGCTGCTCCTTGGAGGCAAGATTCTGACACACTTTTGGCATGCTGAAAGGAGTAACCAGTTCTTGGAGAGGGACATCATGCTTTGGATGGTGGAGGGACAGTGAAAAGACAGGAAGACCCTTGATGAGATGTATTGACTCAGTGATGAGTAATGGGGGTAGGTGTGTCAGAGACACTAAGGTTGACATTGGATAGAGCAGAGTTCAGAGCTGTTGTACAAAGGGTCTCTATGAGTCGCAAACAACTTGACAGTACATAATAAGAGAATTGCTCTTGTCTTTTTAAAATTTTTTCATGATCATTGACATTATATACACAATTCTTAACCTTGCCATATCCACTTGATAACCAAATAATAACTTGATATCTCATAACCAAAGTCATAAGCAGCAAAAGAAAATTAGATAGTGTGGACATCATTAACATGAAAAACTTTGTACATCAAAAAATATTATAAAGAAAGTAAGGAAAAGGAAATAGACAACACTACTATAGTGCTGGGAGACTTCAATACACCCCTCTCAAGAAAAGATAGAACTACCAGAAAAAAACTCAACAGAGATACTGAAGAATTAAATCACACAATAAACCAA
>NW_006400060.1:1364818-1369064 GCF_000299155.1 Elephantulus edwardii
GGAATGAAAACCCAAAATCCCTGTAAATGTTTATTAAAACTAATAAAATTTAATAATAATTAAAAAAATATTATAAAGAAAGTAAAAAGACATTTTCCTCCCTGCCCCCACCCTGATCGCTTTTTTCTTTGGAAAAAAAAAACTTCTTTCATTGAAAATGTGCAACAATGAATGAATGGAAATCCAAGTTCTTTATAAACTTACAATAAAACCTCAATTAAAAAAAAAGAAAGTAAAAAGACAATCTTCTTTCTCAACAACCTCCACTTTATCAAGCAAGATGTCCTTCTCCAGGGACTGGCATTATGACAATTCATTGTCATTGAATTGAAACTGACTCAGCTGACCAGTGGGTTTTCAGATGTTGTAAATCAAATGAAAGGAGGCTGTCCATCTTTCTCCCATAGAGTAGCCAATGGATTCAAACTATCTGCCTTTACTTTGTCAATGCAACTCTTTAACCATTGGCTTTGGGAAACACAAGTCAATGAGACAATACTTTTCACCCATTAGAATGACCACAATAAAAAAAAGAAAAAAAGACAGTGCAAGTTTCATGAGGATATGGAAAGAGTGGAATTCTTACTTTTTTAAAAAATAAAATTGTATTTTAATTGTAATTTTAATGAACATTTACAGAAAAGTTAATTTTTATTCATCCATTGTTGTGTATTTCACCTCCTTGCCTTTACCTACGCCTCCCCAGTTCACTTTTTTTAAATATTCATTTATTGTTGCACAATTATCTACATCCCCCTACTCCCTAGTCCTCTTTGCAATGATAAATCTCTTATTCTGAGCTATTGCTGTATGTATAATGCCTAATCATATATTCATTTTAGACAGTTCTTTCTTTCATCTGTTCCAATGCAATGTTCATAATCTATCCACTCTTATCCTATTCCCAACCCCCCCATATCAGATCTGCTTTATAACAGTGATGCTATGCAGTATTTGTCCTTTGGTCACTGAGATATTTCACTCAGCATGACATGCTCCAGGGCTCTCCACGTTGCATAATGTTTTACAAGTTCATTGTTTTTCAGTGCTGTGTAGTATTCCATTGTATGAATATACCATGGATTTTCTATCCATTCATTTGCTGATGGGCACTTGGGTTACTTCCATCTCTTTGCTATTGTAAATAGCACAGCAATAAACATGAGTGTATATTTATCTGTTTAGATGGCAGTTACAGTTTCATTAAGGTATATTCCCAGTTGTGGAATGGCTGGGTCAAATGGTATTTCTATTTTCAACTTTTTGAGAAAGTGCCAAAGCACATTCCATAGTGGTTTCATCATTTTACACTCCCATCAGCAGCAAATAAGAGCTCCAATCTCTCCACAACCTCATCAGCATTTATTGTTTGCTGTTGCATTGAACTTTGCTATTGTTGCTGGGTTGAGATGATATCTCATCATTGTTTTGATTTGTATTTCTCTTAGAGCTAGGGAATTTGAACATTCTTTCATGTGTTTGTTTGCCATCTGAATGCCTTCTTTGGTGAAGTATTTATTCATATCATTTGCCCATTTTGCTATTGTGTTCTTTACTGTTTTCTCATTGAGGAGCTAATTCTATAAATTGTATTTGGTCAGAATTCTGGACAAAATCTAGAGATGATATAAAGAGAATTGACGCTTTTAAGCTGTGGTGTTGGAGAAGAATATTGGACTGTACCATGGACTGCTAAGAAAACAAACAGGTTTGTTCTGGAGAGGGTGAAACCAAGCTGCTCCTTGGAGGTAAGGATTCTGAGGCTTCGTCTGACATACTTTAGGCATGTTGCAAGGAGGGACCAGTACTTGGAGAGAGATATCATGCTTGGAAGGGTGTAGGAACAGCACAAGAAAAGATGACCTTTGGTCTCATATTGAACTAGAGTTGGAAGAGGCGAGTCCGGTCTCAAAATGGAGGGTCATGATCCAAAAGAACCAGAGCAGTTAAGTAAACTGTTTCTTGGTGGTCTGAGCTTCGAAACTACAGATGATAGTTTAAGAGAACATTTTGAGAAATGCGACACACTCACGGTTTGTGTGGTGATAAAAGACCCCTAAACAAAACGTTCCAGGGGCTTTGGTTTTGTGACTTATTCTTGTGTTGAAGAGGTGAATGCAGCAATGTGTGCGTGGCCACACAAGGTTGATGGACGTGTAGTGGAACCACAGAGAGCTGTTTCTAGAGAGGATTCTGTAAAGCCTGGTGCCCATCTAACAGTGAAGAAAATTTTTGTTGGTGGCATTAAAGAAGATACAGAAGAGTATCATTTGAGAGACTATGAAAAATATGGCAAGATAGAAACCATAGAAGTTATGGAAGACAGGCAGAGTGGAAAAAAAGAGAGGATTTGCTTTTGTAACTTTTGATGATCATGATACAGTTGATAAAATTGTTGTTCAGAAATACCACCCTATTTATGGGCACAATTGTGAAGTGAAAAAGGCCCTCTCTAAGCAAGAGATGCAGACTGCTGGATCACAAAGAGGTCATGGAGGTGGATCTGGGAACTTTATGGGTCATGGAGGAAACTTTCGAGGTGGTAGAGGGAACTTTGGCCGTGGTGGAAACTTTGGTGGAAGAGGAGGCTATGGTGGAGGAGGTGGTGGCAGCAGAGGTAGTTATGGAGGAGGTGATGGTGGTTACAATGGATTTGGAGGTGATGGTGGCAATTATGGCGGTGGCTCTGATGATAGTAGTAGAGGGGGCTATGGTGGTGGTGGACCAGGATATGGAAACCAAGGTGGTGGATATGGTGGTGGTGGAGGATATGTTGTTTACAATGAAGGTGGAAACTTTAGCGAGGGTAACTATGGTGGTGGTGGAAAGGATAATGATTTTGGAAATTATAGTGGACAACAGCAGTCAAATTATAGACCCATGAAAGGAGGCAGCTTTGGTGGAAGAAGCTTGGGCAGTCCTTATGGTGCTGGTTATGTATCTGGTGGTGGAAGCGGTGGATATGGTAGCAGAAGTTTTTAAAAATTCAACAGCAAAGGGCTACAGTTCTTAGCAGGAGAGCAAGCGAGGAGTTGTCAGGAACGCTGCAGGTTACTTTGAGACAGTCATCCCAAATGCATTAGAGGAACTGTAAAAATCTGCCACAGAAGAAACGATTATCCATAGTCAGAAAAGCTACTGCAGCTTAAACAGAAAACTCTTCTTGTTCAGGACTGTCATAGCCAAAGTTTGCAAAAAGTGCAGCTATTGATTAATGCAATGTAGTGTCAATTAGATGTACATTCCTGAGGTCTTTTATCTGTTGTAGCTTTGTCTTTTTTCTTTTTCTTTTCATTACATCAGGTATATTGCCCTGTAAATTGTGGTAGTGGTACCAGGAATAAAAAATTAAGGAATTTTTAACTTAAAAAAAAAAAGAAAAGATGACCTTTGATGAGATGGATTGATTCAGTGACTGGGATAATGAGGGTAAGAGTGTCAGAAACAATAAAGTTGGCACAGGATAGAGCAGGGTTCAAGGCTATTGTACATAATGTCACTATGAGTTTCAAGCGACTTTAAGGTACATAACAACAACAACAACAATGAAATATCTGATAAGAGAGTCATATCTAAAATCTAAAGAGTAGAATTCTTACACATTCCTATTTGGATTGTAAAATGGCATAGCCACTTTGGCAAATAGTTTGACAGTTTCTAAAAGTTTTGAAAATAGAGCTTAAATGTTAATAAAAATGAACAAAGATAGATGCTACAATATGGACAAGCCTTGACAACAATGTTCTAAGTGAAATAAGTCTGTCACAAAGGACCACATATTGTGTGATTTCTTTTATATGAAATGTCCAGAAAAAGCAATCCATAGAAATAAAAGGGCCTAAGGCCAGGGTAGAATTGATGACTATGATTTCTTAGTATATTTTTGGACTAATGAAAATGTTCTAAAATTAATTCTAGTGAGAAATGTCAAACCTTCAGAATATATTAAAAAGCACTTAGCTGTGTGATTTAAACAAGTGAGTCATATAGCATATAAATGATTTCTCAATAGAATTGTTTAAAAATGTGATTAACTTTTGTATGATTAAAAGTACCATAAGAAAAGACAGGAAACAAACTAGAAACTAGATGTTGTTGTTGTTGTTATGTGCCGTCGAGTCGCCTGCGACTCATAGCGACCCTATGTACGACAGCCCTAAACTCCGCTCTGTCCTGTGCCAATCGCACTGTCTCTGACACTCCCATCCCAATTATCCCAGTCACTGAATCAATCCACCTCATAGAG
>NW_006400060.1:1369206-1370123 GCF_000299155.1 Elephantulus edwardii
TCTTCTCCAGCACCACAGCTCAAAGGCATCAGTTCTCCTTCTAAATATTGCAATTCATGTGGCAAAGACTTCTCTCTATTATGGAACTAGCTCCTAGAAAATGACAAGAGAAAAAGCCAACAGTTCCATAGGAAAATGAGCAGAGGATATGAAAGAAGATTATAAACAAGAGATAAATGGATACTCAAACTTCCTCACAATAGCTATGCAAATTAAAACAACCCTGCAAGACCATTTTTATCATCTCAGACTGGCAAAAGTTTAAACATTTGATAAAACATTCTCCTAGAATTGTTATGGGGAAGTATAAATTCTGAAAAACTTTTAATGAAAGTATAAATTTATGGAAGTGGAGTGCAGGATATTTGACAAAACCAGCTTACCTCAGAGATATTGCTGGTTCCATTCCAGGCCAATGCAATAAAGATTGAAGTAAGTCAGATGATGTTTGGTTGGTTTGTTTCCCAGTGCATATAAGAGTTAGGTTTAACTAATCCTGGTACCTACTAAATATGCAATAGCATTACAAAAGTGTCTGAAATTCTGTAAGAATTAACCATATATGGCACAAAGTGAGATCATGTTATTGAAAGACTGTCAATAGACTTGCTTGAAGCAAAGTTGCCACAAAACTTCTACATATTAAAAAAAATGCAGTTATCTGTGAGGTATAATAAAGCAAAGCACAATAAAATGGGATATGCCTGTAGACAGTAAAAAAAATGTATATACTCATTGACACAATAATTCCTCTTCTGAGGCTCTATCTTAAAAATATATTCACATATATGAAATTACATATATATGATGCTATTGTTGTTATCTTGGATGATCTTCAGCAGAATCTTGCTTGCATGTGAAATCAATGACACTGTTCTGTAGTTTCCACACTCAGTTGGGTCACCTTTCTTTGGAAT
>NW_006400060.1:1370538-1372140 GCF_000299155.1 Elephantulus edwardii
TGATAGTGTACAGAAAAACCCCAAGGACACAACAGAAAACTGTTAGAGTTAGTAGATCTATTTAGTAGAATGGGAGGATACAAAATCAATTTTAAAAATCAGTGAGATTCCTCTACAATGACAAAGAGACTCAGAGGAAAAAGCCAAGAATGCAATATTATTTACAATTGCCAACCACAAATTGAGGCACTTGGGAGAGAACCTACCTAGAGACACAAAAATCTATACACACAAAAAAGAAACATATACAAAGAAAATTACAGAATGTTTTTGCAAGACACAATAAAAGATGAAAACAAAAAAATATGAGGTCCAAAGTTTCAGATGCTGTCAACATGATGGAGGGACATATGAACAGAGTTGAAGAGATGAAACACAAAACCAGTGAAATAGAAGATAGAATTGTCACTACTGATCTGCTAGAGCAAAAAGCAGAATAAAAAAATTTAAAAAGGTAAAAGAAGAAAACTTAAGACTCATATGGGGCACTATCAAGAAAAATAATATGTGCATAATCAGAATCCCAGAACAGGAAGAAGCAGTAAGACACTGAAAAAGTGTGGAAGAATTACTAGAAGAAAACTTTCCAGGCATAAGGAAGAATGAGAGAACATATAAACAAGAAGCTGAGAGAACACCATACAGAACTGATTCTGAAAGAAAAACACCAAGACATATCATAGTCAAATTTTCAGGAACCAAAAATAATGAGAGACTTCTGAAAGCAGCAAGGGAGAAACAAAGAATAACCTATAAAGGAGAGCTAATAAGATTAAGTGCCAAATTCTCCAAAGAAAACATGCGAGCAAGAAGATAGAGGAATGACATTTATTGAACACTCAAATAACACAACTGTCAACCAAGAATACTGTACCCAAGAAAATTGTCCATCAAATATGAAGGACAGATAAAGATATTCCCAGAAAAACAGAATCTAAGGGAGTTTGTAAAAACAAGATCAGCATTGCAGGAAACACTGAGAGATGTGCTTCTTACTGAGGTGCCACAGAAAGCAGGAGGGACCAAAGTAACTAGCAACAACAACAACAAAATCAACACAATGACAGCAACAAAACCGTGCCTTGCAATAATCATGCTGAATGTGAATGATTTAAATGCACCACTCAAGAGAAAAAGAGTAGCAGATTGGATTTTTAAAAAATCCAACAATATGCTGTTTACAAGAGACACACATGAAAAATGAAGATAAAGAAAGATTACAAATAAAAGGATACAAAAAATACAAGCAAATGGCAATCCGAAAAAAGCAGGAGTAGTGATATTATTTTCCAAAAACAATGCAAACGTTCAATTGTTCAATGCAAAACGATGCAATCGTTCAATGCAAAATGATCACAAAGGACAAGGACGGTCACTATATAATGCATAAAGAGTCAATAGAACAAGAGGACATAACAAAAATAAATATTTATGCACCAAACAAAAGACCTGTAAAATATATAAAACAAGGGGAGCTCTGGTGGCCTAGTGGCAAGGAGCTGCAACTACAATCCCAGAGGCGCACAGTTCGAATCCACCAGATGCTCTGCTGGGGAAGGAGGGACAATCTCCTCCTGTACCAGTCAGATCTGATTTGACGGT
>NW_006400060.1:1372240-1375542 GCF_000299155.1 Elephantulus edwardii
AAATAGACAACACCACTATAGTCATTGGAGACTTCAATACACCACTGTCAAGAAAAACTCGAACTACCGGAAAGAAGCTGAACAAAGATGCTGAAGAATTAAACCACACAATAAAACAACTTGATCTCACAGATATTTATAGGCTAATGGACCCAAAAAAATCACAGTATACCTTCTTCTTCAGTGCGCACGGGTTTTTCTCCAGAATAGACCACATTTTAGGTCACAAGGCAAGCAACAATAAATTTAAAAACATAGAAATAATACAAAGCATCTTCTCAGACCACAATGCTACAAAATGAGAAAGTAATAACAAGAGGATAAAGGGGGGGGGAACCATACATTTGGAAGCTGAACAACACCTTGCTTGAACATGAGTGGGTACTAGAAGAAATAAAAAGTTAAATTAAAAAGATTCTTGAAGCAAATGACAGTGAAAACATCACCAAAAGCTCTGGAAAACAGCCAAAGCAGTAATCAAAGGTCAATTTATAGGAATAAGCAAACACACCAGAAGGCGGGAAAAAATGACCATTGACTCACTAACCCAACATCTCCAACAAATTGAAAAATTACAGTAAGAAAAACCAACACCCTCTAAAAAACCAGCAATTATAAAAATGAG
This sequence comes from Elephantulus edwardii, assembly GCF_000299155.1. Classification (NCBI taxonomy): domain Eukaryota; kingdom Metazoa; phylum Chordata; class Mammalia; order Macroscelidea; family Macroscelididae; genus Elephantulus; species Elephantulus edwardii. The sequence continues at coordinate 1,372,866 of NW_006400060.1, forward strand.
GTCAGGAATAAGTGAAACAGAAAACAGAAAAACAACTGGCATCATCAACAGAACTAGCAGTTGGTTCTTTGTCAGTAAAATAGACAAACCACTAGAAAAACGAATAAAGGAAAAGACACAAATAATCTAAATAAAAGGTGAACGGGTCAACATCACAACAGAACCAACTAAAATAAATAAGCTAACATAGATATTATGGAAAAACTATACTCAAACAAATATGAAAACCTAGAGGAAATGGACAAATTCTTAGAAATTCACAATCTACCTAAACTGACATAAACCGAAATTGAACACCTGAACAGATCCATTACAAAAGAAGAAATTGAAAAGGTAATAAAACAACGTCGAGTCAAAAAAAGTCCTGGACCAGATGGTTTTAAACTGTCACCAATTCTACATAAACTATTTCAGAAAATAGAAAAAGATGGAATTCTCCCACACTCATTCTATGAAGCAAACATATCCTTAATATCAAATCCAAGCAAAGACACCACCAAAATAAAAAACTATAGGCCAATATGTCTCATGAACATTGATGCAAAAATCCTGAATAAAATATTGGCCAATACAATTCAATGATACATCAAATAAATAATTCCCCATGACCAGTATGGATGGTGAAGCGATAGAGATAGTTAACAGTTTTCGTTTACTTGGTTCCACAGTCAACGCTCTTGGTACCAGCAGCCAGGAAATCAGGAGACGAATTGCCTTGGGAAAGTCAGCTGTGAGGGACCTCTCAAGAGTACTGACGTGCAACGACGTCAGACAGCTGACTAAGGTGCACCTGATCCAGGCTATATAGTCTTTGCAATTATGTGCTATGCATCAGAGAACTGGACAGTTAATAAGGATGATAGAAAGAGAATTGATGCCTTTGAGTTGTGGTGCTGGAGAAGGGTGTTAAATAAACCATGGACTGCTAGGAGAACAAACAGGTATGTCCTGGAGAGGGTGAAGCCAGAATGTTCCCTGGACTCAAGGATTCTGAAGCTTCATCTGACATACTATGGGCATGTTGCAAGGAGGGACTGGTCCTTGGAGAGGCACATCATGTTTGGGAGAGTGGAGAGAAAGACCCTCGATGAGATGGATTGATTCTGTGAGTGGAGTGGTGGGATTGAATGTGGTTGAGACAGTGAGGTTGGCACAGGATAGAACGGCGTTTTGGGCTCTTGTACAAAGGGTCGCTAGGAGTCACAAACAACTCAATGGCACATAACAACAACAACAACATGACCAAGTGGGATTCATAACAGGTATGCAAGGATGGTTCAATGTAAGAAAAACAATCGATGCCATTCATCACATTAACAAAGCAAAGAACAAAAACCACATGAGCCTATCAATTAATGAAGAAAAGGCCTTTGACAATATCAAACACCCTTTCCTGATTAAAATATTCAACAAAATAGGATTAAAGGGGAATTTCTTCAACATAGTAAAAAAGTATATACACAATGGAGAGAGATTAAAGGCATTCCCCTTGTGAACAGGAACTAGGCAAGGATACCCACTATCACCTCTCCTATTCAATATTGTATTGGAAGTCTTAGAGATAGCAATAAGGCAAAAGAAGGAAATAGGAGGTATCCAAATTGGGAAAGAGGAGGTAAAATTGTCTCTATATGCAGATGATATGATAGTATACTTAGAAAACCCTAATGACTCAGCAAGAAAGCTATTGGACATAGTTTACAAATTCAGCAAAGTGGCAGGATGCAAGATCAACATACAAAAATCAGTTGGATTTCTCTACAGTGACAAAGAGAATACAGAACTGGAGCTAGGAAAAACAATACCCTTCACAAAAGCTAATCACAAGATTAAATACTTGGGAGTAAATCTAACCAGAAGCACAAAGGATTTATTCAAAGAAAATTACAAAACTTTACTACAAGAAACAAAAAGAGACTTGGGGAAATGGAAGAATAAACCTTGCTAAAGATAGGAAGACTTGATATAGTAAAAATGACAAACTACCAAAGGTAATTTGCATGTTCAATGCAATCCCAATACAAATACCAATTCCATTCTTCAACGAAATGGAAAAGGCAATCTCTAATTTCATTCAAAATGGAAAGAAGCCCCAAAAAAGCAAAACACCCCTTAAAAAGAAAAACAAGGTAGGAGAATATATCTTACTATATACTATTGGGAATATACCCTAAAGAAACCAGAACTGCCCCTCAAGCAGATAGATATATGCTCACCCATGTTTGTTGCTGCTTTGTTCACAACAGCAAAGAATTGGAAACAACCCAAGTGCCCATCAACAAACAAATGGATAGAGAATTTGTGGAATATTCACGCAATGGAATACTATGCTGCATTGAAAAACAAGGAACTCATGAAATATTATACAAAATTGGTAATCCTGGAGGACATTATGCTGAGTGAAATATCTCAGTCACAAAAGGACAAATACTGCATGGTGACATTGTTGTAAAGCAGGACTGACATCAGGGTTAGGGGGAAACTAAGAGGGGATAATTAGTGTATACTGCATTGAAACAGATAAGGGAGAGAATGGTTTAGGAGGAATATGTTGCTGTTGTTGTTGTTGTTGTTATGTGCCGTCGAGTCGTTTGCAACTCATAGCGACCCTATGTACAACAGCCCTAAACCGTGCTCTATCCTGTGCCAATCTCATTGCCTCTGACACACCCATCCC
>NW_006400060.1:1376902-1385591 GCF_000299155.1 Elephantulus edwardii
TTGAGAATGGGAACATAATTCTCTCAATTGCTAAAAGGCTGAGGCCACTGAGAAGTGAGCCCAAGCTTCAGATGTTGCAGCCTCTTTTATAAAATTATGGAAGAAACAGAGGTGCTGTTCCAGGACAGGATTCCTGTTCCTCCAGCTGGCAGAGAAGTGGGAAGGATGTGGGAAGCTACAAGCCATTTAAGGGCTTGGGAAGGAAGAACCGGAGAGCTGAGAACCTTAAAGAAAGCTGTCTTTTGGATTACCTGGGTTGAGCACTAGAATACTACCTGAAAGGTTAGCAATTCAAATGCACTCAGAAGTACCTCAGAAGACACACCTGGAGATCTGCATCCAGAAGGTCACACATCTTGAAAACCTTATGAGGGGAATTCTACTTTGCACTTGGAGGTCACCAGGAACCAGAATCCACTCAACAGTAACCAAAACTATCATATGCCCAACAACATTTAGAATTCTCAGTGAGTGCGTCTTCTCCCAGTGATTACCACGTGGATTGTGGTCCATTTTCCCTCTACCCTCTCAAGAAAGTGCTTATCCATCTAAGTGTCTCTCTCAGTATTTTCAAATAAGGACTAAAACACCCAATACCCCTACCTACAAGTCAATTCCAACTCAGCAGCTCTAGGTGTATCAGTATAAAACTGTGCCCCATAGTCTTTTTTTCCCCTTTTTGTTGTGTACCATCGAATCAGATCAGACAGACACTGGAGGAAATAGCCCCTCCTTCTCCAGTGGAGCATCTGGTTGATTCGAACCGCATGCCTTCAGGACTACAGCTCCATAGTCTTTTCAGTGACTGGATTTGGGGAAGTACATCACCAGACTTTTCTTCTAAGCTACTCAGGGATTTTACAGACTGAAATATGAAAAAGAATATTGCAGTCAAGTCAACTACAACTCATAGTGACCCTCCCTATAGGAAAGTAGAACTGCCTCAAGGCTGTAGTCTTTACAGAAGCTGGTGGCTCATCTTTCTCTTGCTAGACTAAAACAAAACTCTATTTCAGGGTACCAATTAACCATCCTTTGTTTTTGTTTTTTTTAAAGGCCTATCATAATTTCTTTAGTGAAATATGATTTTCAAAGCCACATAATACTACAGTTGTTGTTGATATGTGCCATCGAGTCACCTGCAACTCATAGTAACCCTATGTACAATAGCTCTGAAGCCTGCCCTATCTTAAGCCAGTCTCACTGACTGTGACACACCTATCCCCATTACCCCAGTTACTCTATCAATCTCATTGGGGTCTTACTCTACTGCATTGTCCCTCCACCCTTCCAAGCATGATGTCCTTCTCCAAGGTTTGGTACTTCCTGGCTACATGCCAAAAGTATGTGACATGGAACTTCAAAATCCTAGTCTCCAAGGAGAAACTTGGTTTCACTCTCTCCAAGACAGACCTGTTTTTTTTCTCTTGGCAGTCCATGTATGTCCAACTCTTCTCCAGTACCACAACTCAAAGGCATCGATTCTTCTTCTGTCATCCTTAGTCATCATCCAGCTCTCTAATATATATCAAGTAATTGTGAAGACCATGGCCTTGATCAGGTACACCTTATTCTCTAGATTGATATTGTTGCTTCTCAGTACTCTGGAGAGGTCCCTAACAGCAGACCTGAGGCACCTTCTGCAGAATGTTAATGACTGTAGTCTTCAATATGCATTGAAGATCAATATCAAGAAAAAAAAGATTCTTACCACTGGGCCAATTGGCAGCACCATGATAGATGGAGAAGAGACTGAGGCTGTTAACAATTACATCTCAGGTCCACAATCAAAACTCTTGGCACCAGCAGTCAGGAAATCAAAAGACTAATTTCACTGGGAAATAATACTACTAATCAAGGCATATTCAGATGCTTTGTTTTTTAATGTCAGCAGAGGCATTTGTTCATTGAAAAGACTACTTGCTCATTATAGCTTTTCATGTTTTAAACAAATACTTTGGAGATATCATAGATGATAGATAGAGATGATTGATAGGTGATAGATGATAGATAAATAGATATAGATGATAAAGAGATGATAGATGAGAGAAAGAAAGGAAAGGAAGGGAAGGAAGGAAGAAAGAAATTGCTCTGTTCCTGCCTTGGGGAAAGAGACCCAGAGCCTAGAGCTCAGTGACTGACCTGTTGATGCACACAGAAAGTTTCAAACCAAAGACCCCATTACCATTAGGTCCATTTTTACAGTAATCTCATGTGTTAAGTTTTCTTGGCTGTAGTTTCTTTCTAGAGTGCTCCTTATAGGCAAGGATGGCAAAGTTTTGTTTCACATACTTTGGGCATGTTAGTAGGAGGGGCTGGCTACTCCTTAGAAAGGTACATCATGCTTGGAAAAGTAAGATTCAGCAAAAGAGAAGACGATCCTCAACGAGAAGGATTGACACAATTATTGCAGCAATGGGCTCAAGTATGTCAGAGAGGATAAAAATGGCACAGATTCAGATCTGTGGTTCACAGGGTCAAACAACAGATTTTATGGACGCTGATTGATTGATAGGACCTTCTTCTGCCATACTGCTGAATGGGTTTAAACCATCTTTCTACTAATAGTCAAGTGCAAACCACTTGCATCACCAGAACCCACTGTCATTCAGTTGATTCTGACTCTTAGCAATCCTATATGAAACGGTGGAACTGCTCCCGGAGGTTTCCAAGACACTCTTTCTCCTGCCACGTACCTAGTGGGTTCAACCTGCCCAACCTTTCTGTTAGCAGCCCAGGGTTTAACTGCTGCACCACCAGTGACATATAAACCTAAGAGATTATATGTTATGTCTTATTCACACAGGAGCAACGAACAGATCCCCTTCCTTCAGCTTGACCTGGCTCCAGATATGTTTGCTTGCTAAATCAATTGTAGTTTCCTGCTGCATTCCGACTGCAGTCCACTTACAGTCCGTCCCTTTTCCCTTCTGGTTCTTTCCATCACGCTCTGCCCATGGTGCCTGTAGGAATGATTAACAAATAGAAGCCCCTTGGAAAGGCGATCAGTGAAGTTTGGCAAGCCTTAGAGCCCGGGGAGGCAGTTGAGGAAGGAGGGGGCTTCAAAATACAAGCAAACTCAGTAACAAGTGCAGGAGGGTTTAGGTCCTCCACTTCCTCTTTCGATTCTCCCAGTTGAGCACAACAAGCAGTTTTAGGTACTGGAGAATTATATCGGATTTTCCGGGTTATTTCCACCACTTACCTTTGTAACCAATAAATCCTTCTATCCTGGGGTGGCAAAAGAAAAAAAGCCAATAGATGTCTAGGACTTGCAGTCACAAGAAAAGAAACCTGAGCCAAAAGATGTCAAATTGGGGGGGCGGGGAGTGCAAAGACTCTCTTCCTGGTTCGCTGGCGCCTCTACTTTATTCCTCCCCATTGGCATGCGCAAAGGAATATAGATCAGAGTACCTCCTAGGCGCCAGCCTGGAACCTCAGCCTCGGGAGAATGGTGTTCTCTCTACTTTGCCCGGGGTTCCTCTCCGGAGACCTTCCTCAAATTAATTTTGATTGTGTGGTGAGAGCCTTTCCCCTCCACGTTAGTTACTCTCCTCCCCGAGACCGCTCCTTTTCCCACTCCCTCTTCATTTCTGGCCATCCCACTGGTGGATCTACCTGTGGAGCCCTTACAGTTTAACTCTTGATTTTAAAGTGAGCATTTCCTTTCTTTCTTTCAGTTGTTGTAAAAAAATTTATCTAGAAAAACATTTGCCATCTACAACCAAGAGAAGATAAAATAAATGAATGGGACCTTCTAAGAATCAAATCCCTATGCACATCCAAAAACTTCTCTAACAGGGTAAAAAGGGAAGCCACAGACTAGGAAAAAGTGTTTGCGAATGACATGTCAGATAAGAGACTTATATCTAGAATTTATAAAATACTTGAGCACCACAACAAGATAAAGGTAAATAATTTAATTGGAAAATGGGCACAGGATATGAAAAGACACTTCACCAAAGAAGACATTCAGATGGCCAACAAGCACATGAAGAAATGTTCAAAATCCTTAGCTCTAAGATAGATGCAAATCAAAACAACTAAGAGATATCATCTCACACCAGTAAGAATAGCAAAATTTAACAGAACAGCAAGCAACAAATGCTGGCGAGGTTGTGGAGAAACTGGAACCCTTATTCACTTTCAGTGGGAGTGTAAAATGGTGCAACTACTGTGGAAAATGGTGTGGCGCTTTCTCAAAATGTTGAAAATAGAGATACCATTTGACCCAGCAATTCCACTACTGGGAATATACCCTAAAGAGACCATAACCAACATCCAAGCAGATATATGCAAACACATGTTTATAGAGGCTTTGTTCACAATAGCTAGGAGTTGGAAACAACCCAAGTGCCCATCAACAAATGAATGGATAGAGAAACTGTGGTATATTCACACAATGCAATACTATGCTGCATTGAAAAACAAGGAACTCATGCAATATTATTCAAAATGGGTGACCCTGGAGGACATTATGCTAAGTGAAGTGTCTTAGTCACAAAAGAACAAATACTGCACGGTGCCACTGTTGTAGAATGGGACTGACATCAGGGTTGGGGTAAGACGGAGAAAAACTGGATGAATTATGTATACTGCATTGAAACAGATGAGAGAGAGAACAATTTAAAAGCGATATATGATAGGGTATTATGGTTATCACAAGAGTCCAGAACTAAAGTTGCATATTGGAGCATACTCGGGGTAGTGCAGGGGGATTGTATACCAATGAAAGAATTTTTCTTTTACTTTTCAAAGAGAGGATTGAACTGGGGGGGAGGGCTGGGCAGGGAGAAAAGTGCAACAATGAATGAATGGAAATCCAAACTCTTTGTAAATGTTCATTAACATTAAAAAAATAATAAACTGCATATTTCTAAAAAAACATTTGCCAACTCAATATTGTTCATGTGTACAATTTAGTGATCTCAACTTCCTTAATTATATTGTGTAATCATTACCTGTAATGGTTGCCAAATTTCCCATCACCATAAACAGAAGCTTGTTAGGTTAGTGGACTTAAAGAAGAAATCAGAGAGAATGGGAAAAAGCTTAATGCAGCTTTATTAAAGGTGAGGGGAGCTCCCAGGTGAGTTCCTTATCCTGGAGAGGCAGAATGGGAAGTCACACTGTGAACTTACTGGGGAGGATTTTTATAAAAAAAGTCTTTAGGGAGGGACATTCCACTCTGATTTAGGAGCCACCTGCTAGCTCAGCCAGACAAGCAAGGCTGTTTGCTCTTCATATCAGCAGCAGGCAAGGCCATCAGCATTTGAGTTCTGAATTCTTCATTCTTCTCTTTGGCCCCCTTTGCCCAGACTAACAGAACTCAGTACTACCTAAACAATGATTCTCCCTTTCTTCCTTTCATCTGTCCTTGATAACCATGAATAATCTGTTGGGCTTTAGTAGTCTTGTGGTTCAAGTCCACCAGATCATCCAATAGATAACGATAAGCAATCTCTGTCTAATTTAACAGCCTTTGAAAATACGATGGAGAGGTTCAGTTATGAGGCCATGCGAATTAAAAGGCAGAAAACAACAGTGAACTTTCGTCTCTAAGTATTTGCCTATACGTGCTATTCCACGTAAGTTAAATCAAGCAATATTTGTCCCTTTTTTATATTTGTCCTTTTGAGACTAACATTTTACTCAACAAGTTTTCAAGGTTCATCCATGCCTAGTATGGAGTAGGACTTCATTTTACTTTACAGCCAAGTAAAAGTGTTCCATTGTATCTATATGTCATATTTTGTATATCTGTTGATCTGTTAATGGACATTTGAGTTATTTCCACCTTTTGGCTATTATGAAAAGTACTGCAATGAATATTCATGCCCAAAGGAGTGATTTTGCGATAGCTGAATCACAGACATCTAACCCATAATGGGAGAGAAGTTGAGAGTATAAAGAAGTGCAATGGTTTTCTCAAATCACATCCTAACGGTAAAACTCTGACTTATTTTAGGCAATAGAATTATGAAGGAGAATAGGCATTCATTCTTCTTCATATTTCACACATTGTTGTTGTTGTTAAGTGCCATCGGGTAAAGAACTGAACCCTTGTATAACTTACATCAATTCTCCAAGTTCATAGAGTTTCTGGAGGCAAGCAATTTCGGAAGTGGATAACATTCCTGCTTCCAAGCTTGCTTTAATCTAGGAGCTCCACCAAACACTGTCCACCATGGGTATACATTATCATATCTGACACATCAGTGTCATAATGTTTAGTATCACAGCAACCCCAAGTTACCTCTGTACAGCAAATGGACAGACCTCTGCTATACCACTTAGAAGAATGTTTGACCAAAAACAATTAAAACTAGGCCTGAGGGCTGCAGATTAAAATCACCCATCTTTGGCTTGATAGCATAACTTTCTTTTTTTTATCAGTCTGAATAATTTAATTTTGAACTAAAACTTTTGAATAATACATTGAAAAGTGTTTAGAAAGTGAATACCTTAAATTGTGTAGCTTCTGTGTGATAGGCAGATGCAGTTTCTAAAAGCAGCAACAAATAAAAAACACAAGTATATTTATTATTGTTGTTATGTGCCATCGAGTTGCTTGCGACTCATAGTGACCCTTTATACAACAGCTCTGAACTCTGCTATCTCTTGAGTCAACTTTACTGTCTCTGACACACCTACCTCCATTACCCTAGTCACTGAGTCAATCCATCTTATTGAGGGTTTTCCCCTCCTGTGCCCTCCACCCTCTCAAGCATAGTGTCCCTCTTCAAGGACTGGTTCCTCCTCACAACATGTCCAAAGTATGCCAGATGAAGCCTTAGAATCCAGAATCCTTGTCTCCAAGGAGCAGCCTAGTTTCACACTTTCCAGGATGAACCTGTTTGTTCTCCTAGCAGTTCATGTTATATGCAATACTCTTCTCCAGCACCACAGCTCAAAGGCATCAATTCTCCAATCATCCCTGGTCATTGTTCCCCTTTCTGATATATAGAAGTAATTGCAAAGACCATGGCCTGTATCAGGGGTACCTTAGTCTCCACACTGACACTGTTGGTCTTCAGTACTCTGGAGAAGTCCCTGACAACAGACTTTCGCAATGCAATTCGTCTCTTGATTTCCTGGCTCCTAGTACAAGAAGTGTTGATTGTGGAGCCAAGCAAACTAGAACAGTTAACAATCTTAATCTTGTCACCTTCCGTCATGATGCTGCTAACTGGCCCAGTAGTGAGAATCTTTGTTTTCTTGATGTTGAGATTCAGTATGTATATATACACATATATATACACACATATTTTTTAAAACCAGATAAGACAGCTTTATTTCACCCTGATTATGCCATGAATTCATAGGGAATAGGTTTCAGCAGCTCAGGCTTCTTTCCATTCGTTCTAACAAAGTGTGCTGTGCCTCTCTGGGGTGTGTGGGCTGGCGTTTTGGCGGAACCCAAATGCCTTTCTCCTTGGCTTCCTTCTTTTTCTGATCACTTTCCTTCTCTCATTTTAAGAAGCTGTCTCTGCTCTTAGAATGCTTATTATGCTCAATGTGCACATTAATTCTCTTGGCAAGAATTTTACCCTTAACTTATTTGTTCACAACGATGCCAACAGCATGCTGGGTAACACTGTAGACTCTTCCGATTTTGCCGTGGTCACATTTGTGAGGCATTCCTTTTTGAGCAGTACCCATTCCCTTGATTTCTACAATATCTCCTTTCTTGCAGATTCTCATATAAGTGGCCAAAGGAACAACTCCATGTTTCCTAAAGGGCCGAGAGAATATATAGTGGGTGCTTCTCCTCTTTCCCTTTTTAAAAAAATTTATTTATTTTTCATTTCAATGAACGTCTACAGAGATTTTGGAATTCCATTCATTCATTGTTGCACCCTTCTCCCCGCCCACCCCACCCCCATTTGCTCCTCTCCTTGAAAAGCAAAAGAACAACTCCCTCATTGGTACACAATATTGAGAATTAAAGTTTAAATATGGTTTTCAGTTATTTTAGCTTAAGAAATGGAAAGTGAGTTCTTCACTTTTTATTCTCCAATTCCTGCTCTCTGTGTATTCCATTACAATACTTAGTCATCCCTTTGGAAGAAGAAGTGGCATCCACTTCCAAAGCAGCATGCCTCTGGAAACTCTAGGAACTTTGATTAATGATGATAGCTATAAAAAGGCTTCAGGTCTTTTGTCCATAGGGTCTCTACGAGTCGTGCTCAACTCGATAGCAATCAGCAACAAACAATAAAAATCTTCTCCAGTTGCCCTTTGAAATTCCCGTTTATGGCTTTGACTATGGCATGTTCCCTTAGTTTTGGCTCTAGATACTCTAATGCAATTTTCAGAGACTCTTCTGATATCCATTTTGTTTTTTTCTTTCTCCTCTGTCTTTGCAATGATAATTTATTACTATTATTAATGAACATTTACAGAGACTTTGGATTTCCATTCACTCACTGTTGCACTTTTCTTCCTGCCCACCCATACACCCACCCCATTTTTGCTCTTCTTTTTGAAAAGTAAAATTTTTTCGTTGTTATACAACCCCTCCCCTCCAAATCCACTCCACTATGCAGCCTTCGTTCTGGACTCCTGTCATGACAATAATACCTAATCATATATCCCTTTTAAACAGTTCTTTCTCTACCTCATCTGTTTCAGTGCCGTATACATTTTTTTTCTTTTTTAAAAAATTTCTTTATTTTTCATTTCAATG
>NW_006400060.1:1386072-1389871 GCF_000299155.1 Elephantulus edwardii
CCAGTAGTGGAATTGCTGGGTCAAATGGTATCTCTATTTGCAACTTTTTGAGAAAGCGCCACATCGCTTTCCAAAGTGGTTGCACCATTTTACACTCCCACCAACAGTGAATAATAATTTATCCCATCTTTCTCAGTCTCCCTCCTACCCCGATGTCAGTCCTGTTTACAACAATGGGACTACACAGTACTTGTCCTTTTGTAATTTAGATATTTCATTCAGCATAATGTCCTCCAGGGTCATCCATTTTTTATAATATTTCATGAGTTCCCTGTTTTTCAATGCAGTATTGTATTCCATTGTGTGAATATACTACAGTTTCTCTATCCATTCGTTTGTTGATGGGCACTTGGGTTGTTTCCAGCTCTTGGCTACTGTGAACAAAGCCATGATAAACATGGGTGTGCATATACTTACTTGGGTGGTGATTATGGTTTCTTTGGGGTATATTTGCAAAATTGGAATTGCTGGTTCAAAATGTATTTCTATTTGCAACTTTTTGAGAAACCTGCCTTCCTTAGTGGTTGCACCATTATACACTCCCACCAACAGTGAATAAGGTTTCCAGTTTCTCCACAACTTTGCCAGCATTTGTTGTTTGCTGTTCTGTTAAATTTTGCTATTCTTACTGGGGTGAAATGATATCTCATAGTTGTTTTGATTTGCATCTCTCTTAGAGCTAGGGATTTTGAATGTGAATGCTTTAAATGCACCACTGAAGAGGGAAAAGAGTAGTAAATTGGGTAAAAAACCAAAATCCATTGATATGTTGTCTAAAAGAGACACACCTGAAAAATGAAGATCAAGAAAGACTAGAAATAAAAGGGTGGGGAGTAAAATATACCTAGCAAACGGCAACCAGAAAACAGCAGGAGTATTGATATTAATCTCTGATAAAATAAATTTCAATGCAAAAACCATCACAAAAGACAAGGAAGGTCCCTACATAATGCTTAAAGGGTCAAAAGAACAAGAGGACATAGCAGTAATAAATATTTATGTGCCAAATGAAAGAACTAGAAAGTAAATAAAACAAACATTAACAAAACTGAAAAAGGAAATAGACACCATCACTATAGTACTTAGAGGCTTCAATATACCACTCTTAATAAAAGATAGAATTACCAGAAAGAAACTCAACAAAGTTACAGAAGAAATAAACTACATAATAGAGCAACTCGATCTCATAGATAGGCTAATGCACCCCAAAAAAGCACAGTATACCTTCTTTTCCAATGTGCATGGAAGGTTCTCAAGAATAGGTCACATTTTAGGTCACAAAGCAGGCATCAATAAATTAAAAAACTTGGAAATAATACAAAGCATCTTCTTAGACCACAATGCTACAAAATTAGAAATTAATAACAAGAGGACAAAGGAGAAAAACCCATACATTTTGAAGCTGAACAACACCTTGCCTGAACATGAGTGGGTACTAGAAGAAATAAAAAATGAAATGAAAAATTTCTTCAAACAAATGACAATGAAAACACTACTTACCAAAACCTCTGGGAAACAAACAAAGAAATATTCAGAGGGAAATTTATAGCAATAAGCAAGCACATCAACAGACAGGAAAAAATTATCATTGACTCTTTAACACAACATCTCCAACAAAATTAAAAAGAACACCAAGAAAATCTGACACCCTCTAAAAAAGCTCTCATTATAAAAAATAGAGCAGAAATGAAATAGAAAACCGATTGAAACCATAAGGAAAACTAGGAGTTGGTTCTTTGAAAGGTCAGTAAATTGACAAATCACTAGCAAAACTAACAAAATAAGCAAAAGACACAAATTATCTGAATAAGAGATGAAACAGGCAACCTCACAACAGAACCAACTAAAATAAAAAGGTTAACATTGGAATAGTATGAAAAACTATACTCAAACAAATATGAAAACCTAGAGTAAATGGACACTTACAAATGCACAACCTACCTAAACTGACACAAACCGAAATTGAACACCTAAAGAGATGTGTCACAAAAGAAAAAATTGGAAAGGTAATAAAACAACTTCCAGCCAAAAAAGCCCTGACCAGATGGTTACACATGTCAAGCATTCAGAGAATAATTGTCACCAATTCTACATAAATTATTTCAGAAAATAGAAAAAGATGGAATTCTCCCACACTCATTCTATGAAGCAAACAAATCCTTGATACCAAAGCCAGGAAAGGACGCCACCAAAATAGAAAACTATACCAATATTTCCTATGAACATATATGCAAAAATCCTGAATAAAATCCTGGTCAATACAATGCAACGATAAATCAAAGAAATAATTCACCATGACCAAGTGGGATTCATAACAGGCATGCAAGGATGATTCAACATAAGAAAAACAATTAATGTAATTCATCATATAAACAAAGCAAAGAACAAGAACTAAATGATCCTATTAATTGATGCAGAAAAGGCCTTTGACAAAATCCAACAGCCTTTCCTGATTAAACACTCAACAAAATAAGATTAAAGGTGAATTTATTCAACACAGTAAAAAGTATATACACAAACCCGAGAACCAACATTGTTCTCATTCCATTTAAGAACAGGAACTAGGCAAGAATAGATGCCCACTATCACTTCTTATTCAATATTGTATTGGAAGTCTTAGCAATAGCGATAAGACAAGAGAAGAAACTAAGAGGTATCCAAACTGGCAAAGAGGGGGTAAAATTATCTCTCTATGCAGATGATATGATAGTATACCAAGGAAACTAATACAGAGTTGACTAACTCAGCAAAGTGGCAGGTTACAAGATCAACATACAAAAATTAATTGTATTTCCCTACAGTGACAAAGAGAATACAGAACTGGAGCTAAGAAAAACAATACCCTTCACAATAGCTAATCACAAGATTAAATACTTGGGAGTAAATCTAACCCGAAGCACAAAGGATCTTTTCAAAGAAAATGACAAAACATTACAACAAGAACCAAAAAGAGACCTGGAGAAGTAGAAAGAATATCCCTTGCTCATGGATAGGAAGATTCAATATTGTGAAAATGACAATGCTACCAAAGGAAATTTACACATTCAAAGCAATCCCAATACAAATATAATCCCATTCTTCAAAGAGATGGAAAAAGCAATCTCCAGTTCCATTTGGAATGGAAAGAGGCCCCAAACAAGCAAAACACTCCTTAAAAAGAGAAACAAGGTAGGAGGCATCTCATTTCCTGATTTCAAAACCTACCACACTGCGTTGGTGATTAAGACAGCGTGGTACTGATACAATGACAGAAACATAGATCAATGGAATAGAATTGAGAGTCCAGAAATCAGCCCATCTAACTATGGTCAATTGATTTTTTACAAAGAGATGAAATCAGTTATGTGGGGAAATGACAGTCTTTTAAACAAATGGTGTTGGCAAAATTGGAAAAATATCTGCAGAAAACTCAAGCAAGATCCACACCTCACTTCATACACAAAAACCAACTAAAAGTGGATCATGGACCTGGGACTAAAACCAAGGTTGAAAGAACTCTAGAAGTCCTGATCCATACCATAAACAGTCTTTCAAGCATCCTGAAAAATCTACAACCAGGAGAGGATAAAATAGATGAAAGGGACCTTCTAAGAATCAAATCAAATGCACATCAAAAAACTTCTCCAACAGGACAAAAATGGAAGTCACAGACTGGGAAAAAATAATTCGTAAGGATATCTCAGATAAGGGACTTATGTCTATAATTTAGAAAATACTCGAGCACCACAAGATTAACAACCCAATTGAAAAATGGGCACAGTATATGAACAGATACTTCACCAAAGAAGACATTCAGATG
>NW_006400060.1:1389971-1391725 GCF_000299155.1 Elephantulus edwardii
CATGAAGAAATGTTCAAAATCCCTAGCTCTAAGAGAGATGCAAATCAAAACAACTATGAGATATCATCTCACCCCAGTAACAATAGCAAAATTTAACAGAACAGCAAACAACAAATGGTGGCGAGGTTGCAGAGAAATTGGAACCTTTATTCAGTGTTGGTGGGAGTGTATAATGGTGCAACCACTATGGAAGGCTGTATGGCACTTTCTCAAAAAGTTGCAAATAGAAATACCACTTGAACCAGCAAATCCAACACTGGAAATATACCCCAAAGAAACCATAACTGCCATCTAAGCAGATATAGGCACACCCATGATTATCACAGCTCTGTTCACAATAGCAAAGAGTTGGAAACAACCTAAGTGCCCATCAGCAAACAAATGGATAGCGAGGCTGTGGTATATTCACACAATGGAATACTATGCTGCATTGAAAAACAAGAACTCGTGCAATATTATTAAAAATCGGTGACCCTAGGACATTATGCTGAGTGTAATATCTCAGTCACAAAAGGACAAATACTGCATAGTCCCATTGTTGTAAATAGGACTGACATCGGGGTTGGGATGGGATAAATTATGTATACTGCGTTGAAACAGATGAGGGCGAGAAATGTTTAAAAGGGATAATTTCAAAAGGCAGCTAGGGACGACAAAGCAAGATACTATAATGAAACGTGCAGAGACTTGGAGTCAGAAAATCAAAAGGGCCAAACTCGCTCAACATTTCTTAAGCTGAAGGAGTTGAAAACAAATTCAAGCCACGAGTGGCAATATTTAAGGATGCTTTGGGCAGAGTGTTAAATGATCCAAGAAGCATTAAAAGAAAATTGAAGGAGTACACAGAGTCACTGTACCAGAAGGTATTGGCTGACAGAAGAATTTCATGAAATAATGCATGAACAAGAGCCTGTGATGATGAAGGAGGAAGTTCAAGGTGCCCTGAAAGAATTGACAAAAAATAAGGCTCTACGAGTTGACGGCATCCCAATTGACATATTTCTAAAAACAGATGTTGCCCTGGATGTGCTAAGTTGTGTCAAGAAATCTGGAGGATAGCCAGACTGGAAGAGACCAATATTTGTTCCCATTCCAAAGAAAGGTGGCCCAACAGAGCGTGAGTGCGGAAATTATCAAACAATATCATTAATATCACATGCAAGCAAGATTCTGCTGAAAATTATCCAAGTACGTTTGGTACAGTATGTCAACAGAGAACTGCCAGACGTGCAGGCTGGATTTAGAAGAGGTCGTGTTACA
The DNA here is from genome assembly GCF_000299155.1 of Elephantulus edwardii. Taxonomy (NCBI): domain Eukaryota; kingdom Metazoa; phylum Chordata; class Mammalia; order Macroscelidea; family Macroscelididae; genus Elephantulus; species Elephantulus edwardii. The sequence goes on from NW_006400060.1 coordinate 1,391,232, forward strand.
AAGGGTATTATAGTTAATATTAGATGGATCTTGGCAGAAAGCAGAGCATTCCAGAAGAATGTTTATCTGTGCTTCATTGACTATGCAAAGGCTTTTGACTGTGTGGATCACAACAAGCTATGGCTGACTCTGAGAAGAATGGGAATCCTAGAACATTTGATTGTGCTAATGTGAAACCTACACTTGGGCCAAGAGGCAGTCGTCAGAATAGAGCAAGGAGACACTACATGGTTCAAAATCAAGTGGGTGTCTGTCAGGGATATATTTTGTCTCCATACCTTTCCATTCTGTATGCAGAACAGATCATCTGAGACGCTGGGCTGTACGAGGAGGAATGTGGGATCAGGATTAGTGGAAGAATCATTAATAACCTGTGTTATGTGGATGGTCCAACCCCGCTTGCTGAAACTGAGGAGGACCTGAAGCGCTTGCTGCAGAAGGTCAAGGACTGCAGTCTTCAATATGGATTGAAGCTCAACATCAAGAAAACAAAG
>NW_006400060.1:1392831-1394222 GCF_000299155.1 Elephantulus edwardii
CAATACTTTACACCACTACAAAAATAGTCATAAGGGCTTAACCTACTCAACGTAATGATAATGCTTTATTTTTTTGCAAGCCCTGTATCTTTCAGCGACATTCTCCCAGTTGATTACATTCCAGATGGCTCTGACGTTTTTATACTGAAGGTAGTACGGGGATTAGACCTGTTGTTCCTTGCAGTGGGTCCTGATTAGCACATGCAGCGAGCTGTAAGTGTCTCCGTTCCTTGTTGCAACCGAGCCAGCCCCAGCCTGAACCCTGAACACCCACAGACATGGCTGTCAACTTCTCCTTAAACTTGTCAAATGATCCAAAGTCACGTTTGATGGCTTCCAGCAACTCTCCTTTGGGCTCTCCACCATCACTGGGGCTCAAGTTGGTCCAGAAAATGGTGTGATTGATATGCCCTCCGCCATTAAACCTAAGTGCACGCTGCAGAGCCACCTGAGTCGTGACATCACCCTTGGCCAGCACCTCTTGATACTTCTCCTCGGTGGCATTCAGGTTGTTGACGTAAGTGGCATGGTGTTTGCTGTGATGCAGCTGCACGATCTAGGAGTTGATGTGGGGCTCCAGGGCGCCATAGTCATAGGGTAAGTCCGGCAGGCTGTGCTTCTGCCTGCACCCCAGAGCTCCCAGAGCGGGGGTCAGCTTCCGGCTCATGCTGCACACAACCCGGCACAACATGGTGCTGCGACACCAGCCTCGCCAAGAGCAGGTGTCCTGAGAAGCCTGCGACCTGCGGGACGGCGTATTCTCTTAGCTACTTCCGGGCCCACATGAATTTTCAAAGACCTCAGGCACTCAAAGACAAGCCAGCCAAAAAAAATCCTCCATAAACAGTCCACAGCCAACAGAGAAAAAAAAAAACCAAAAAAAAACATATTCACCCTACCAAGGCCCCATGAGTTTCCAAAGAGCACAAATGACTTTTTAAAGATCCCATGCTCTCACTGGCCCCAACAAGAGGCTTCCTGCCAACAAAAAGTTCAAGAGCAAGTCCCCATACAACACAGATGAAAAAACACAAATTCACCCCAAGACCACTGGCTCCAACAAGAGGCTTCAAGTCAACCGAGAGCTCCAGAGCCAACTGCAAGCCAACACAGAGAAGAAAAAGGAAAAAAAACAAAACCCAATCACAACCTAAATCACCAATCCAAGGCCACATGAATTTCCAAAGACCTCAAATGACTTTTCAAAGACCCCAAGCTCTGATTGGCTCATACAAGAGACTTCCAGCCAACCAAAAGCTCCAGAGCCAGTGCCCAACCAATGTTGTTGTTGTTGTTATGTGCCGTCGAGTCGCCTGTGACTCATAGCGACCCTATGTACAACAGCCCTAAACTCCGCTCTGTCCTGTGCCAATTGCACTGTCTCTGACACT
>NW_006400060.1:1395357-1398805 GCF_000299155.1 Elephantulus edwardii
TGATGTGCTGTTCCAGTCATTTTTGGATAATCTTCAGTAAAATCTTGCTTGCATGTGAAATCAGTGAAATTGTTCTGTAGTTTCCACATTCGGTTGGGTCACCTTTCTTTAGGATAGGAACAAATATTGATCTCTTCCAGTCAGTTGGCCAAGAGGAAAAAATTCCAAACTCACACGTCCAAAACCACATGAGTTCCCATAGACCCAAAATGAATTTTCAAAGACCTCAGACTCTCTCTCATTGGTTTGATTAAGAGGCTTCCAGCCAACCAAAATGAGCAGGCAGTCCCCAGCCAACACAGAGCAAAAGATCCAAACTCACACCACCAACCCCCTCAACGCCATATGAGTTTCCAAAGATCCAAAATAACTTTTCAAAGACCCCAGGGTCTTATTGCCTCCAACAGGGGGCATCCAGCCATTCAAAAGCTCCAGAGCCAATCCTTATTGAACACAGAAAAAAAAGCCCAAACACCCAAACTCATCCATCTAAGGCCACATGAGTTTCTAAAGACCCTAAATGAATATTGAAAGACCCAAGGCTCTCATTGGCTTCAACAAGAGGGTTCCAGCCAACCAAAGCTCTCGAGCCAATCCCCAGCCAACACAGAGAAAAAAAAATCAAACTCACACCCCCCTAAGGCCACATGAGTTTCCAAAGATCCAAAACAACATTCCAAGGCCCCAGGCTCTCACTGACTCCAACAAGAAGCTTCCAGCCAACCAAATCTTCCAGAGTCAGTCCCTAGCAAATACAGTGGGAAAATAAAATCCAAACTCACCCCTCCAAGGCCAGATGAGTTTCCAAAGACCCCAAATGAATTTTCAAAGACCCCAGGCTTTCATTGGCTCCAACAAGAGGCTAACAGCCAACCAAAAGCTCCAGAGCCAGTCCCCAGCCAACACAGAATTAAAAAACACTAAACTCAACACTCAAAGTCCACATTGTCAGGCCAGGACCAAGTTCAAAGGGAGAACAAAGGATTCAAGGAATACCAACATGTCAACAAAGGGAGTGAACAGTCTCAACTAGCATGGAGTGTCCCTCTCTTCCCTCCCTAGAAGACCACCCACCTGGCTAAACCACAATGGAATGTCCCTCCCTTCCCTCCCTAAAGACCCTTTCTATAAAAACCTGCCCTAATCCACTTTAGGGCATGGTATTTCCCTGTTCTGTCCCTCTGCCTGTTTCTCTCTCTGCAGAAAGATAATTGATGCCTTTGAGCTGTGGTGGTGGAGAAGAGTGCTGAATATACAATGGACTGCTAGGAAAACAAACAGGTTTGTCCTGGAGAGGGTGAAGCCAGAATGCTCCTTGGAGTCAAGCTTCATCTGACATACTTTGGACATGTTGCGAGGAGGGACCTGTCCTTAGAGAGGGACAACATTTTTGGGAGAGTGGAGGGAGGGCACAGAAGAGGAAGACCCTTGATGAAATGGATCAATTCCGTGATTAGGGTGGTGGGAGTGACTGTGTTGAAGACGGTGAGGTTGGCACAGGATAGAGCAGAGTTTAGGGCTCTTGTACATAGGATCGCTATGAGTTGCAAGCATAACAACAACATACATATCTTTTATAACTCAATCATGTTCTGGAAGAGAATTATTCAGTTTGCAAATGCCTGGTTTTGTGAGCTTTACCTTCCTGTGGTTAATTTCTAGTGTCATAGCATTGTGGTCTGAGAAGATACTTTGCATTATTTCAGTGTTGTTTTTTTAATTTGTCGAGCTTTGCTTTGTGTCCTAATATATGATCAGTTCTGGAGGATGTACCATGTGTAGTTGAGAAGAAAGTGAATTGAGTTTTAATTGGGTTCAGTACCCTGAAGACATCCACAAGGTCAAATTGGCTGATTGTAGAGTTTAGATCTTCTGCATCTTTGTTGAGTTTCTTTTGTGTGGACTTGTCCTTTGCTGATAAGTGGTGTGTTGAAATCTACCATTACTGTGGTGCTGTTTATTTCTTCAGTTCTGTTATCCATTGTTTTACGTAATTTGCAAGTTTATCATTTGGTATGTAAATGCTGACTAAAGTTATGTCTTCTTGATCTATTGTTCCTTTAATTAGTATGTAATGCCCTTCCTTATCTTTGATGGTGTTTTTCATTCTGAAATCTATTTTATCAGAGATTAGAATTGCCACTCCTGCTTTTTTGAGGTTGCCATTTGCTTGCTATATTTTATATCCAGGCTTTTATTTTGAATCTGTCTTTATCTTCTTTTTATAGATGCATCTCTTTTTAAAATTTTTTTATTTTTTAAAATTTATTTATTAATTTTAATGAAAGTTTACAGAGACATGATTTTCAGTCATTCATTGTTGCACGTTTCTTCCTACCCACTCCCCCCCCCAAAACAGTCATCTCCTTGAAAAGAAAAACTCTTTCATTGTTATGTAATCCCTCCCCCACAAGTTCACTCTACTATGCAACCTTCATTCTGGACTTCTGTAATGACAAGAATATTCATTCATATATCCCTTTTTAACAGATCTCTCCCTAATCTGTTCTGGTGCAATATACATCATTCCTCCCCTCCTTTTTTGTCTTCCCTCCACCCTGATGTCAGTTCCATTTTACAACAGTGGCCCTAAGAAATATTTGTCCCTTTGTGACTGAGATATTTCAATCAGCATCCATTTTGAATAATACTTCATGAGTTCCTTGATTTTCATTGTAGGGTAGTATTCCACTGTGTGAATATACCACAGCTTCTCTATCCATTCATCTGTTGATGGGCAATAAGGTTGTTTCCAGTTCTTTGCTATTGTGAAAAAAGCTGCAATAAACATGGGTGTGCATATATCTGCTTGGGGGTGGCAGTTATGGTTTCTTTAGGGTAAATTCTCAGTAGTGGAATTGCCAGGTCAAATGGTATTTCGATTTGCAACTTTTTGAGAAAATGCCATACTGCCTTCCATAGTGATTGCATAGATGCTTCTCTTGTAGGCAACATTTTGATGGGTTTTGGGTGGGGGGTTTTTTCCCCCCATTCTGCCACACTTTTCCTCTTAATTGGCACATTTAGTCTATTCACATTAAATGTGATTATTGTCAGGCAAGGTTTTACTGTTGCCATTTTTTTGTGTATTTTTTTTTCTGTTATTTCTGGTTACTCTTGTCCATCCACTTTCTTTGGTGTCTCCATGTGAGTGACTTCACTTAAAATTTCTTGTATTTTCGGAATTGTTTTCACAAATTCCTTAAGCTCCTTCTTTTCTGCTAAGAATCTAATTTCTCCTTCATATCTGATGGAAAGATTTGCTGAGTATAGGATCCTTGACTGGTAATGCCATCCTACTGTTTTCTAGCTCACATGATTTCTGCTGAGAAATCAGAACTCTTTGTTTTTCTCATACTGCTTTTAGAATTCTAACTTTACCTTTTAATTTGGAGAATTTGACTAAGATATGACCTGATGTTTTTCTTTTGAGGTTTAATGTATTTAT
>NW_006400060.1:1403480-1407533 GCF_000299155.1 Elephantulus edwardii
AAGAGCAGAAATAAATGAAATAGAAAACAGAAAAACAATTGAAACTATCAACAAAACTAGGAGTTGGTTCTTTGAAAAGGTCAACAAAATCGGTTTAATGTATTTAGTTTCACTGTGCTTCTTGAATGTGGATATTCCCATTCTTCAAAGTACCTGGGATGTTTTCTCCTTACACTTCTTCCACTATTTTCTCAGTGATTTTCCTGTCTCTCACATTTTCAGGAATTCCAGTTGTACATATGTTGTTCCTTTTGATGTCATTCCATATGATCCTAATGTTTTCTTCATTTTCTTTACATCTCATTTCTGATTTTTCTTCTAGTGTGTTTCCAGTGAAACTCTTGTCTTCTAGCTCACTCTCTGTTCCATCTCTTCAGTTCTACTTTTTGTCCTACTAGTGGGTTGAACACTTCTGCCATTTCAGTCTTAATGTTCTGGATTGCATTTTCATGCTTTTCTCTTATTCCCAGTACTGTGTTGGCTGTACTCTCTCTATCCTGGGATGATTTTTGTTTTTAAATTCTTGTACTTCTTTATCTACACTATCAATGCTTTCTTCCATCTTTTATATTTTTTTTTCATAGCTGTTTTAGTTGTTTCTCATCAATATATTTCTTCTGGATTGTTGTCTTCTCTGGGGTTTACTCTCTTAATGGTTTCTTCCATCTTTTGTATCTTCTTCTGTAGCTATTCAAATCACTCTACTTCAATGTATTTCTTTTGGTTCTCTATCTGGGGTATTCATTGGTTCTGCTTTTTTTTTAGTAGAAGGGTTATTTTGTGTGTTTTTTTCATGATGACTGAGGCAGGCTTCCACTTTATTGACATGTGATTCTTTTCTTAGTAGATGTTAGGTCATTGTAACTATACAGTGACTCAAACTATGGCAGTGTTTTATGAAGGACCTGTTATATTTGTGCTCCCTTCTCAGTAAGAGCTAGATAGCTGTGTTTCCCCCAAAGAACCTGAATGGCAAGCCAGGAATGCTGTTGTTCCCTTTCAGAAATGGCATCTGAGCCCAACTCAAGCTGTCCTGAACCCTACTGCTTGAGCTTAAGGGGTCTTGCGTGATGTAGCGGTAGCTGGGCAGTGAAACTGCAGCCCCTCAACCTCACAAGCAGTGGTTTAGTCGTTGGCCAGGGTGTGAATGCACTTGGGATGCACCATAGCCTTTACCAGATGCTGAAGGAGTGGTAGCTTATAGATGCTCCCAGACTGGCCATGCCACACAGGCCTTGATGTCTTGCAGCACAGCAATGATAAGGTTCCCAACAAGCCACAATTATTGTCCTTTTATTATAAATTATATACCACTCTATCAGAGTTCCTTAAGTAAAAGGTTAAAAAAAAAAGGAAAAATAAATCATATGGATGAAACACAAAGTATGCGAATTTTGTAAGCAAACTAATAAAGAAATATTATCCTGAGGAATATATCTCACACAAGGATGAAAATTATAAAAATTTCTAATAAATGAAATTCTTTCAAAACTTTAAAATACCCTTGAATAAAAATATAGCTAATTATGCATCTGAAGTTTGAATCAAGGAAGACTTTCTAAAATAAAAAAATGATAGGGAAAAATTATCAAGGAAAACATAGATTTTTTTTATTCTAATATAGAAACTATGACACCTATATTAAAAATGTAAATATCAGAGTTGTTGTTGTGTGCCATGGAGTCAGAACTGACCCGTAGCTCACCATGCAGCAGGTTTTCAGAGGAAGTAAATTTCACAGGAGGAAATTGCCCCTATTTTCCTGCTGAGCTGTTGGTGGATTTGAACCACGTGCCCTCAGGATTGCAACACAACTTATTACTATGCTACCAGAGTACTCTCATCTTTAAGCATAAGTAGCAAAGATTTGCTATGCATCAGAGAGCTGGAAAATGACTACTGTTGACATAAGAAGAATCAAGGCCTTCAATTTGTGGAGCTGGAGAAGAGTATTGGACATACCATGAACTGCCAAGACAACAAACAGGTCTGTCCTGGAAAGGGTGAAACCAGACTGCTCTTTGAAAGCAAGGATTTTTAAGGGATATCACAGAATAAGAAGACCCTGGATGAGACACAGTACTGGGTTAATGGGGATAGGTGTATTAGATAGTGAGACTGGCATAAAGTAAGGCAGAATTAAGACCTATATTACATAGGATTGCTATGAGTTGCATGTGACTTGATGGTACATAACAACAACATGGCTTATTATAGATAGGGAGCTTTGGTGGCCTGGTGATAAGGAGCTGCTTATTATAAAACCTCTGAGTAGCACAAATAGTTAAGTGGTTGGTTATATTGACCAAAATGTTGGCAGCTTAAGTCCACCCAGAATTGTCTTGAAGTCTTGTCTTTTTGAAATAGATCTACTTTTAAAAGAACACAGTCCTTGAAAATTCCATTGATCACAGTTCTGTTCTGAAAAGTCTTTAATAAAATAAGGCAACTGGTTTGATTTTTTTAATAGACTATTACAGGAACAATATCAGCTGTGAAAACTAGGCCAGGAGCTGATTGTGGAACAGACCACCAACTACTCTTATGCAAATTCAAGCTGAAGCGGAGGAAAATTAAACCAAATCCAAGGCAACCAAAACATGACTGAGTCTATCCCACCTGAATTTCAGAACCATCCCAGGAACAGGTTTGAGGCTTTGAACACTAATGAGCGAAGCCCAGATGAGTTGTGGGAGGATATCAAGGGTATCATCCAGGAAGAGTGCAAACGGTCATTGCAAAGACAGAAGAGGAAGAAATGACCAAAATGGATGTCAGAAGAGAGTCTCAAAATTGCACTGGAGCGGCGCCTTCCATGCCTGTCTCTCGTCGCCGTGCTCTCCACGTGGTGCTCTCCACGTGCCGTCGTGTTCGCCTTGCCTCGTTTTGCTCGCGTCGCCATGCCCCGAGTGACCGTGTTCTACCCACCCCACGGCCGCCGCAGGGTCCTGCTCGGCCTGCGAGCCCACTTGGTCTCCCGCCACCTGCCTGCATTGGTGTGCTGAGTGTGGCCCTGCTCCGAGGCGGCTGGGAGCGCGAGGTGGTGGCGGGGCAGACCCGGTGGGATGGCCAGGGCCGCGGGGCCGGCGGGGTGCTCCCCGTGACCAGGCCGTGGGCTCCCCATTCGGAGACCGACACGGGGCGAGAGGCAGGGCCGCCGTTGGACGTGCCAGGCAGCGGGCGTCCCTGCAGAGGGCACGGGCCTGGCCCAGAGACCGAGGGGCAGAGCATCCCTGTGGCCTCCGACATAGCTGTGGGCCTGGTGGTGATCCTCACGACCCTCCTGATGCCTCCGGCTTGGGTGCTGAGCAACCTGCATCAGAACCCAAGCCAATGAGCTGGACACCGCCCCCCAGAGCCTTCCAGAACAGCTGTGCCTTCCCGAAAATGAGAGAACCCGCTAAGGGGGCAACTGGGTCACCCTCTCGAGTATGCAGCTTCATACCCGATGTTTCTAGTTGAGTATTTTGCACTATTCCCCAGGCTTTAGGGAGATTAACAGAAGAGTTGTTTAAATGTGTTTAGCAGAAAATGTTCAGTAAAGTTTAAGCATTTAATTTAAAAAAAAAAAAAAGAATGTGGCAAGAGGATTAGAGGAAGACTCATCCAATAACTTACATTATGGAGATGACACAACTTTGGCTCACCAAAACTGAAGAGGACTTGAAGCGTTTGCTGCAAAAGGTTAAAAAAAATGAAGCCTTAAATATGACTAGCATCTCAACACCAAGAAAACAAAGATCTTCACTACTGAGTCAACAGGTATTATGATAGAGAAAAGATTGAGGTTGTTAATGATTTCATCTTAGTTGGATCCACAGCACTCTTCACACCAGCAGTCAGGAAATCAAAAGGCAAGTTGCATTGGGAAAATCTGCTGCCTAGGACCTCTCCAGAGTACTGAAGAGCAACTACGTCACTCTGGAAACTAAGGTGTGCCTGATCCAGTCCATAATCTCCACAATTGCTTGCTATGTGTCAGAGAGCTGGACAGTGACTAGGGATGATAGAGAATTGATGCCTTTGATCTGTGGTGCTGGAGAAGAGTATTGA
>NW_006400060.1:1408715-1411257 GCF_000299155.1 Elephantulus edwardii
TGATCGCCCACCGGCGTGTGCACACAGGTGAACGGCCCCATCAGTGCCCCGACTGTGGCAAGCGCTTCACCAACAAGCCCTACCTGACCTCTCACCGTCGCATCCACACTGGCGAGAAGCCCTATCCATGCATGGAGTGTGGGCGCCGCTTTCGGCACAAACCCAACCTGCTCTCACACAGCAAGATCCACAGGCGATCTGAGGGTTCTGCCCAGTCAGCCCTTGGCTCAGGGAGCTTCCAGCTTCCGGCTGGACCACTGGAGCCCTTGTTAGAGTCCACTCCTGAGGTCCTCCTGAGGCCTCTACAGGAACCTGCCTCAGACCCCCTCCTGGGGGTCCCTCCAGAGCCCCCACAGGTCCAGGTTGCTGCCCCCTCTTCTCTTTACAGCTGTGGGGACTGTGGCAGGAGCTTCCGACTGGAGCGTTTCCTCCGTGCTCACCAGCGACAACACACAGGTGAACGGCCCTTCACCTGTACCGAGTGTGGGAAGAACTTTGGAAAGAAGACCCACCTGGTGGCTCACATACGGGTCCACTCAGGGGAACGACCCTTTGTCTGCGAAGAGTGTGGACACCGCTTCTCACAGGGCAGCCACCTGGCCGCCCACAGGCGTGACCATGCCCCTGAGCGGCCCAGACTGTGGCAAGGCTTTCCGCCACAAGCCCTACCTGGCAGCCCACCGCCGCATCCATACTGGTGAAAAGCCCTATGTTTGCCCTGAATGTGGCAAAGCCTTCACCCAGAAGTCCAACCTGGTGTCCCACCAGCGCATCCACACAGGCGAGCGGCCTTACGCGTGCCCTGACTGTGACCGGAGCTTCAGCCAGAAGTCCAATCTCATCACCCACCGCAAGAGTCACATCCGTGATGGCGCCTTCTGTTGTGCCATCTGTGGTCAGACCTTTGATGATGAGGACAAACTTCTGGCCCATCAGAAGAGGCATGATGTCTGAAAGCAAGCAGGAGCTGTTGAGCGGAGAGAAAATGTGCATTGGGACCAGGGTCCCTGTGGGCTTGACTGCCCTGGTTGGTGGGGATATAGCAGATGGGATGGATGGGCATCACTGAGGGGGGTGGACGAGGAGTGAGGTGAGCCCCTTTAGAGAGGGAGTCCAGCTCCCCTTCTCCAAATAACCTACTTTGTCATTGAAAGGGCCTTAGCCTTCCGCCTGGTGTTTCTAAAGCGATGCTTCCCACTGTTTTGTGCCCAGAAAAATTAGCAATAGTGGTGTGATTTACCCATCGTACCCTTGGGCTGAAGAGCCACCAGTGGAAAAATCCTTTAGCCTCTGGTGTCAACTGCCTTAATGTCCCTTTGTCTTTTATTTAGAGTCCCTTCAAATCATTTTTGAAGTAGGTATGGTTTAATTCTTCGTAAATAAACACTTGGGGAAGAAAACTGGACCAGCTAGATATACCCTGGGGAACCTCCTGACCTTATACAGCACCTGGACTTTGTCCAGCATGGGGTAAACAGAACTGTTCTTAGCAGTCCCATCACTCAGCCTCCTGCATAGGCAGCCAGACCTAGACTGACTGCTGGTAGTTCTGACATCATTCCCCCTCCTGAGAGCCCCTCCCAGCATAGGAGTCCCTCCTGGGTGTTAGCACCCCCGTGGTCGGGTTTTTGCCTGAACCCCTAACTCCTCCACTCCTGACCAACCTCCAGAATTTATGGGAAGGACAGGCTCGTTGATTGGGTATTGCCAGCTGTAGGAGATAACTGGGTGAGTTTTCAGCATTTCTAGTATGTGGCATGCAGCCTCTGCTTAAACACTTAGTTTACAGGAATTTCCCTGCTTTCTGAGGCTCTGGTTCTAATGTAGGATAATTCTAATGGTTAGAAATGCTTCCTTATGATTAACAATATTTGCTTTCCTATATTACCTGTTGGGCCTTGTCTTGTTTTCTGGAACTTCACAGAACAACCATTTGTTGTCCTTTTTTAAACTAGAGAATAAAATTTGGTTTTAGAACTAAAAAAAAAAAATTGCACTGGAGCGTAGAGAAGCCAAAGCACAAGGAAGAATTCAAGATACTAAAGAGTTGAATAGAAGATTTCAAAGGGCAGCACGGGATGACAAAGGAAAATATTACCATGAAATGTGCAAGGAGTTGGAGTCAGAAAATCAAAAGGGCTGAACTCGCTCAGCGTATCTTAAGCTCAAGGAACAGAAGAACAAATTCAAACCTCGAGTTGCTATAATCAAGGATGCTTTCGGCAGAGTGTTAAATGATCCAGGAAGTATTAAAAGAAGATGGAAAGAATATACTGAGTCACTGTATTGAAAGACATTGGCAGACACAGAAGAATTTCATGAAACAACATATGAGCAAGAGCCTGTGGTGATGAAAGAAGAAGTTCAGGCTGCTTTGAAGGAAATGGCAAAAAATAAGGCTCCACGAATAGAGGGTATACCAATTGACATATTTCAGCTAAGAGATGCTGCCCTGGATGTGCTCACCAAGTTGTGCCAAGAAATCTGGAGAACAACCACTTGGCCAACTGACTGGAAGAGATCTATATTTGTTCCTATCCCA
>NW_006400060.1:1412608-1415985 GCF_000299155.1 Elephantulus edwardii
CGGGCTTTCTGAGTGCTGGTAATAGTCTCTTTTTATATCTGGGTGTGTTTGCTTTATGAAAATATGTCAAATTATACTCTTGCTATTTGCATTTTTTCTGTGTGTTATACAGCAGTGTAAATCTAACTCAAAATTGTTCTTTTGAAAAGTTTGTAATGACATAAGAATATGTGTATAATGGAGTAGGAACTAAAAAATCAGGATAAAAATTGTACACACAGTAAAATTTTACAAGAATTCATTGGAAAAAATTACTAAAAGGAAATAGGATGACTAATTACAGTGATTGCCTCCGATAGAAGACTTGGAGGCAATTCATTCATTAGATTCTTTCCTGTTTCTGCACTTGCAAATTTTTTTGTAATGGATGTGTACTACACTGGTAATCAGGAAAACAAAAAAGAAATTAGAACTGAGACACAAACGGAGATTTGTACACCAATGTTCTTAGCAGCATTATTCACCATTGCAAGAACATAGAAACAACCCAAATGTCCAAGCACAATCGAATGGATTGAGAAATTCTGGCACATTCACACAATGGAATACTATGCAGCAATCAAGAGCAACAATTTTCTTTTTCTATTTTATTTCTTGTGGAAAATATGTATGGAGATATAAGAGGGTGGGGGTTGGAAGCAGAAGGGTGAGGATGGGCAGGGATGAAATCACAGGGCTTCCCAATTTGGTAGATGGGGGGAGTACGTGAAGGAAATGAAAAAGATTCAATGGGGACCAAAAGAGAAAGGGTAATGGTAAGCATAGTTCAAGGGTGATCAATTTTTTTTTAACGAAGAAATTGTCTTAGTCACATGTGGGTTTCAAATTCGGGAATGGGGCACAGACTCTCGGTGTTGATATGAAGGGGGAGGTGGAGCCCACTTTAACACCTTACTGGTGGTGGTCCTGGGTTGAAACTGCATGCCTTCTTGTTCAGTTAGAAGATATTTTTCCTGATGTTTACTGCCCTCTGGACTGCCAAGTGTTTGCCAAGATGGGTCCAGTGGGGATGGATGGCTGAATGCTGAGGCTTCATCTGCCTTTGCTTCCTTAGCTGGCAGTTATATTTCACTTTTGTCTCTGGAACTGCGTTCAAGGTTCAGGTCTTGAGTAAAACTCGGTCTTAAAGTTACCTACAGGAAAGGGAGCAAACCTAGAGAGAACAAACTTGTGAGTTACAAATAGAAGGGCTTTGAAAGTGTTACTTACAGGTGTACTGGGGGAGAAGTTGGAGGAAATTGGCCTAGATAAAATTCTCTGTGTACTCTAGGCAGTTTTCCCCCAGAGACCTGAAGTCCCTTCCTAGGAGTCAGATGGCACAGGGACACCCTGAGGACTGGACGGCATGTCCTGAGAGCCTAATGGTTCTCCCCTGGGACCGGGCAGCACACCCTAAGAGCTGAATGGCTCAACCTGAGGACCAAATGACTCTCCGCAGGGGTCGGAGAGCACACTCCAAGGGCTGAACAGCTCAGCCCTAGGACCTAAAGGCTCTCCCCTGAGGGCGGAATGGCTCACCCCAGGGACCAAATGGTACACCCTGAGGGCTGGACGACATACCCCAAGGACCGGGCGGCACACCCCCCTCACCACCAAAGTCCTCCCCCCTCGAGTCTGGACCCTGTGCCTCACTGAAGACCATGGCCGGGGACAGCACCACCAGTTCTGGCACCACCACCATTGCCCCTCTCTCCTCCACCAAGTGGTCAGACTGCAATGTGAAGTAGGCATCACTACCCTCCCCCTTTACAAATGGAGAAGGGGATTTGAAAGTGGTGAAAAGATCCTCCCGAGGTTTAAACAGTTTTTGGCAGGAGTAGTCAAGAAATCAAAAGATGTGGTGTATTAAAGGAAATCTTGTCTCAGATATGCTGTTGTTGTTAAGTGTTGTCGAGTCATAGACAACTCATAGTGACCTTTATCAATCCATGGTGTTGATGATCTTCTCTAGCCTGTCCAAGGAAATCTTCATTGACAGCAAGATGCTTTCCAGTATCAAGCCCGTCACCTCTCCCGGCTCCATGGAGTGGCTGCAGCAGCCTTCATCACCTTCCCCACTCCCTGCGCTGGGGGCCCACAGCTCGCTGGCCACATGAGGGCTCCACGACACTGGCCATGGGGCCCAGCACTAACCACCAGGTCTAGGCTAAGGGATTCATGGGCCCTGGCCACAGTGGACCCATGGGTTCACGGCAGCACAAGCGGGTAGCAGGCAGAGTGAGGAAGTGGGACCCATCCATGTTCCCCCGAGAATCCTTAGCCTCCTGATGCTGCACTCCAGTCCACACTGATGACCAGCTTGGACACTGCTTGGCTGTTTGGACACAATTAAATTGTGTGGCCTGCTTAAATGTGGCCCACCGGGCCTCCCGCTTACCACACTGCGTCTCCTGCCACCACCATCTTGGTTCTGAGAATTTATCCCAGAACAAGTCTATTCTATGGCAGTGTGGAGGTTCTGCTGCACCAGCCTCGGGGCCTGGTGCCTGCTGTCCATCCCAGGGGAGAGTATCCCTGGGGTCCGGCTGCAGAGGCCCGATGGAGCTGTGGCAGTAGCATGAGCTCAGCAGTGTGGGGCTGAGAGCCGAAGGACTCACCCATTCTTCTTTGGGAATCTTTGATCTCTTGATGTTAAGCCTCAATCCATATTGAAGACCAGTAATCAACTGTTTAATTGTTTGATTATAGATAAACTGAGGACTGTAGAGGACCATGATGGCCAGTTTCTATACAGCTTACTGCTCCTGCAGCTCCTTACATTGTTTCCATTGCTGCCAACATCTTGGTTCTCAAGGAGCAACAATTTTGAAAAATACTACATAACTTGGACAGGAAAGCATTATACTGAGTGAACTAATTCAGTCTCATAAGGCCAAATACTGCATAAGACTGTTATTGTAAAAATAGAAGGATAACGAGTAAAACATGTATGGGAACTCAAGGGGGAAGGGGTGAGGATTGGAGGAGCAAAACCAGAGGATTACACACTTTGGTGGATGGAAGGAGAGGGGAGGTAATGGGAAGGATTCAGGTGAAAAACCAGGCCAAGGTCCAAAGGTGATTAATTTTATAAAACATAAAGCATGAGAACGATTGTATCAAACACAATACGAATGAAGAACAATGTGAAACACAATGTATACAAACTGTAAGCAAACCAATTTAAAAAAAAAAACCATAATGAATTAAAAGACACAGGTAACTAATTTAAGAAATAGAGGTGATATCACAACAGAACCAGAGGAAATTAAGTAAATATCAGAATACTATGAAAGGCTATGTTGTTGTTGTTGTTGTTGTTGTTATGTGCCATCGAGTCGTTTCCGACTCATAGCGACCCTATGCACAACAGCTCTAAACCCTGTTCTATCCTGCGC
>NW_006400060.1:1419670-1422472 GCF_000299155.1 Elephantulus edwardii
TGATTGTGGAACAGACCACCAATTACTCATATGCAAGTTCAAGCTGAAGCTGAGGAAAATTAAACCAAATCCACAGGAGCCAAAATATGACTTGGATTTCATACCACCTGAATTTCAGAATCATCTCAGGAACAGGTTTGAGGCCTTGAACACTAATGAAAAGCTATACTCTGGTAAATTTGAAAACCTAGAGGAAATAGGAAAATTCCTTTAAACTCATGCCCTGCACAGATTGACAAGGACAAATATAGAACACTTAAACAGACCCTTCACAAAGGAAGAAAATGAAAAGGTCATAAAAAGATGTGCCCATAAGTAAAGTCCTGGACCAGATGGCTTCACAGCTGAATTCTACCAAACATTCAGAGTGTATCTATCACCAATTCTACTTAACCTATTTTAAAAATAATTGAAAATGAAGAAACACTCCCAGAGTCATTCAATGATGCAAGCATAAACCTATTATCAAAACCAGGCAAAGATATTACCAAGAAAGAAAACTACAGATGAATTATTTCTCATAGATGCAAAAAAACCTTAACAAAATACTAGCCAATAAAATCCAAAAGCACATAAAAAATAATTCACCATGACCAAGTGGGAGTCATAAGAGGTATGTAAGGATGATGGGTCAACATAAGAAAAACAGTCAATGTAATTCACTATATTAACAAAATAAATAAGAAACATATAATTTTATCAATGGATGCAGAAAAGGCATTTGACAAAATCCAACATCCCTTCCTGATTAAGACACTCAGCAAAATTGGAATAGAAGGAAATTTCCTCAACTTAGTGAAAAGTATATTATGCAAAACCAAGAGCCAATGTCATTCTCGGTGGAGAAAGACTAAAAATACTTTCCTTGCAAATAGGGACCAGGCAAAGATGTCCAGTGTCACCACCTCTATTCAATATTGTACTGGCAGTGCTTGTGAGGGCAATACAATAAGGAAATAAAAGGCATCAGCAAAAGAGATGGTTAAACTGTCGTTATATGCAGATGATAATGATAGTGTACATAGAAAACCCCAAAGACACAACAAAAAAACTGTTAGAGCTATTAGGCCAATTTAGTAGAGGGACAGGATTTAAGATCAATATCCAAAAATCAGAGGGATTTCTCTACAATAACAAAGAGAACTCAGAGAAGGAAACCAAGAAAACAATGCCATTTGCAATAGTCAACAACAAATTGAGATACTTGGAAGTGAACCTAACTAGAGATACAAAAGATTAATAGAAAGGAAACTACAGAACCTTTCTGCAAGGCACAATAAAAGATCTAAAGAAATGGGAAAATGTGCCCTGTTCATGGACAGAAAGACTCAATAATGTGAAATTACAATCCTACCAGAAACAATCTAGCTGTTCAATTTAATCCCCAAAGAGAAAATTTATTTTTCAAAGAGATTGAAAGAGAAATTGTCAAGTTTATTTGGAGAGACAAGAGACCCCAAATAAGTGAAACACTTAGGAACAAAATGAGGAAACACTGAGTGAAACACTGAAGATCAAAAATGAGATTGGAGGCATAGCATTCCCTGACCATCAAACTTACTACACAGCAGTAGTAACCAAAACAGCATGGTACTGGTACAATGACAGTCACATAGACCAGTGGAACAGAATCGAGAACCCAGAAATAGACTCAGTTATCTATGGTCAACTTATATTCAACAAGGAAATAAAACCTATCAAATGGGGAAATGACAACCTCTTCAACAAATGGTGCTGGCAAAACTCGACTGCCACCAGCAGAAAGCTGAAACAGGATTCCTATTTCACACCATACACAAAAATCACCTCAAGGTGGGTAAGAGACTTAGAAGTAAAGCTCAAAACCATAAAGTTCATAAGAGACAAACTGGGATCAAGCTTAGATGCTCTAGTCTATGGTATGAAGAGACTGCCAAATACAGCCAGAAATGTAAAATCTGAACAGGATAAAAGTCATGAATGGGACCAGCTATAAACGGACCTAAGAAACCAAATCAGCAAGTCAGTAGTCATTTGCAATTTGAACAAATGTAGTTGGGTGATTTCAAGCAGGTTTTATTAGTATAGTGCAAATGACTGGATTATTTGTAAAGTGTCTAGCAGGAAGTAGGAGTGGCATTCACTTCCTAAACAACATGCCTCTGGAAACTCTATGAACTTTGATAAACGACAACAGTTATAGAAAGACTTCGGGCCTTTTGTTCATAGCGTCGCTATGAGTCATGAACGTCTCAATGGCAATCAACAACAATATCTAGCAGATAAATGTCCCTGTTATTTGAACCATGATAAATAAACACTGACCGTCAAATATTCTTTTTTTACCATACCTAGCTAGTTACCAGAATCCTCTGTAACTACAATATTATCTGCCTCCTAACCTCATTATATGACACATTTTCCAAGGTAACTATTCTTACATGAATTATATTCGAGGTTAGGAGCTCAGAGGTGAAATATTAATTTCATCTGAAGTACATCTACAAATTATATTTACAAGTTTCCTCTAGGAAGGCACAGATGGTTAACTCTTTTATCATTTTTTAATAATTTCAATGAAAATGAACACACTTTGGATTTCCATTCATTCATTGATGCAATTTTCTCCCTGCCCACCCCTCCCCCCAGCACACTCTTCTCTGAAAAGTAAAAGTTCCCCCATTGTTTTACAATCCTTCCACCCAGGTTCACTCTACTGTGCAGCCTTCTTTCTGGGCTTCTGTCGTGATAATAATACCTAATCACATATCACTTTTAAACAGTTTTCTCCCTCATCTGTTTCAATGCAGTATACATTATTTA
>NW_006400060.1:1426332-1439554 GCF_000299155.1 Elephantulus edwardii
CATCTCCAGAGTAATATATCATGTGGTCATCTGACTCAAAATGCCCCATGCCAGTCCATCTCATCTCTTCAATGCCTAATATGTCAATATTTATGCATTCCATTTTTTTCTTAACAATTTCTAATTTTCCTACATTCATGGCTCTCACATTCCATGTTCCAATCACTAAGGTCTGCTTACAACTATTCCTCCTCTTTTGTATTTCCATAGTTGATAGTTCTGCCTAGGTTGCCCTTTCTGTTAGTGTGCACGTGTTCTGTTGTGCATAGGGTTTTCAGAGGCCTGCTATTTCAGAAGTGGGTGGCCAATCCTTCTTCCTAGTTTGTCTTAATCTGAACGTTCAAATTTAGAGGAGTATCTGACAGACAAGCAATTTGTGGAGGAGTGAAAGATAAGTCCCTTATTGTGGAGCAAAGGATATTCTTCCACTCCAGGTCTCTTTTTGTTTCTTGTAGTTATATTTTGTCATTTTCTTTGAATAGTTCCTTTGTGCTTCTGGTTAGATTTACTCCCAAGTATTTAATCTTGTGATTAGCTATTGTGAAAGGTATTGTTTTTCTTAATTCTGGCCACTCTGAGCTTTTTAAAACCTCTTTTTTTCAATTGAAGAGCCTGTAATTTTTTAATTTATGTGCCTAATTTTTAAAAATTTTTATTCCAGGGTGGGGAGAAAAAAATTTCATTCCTTGGGTTTAGGTATACATAGTTCTTTGGGGGCCCTTCAGTTTACTAACAAATATCAAGCGTTTCTGAAAAGATTACTTAGAAGAGTGACATCACCACTTACAAAATTAGGAAAGTAAGAGAGCAGTATTGGCTGATAGTCGTTCCATGGCCATGTAGAAAAAGTGTTAACATAATGTGAAAGCTCTTATGTTATATGTGGGAGGAATTACTCTGGAAACTGCAACCAAACTACCAAAAATTTTTACTTTTGGTTTGTAGGGTAACAGATATTTACTACCTTGCAGTTACATGCCTGGTGCTGATGTTTCTTTTCTCACTTAATAAACTCTATGAACTTTGATAAATGATGATAGTTATAGAAAGGCTCAGACCTTTTGTTCATAGGGTTGCTATGAGTCATGCTCAACTCAACAGCAATCAACAACAACCTTTTTATAGTGTTGAAATTTGTAATTTAATGTTAACAGTATTCTGGCACTGGTAGCTCATTTCTCAGATTTGGATGTAGAGTAAGAAGTCATTTTTACTTTCCTGGAATCCAAATTTCTGGAGTCGATACTGTTAGGGTAATTAGCCCAGGCCATCTGCATTCAATGTCCCTTTGAAACGTGTGCTTTGAAGAATCAAATAGTAATATAAATAAATTAGTAAAGATTATTTTGTTTTAGGCATTGAGCTGTTTTGAAGAAGTATCTATGTGCAGTCAGTGCTGACAATGATATTGGTATAAAACATTGCTGGAGTAAAATCTTAGCGTTAATTAGTAATTATTTTAGCTGTTTTTCAGGACAAATGGAGTATGAAATCCTTTCTAACAGCAAATTATTGTTTGTTTCATCAATTTTGTTTCAGTTCTAGTTGCATGGCAATGTTGATAATAAGGAGAATAAGAACCTTTGGAGATTTTCTCATCTTCAGAGCATTTTGACTCCCTAATTGCAAATTATACACTAAACAAACTTCAGTCAATTTGTTGCTGACTTAATATGATTTTTGCTTTAATAAGAGGAATAGCATGAAGACCCCCTATCCCATATCTTGCTGTATACTGGAACATCACATTTTTTGGGTTGTGTTCTCTATAGGAGCAAAACACACACACACACACACACACACACACACACACACACACACACTAGTACCTAAATATGTATGTTTCTATATATAAATGTTGTTATTGTTGTTGATTGTCTTCGAGTTGAATGCGACTCATAGCTTGAAGCCCCTCTACAAAAGTTCATAGAATTTCCTGAGGAATGTTGTTTAGGAAGTGGATGCAACTCCTAAATATATATATATGTAATATGTTTAATGAGAGAGAAAGATACCAAGATTTCAAGGAAATGGCTCATGCACTCATAGAAGCTGACAAGTCCCAAATCTGTGGGTCAGGCATTAGGTTGGAAGTTTCTTGACTCATATGTTTGCAGGGGCTGACAAGCTAAAAATCTGTAGTTCAGACAGCAGGCTGCAGGCTCACATCCCAAAATCTGAACGTCAAAGGGTGATGAATCAGATGCAAGATTGAGAGTCAACTTTACTAGACATCTTGTATATTTTGTTTTTTTCTTTTTTTAATTTATTTATCTTGTATATTTTGAATGCAGATTACACCCCCCCAAAAAAATAGGTGAACTATCAACTGATATACACATCAGATCCCAGAACAGAGAATGACTACATTAAATTTCATTATAAGCAGGCCAAATCTATCAACCATTGAGAATCACAGCCTAGCCAAGTTAACACATAGCCTTAATCATCTGACCAGGAGTGCGTGAATCTCTGCTTTATGCCTGGTATTCAGCATCAAGGATACAAATTCTACACCTATCCAGAGATGAGGGAGCTCTGTCATTTTCTATCCTATCCAAATCACCATCCTCACCTTTATTATTATGACTTTCATAAAAACAAAGATATTTCATCTCTAGTTTCTGATGCCATACCCTTGGATTTCTTTCAAGAGATATTGTTAATTGCCATTAATGTGTCTCCCCTTTTTTCTAGTCCATGATTCTGTGAAAGAACTGGTAGATGAAACATTTTTTAAATTGTATTCTGATTTATTTACAAATACATTGTTTTTCACAAAAGATCCTCTGTCTCAACTCCAATAAGTTGTTAAGATGTGTTACTTAGTTTCTGAGTTAAAACTAAGACTTTGTCCAAAAGAACCTAATCATATTTCAATGAAAATTATTATACAGAAGAGTTCTTATTAAAATGATGAGCAGATAACTTAAGCATGTGAGAAAATTCTTGGAAACCATATATTTTATTAAAGTCTAAAACATTCAAAAAACCAAAAAAAACCTCATACAATTCAGAAAGAAGATGACAAAAAATCTTATCAAAAAAGAGACAAAAGATTTTCCTTTAGATTTTATTCCCTAGAAAAGCATATGTGTACAGAGAAAGAATTGTGGGGTTTTTTTAATGGCTTACTCAATTATGGAGGTTATTGTTGTGTTGTTGTTGGTAAGTGCTATTAAGTTAACTACAACTCACAACAACCTCTGTACAACGAATATGAACATTGCTATCTCCCACATGCTTAAGCCTTTTGTTACTGTCTGTGAGCCAATTCATCTTGTTAAAGGTCTTCTCTTTCCCTAACTCTCCACCTTTCCCAATATGATGTCCTTTTTTAAGGACTAGTCACTCCAGAAAACATTCCCAAAGTATGTGAGTTTAAGTTTCACCATCCTTACCTCTAAGGAGAACGTTGATCACACTACCTCTAAGATAGATTGATTTGTTCTTTGCCAGCCCATAGGATATTCAGTATTTTCCCCCAACACCACACCTTGAAGGCATCAATTCTTCTTCTGTAATTTGACTCATTATTCAATTTTCAGATGCATAGGAGGTAATAGAAAATATCATGGCTTGGAGCAGGTACAACTTAGTCTTGAAAGAGCCATCTTTGCTCTTTGGTACTTTGGAGAGGACCCTAACTAAAGATTTTCTCAGTCCAACATGTCTTTTTTTTATTTCTTGGCTACTGTTGATTCTAAATGCTAGTAAAATGAAGTAGCTGACAACTTTGATCTTTTCTCCATCTATCACAGTGTTTTCTAGTGGTGAGGATTTTTTATTTTCTTGGTGTTGAGATGTAATTCATATTGAAAGCTGGCAAGTTCCAAATCCATCAATCAGGTGGCAAGCTGGAAATTCTTCTTGACTCAAGTAATTTCAGGAGCTGACAAACCCCAAATCTGCAGATCAGGTGACAAGCTGCTAATCCATAAGGTTTTCAGAGCTGTAAAATTAAAAATTTGCATGTTAGACAGACATCTCACAACCCAAGATCCAGAGATCAGAGGATGGTGAAATAAACGTAGCATTGAGAGATTTTTTCCAGGGCATTTATTTTTATGTCATTGATGCAGACTACACTCCCATGAAAACTCTTCTTCCAACTGATTTGCTGCTAACATCATATAACAAAACAGAAGATGAGACACAGAGTCTGCCAAACTACTGATAATTATAGTTCAGCCAAGCTGACACTAAACATTCACCAACACAGATTTGGACAAACGGGTCACCCAAAGAGTATATTAAAATGGCCAACAAGCATAAGAAAATACGCTCAACATCATCAGCCTTTGGGTAGATGCAACTCAAACTCTCAATGAGAAGCTACATTAACCCTGTAAGAATTATATTAAAAGATTAAAAGATAAAAAAAGAACAGACAACAACAGACATTTGACAATGTTATGATAAAACTGGAATTCTAATTCATTGCAGATGGGAATTAAAAAAATGGTATAGTTGTTTTGGAAAACAGATGATTTCTTAAAAATTTGAGTGTAGAACTACCATATGACCCCAAAACCCTTGGTGTGTACTCAAAAAGTAAAGGTGGGAAGGAAAACAGAAACCTGTTCATCGAAGAACTTTTAAAATAGTCAAAGCATAGAAAAATCTCAATGTTCATCAACAGATAAGTGGATGAACAATATGTGGTACTTATATATGATGAACTCAATGATGCAGAGAAATAAAGTTCTACTGCATGTCACAACATGGATGAACCACAGTCTTGGGGAACAGTTAAGCCCACTGACATAATATTCACAAAGACAATGTCCTATACCTTACCATACTGGAAAGAGGAATATATTTCATCAGGATGACACAGGATAAGATAGAGTTCAGATCTATTGCCTCAGTCATTCTGAGTTGTACTCAACTTGATTGCACTTATAAACAATGTTTCTTGTGAGCTCTGTTGTTCACTTTATACATGTCCCTCTGCTATTTGGCTGCCAGATGATCCTGGGAGGTGGGTTCTGTGTTAGGTTTGAAGGAAGTCTAAGTGCCACAGTCTTAGGGATTTCACCAGGCTCTGTCAAACCACTATGTCTGGCTGGGTGTTTTTTATTTTAATAATTTTTACTTTTGTTCTAAATTTTCCCCCATTCTTTCCATACCCTTCTTTGGTATCAATTAGAATGGGCAGTAGTGATATCTGGGCACCATCTAATTTTTCTGGTCTCAAAATTGTGAAGGCGATGATGTGGTTCATTTGTCCTTCGAACTAATTCTTTCCTTGAGTCTTATTTTCTTCACTCTTTTTTGTTCCAGATGGGAAAAGACCTGTTGTATTTTAGCTTGCTTCCTGCTAGCTTTTAAGACCCTCGTTGCTATTCTTTTTTTTTCTTTTAGTCTTTTAATAGAATTTAATTAATTATAATTTATTTAATTAATAATAGCAATATTTGACAATGTTATGATAAAACTGGAACTCTAATTCATTGCAGATGGGAATTTTAAAACTTCTGGAAGTTCTCTGTTGATGTGTTGTTCCAGTTATTTTTGGATAATTTTCAGCAGAATCTTGTTTGCATGTGATACTAATGATATTGTTGGATAATTTCTGCACTCTATAGGATCATCTTTCTTTGCAATGGGAACAAATATAGATCTCTTCTAGTCAGTTGGCCAGGTGATTGTCCTCCAGAATGCTTGGCACAACTTGGTAAGCACATCCAGGGTAGCATCTGTTTGTTGAAATATGTCAATTAGTATGCCATCAATTCCAGGGGCCTTATTTTTGCCAATTCTTTCAGAGCAGCTTGAACTTCTTCCTTCATCACCATAGACTCTTGCTTATACGATGTTTCATTAAATTCTTCTGTGACAACCAATTCTTTTTGGTACAATGACTCCATATACTCTTTCCATCTTCTTTTAATGCTTTCTGGATCATTTACTATTCTGCCCAAAGCATCTTTAAGTATTGCAAATCAAGGCTTGAATTTCTTCTTCAGTTCCTTTAGATTTTCTGATTCCAGCTCTTTGCACATTTTATTATAAATACTTTACTTTGTCTTCCCACACTGCCCTTTGAAATCTTCTGTTCGGCTCCTTAATATCTTGATTTCTTCTCTTTGCTTTGGTTTCTCGGTTCTCTAATGCAATACTCAGAGTTTCTTCTGACATCCATCTTGGTCTTTTCTTCCTCTGTTTTTGTAATAACCCCCTGTATTCTTCCTGGATGATATTCTTGATATTCTCTCACAGCTCATCTGGTCTTCGCTCATTAGTGTTCAAGGCCTCAAATCTGTTACTGAGATGGTTTTGAAATTCAAGTGGAATAGACTCAAGATCAAATTTTGGTTCCTGTGGATTTGATGTAATTTTTCTTAACTTCAGCTTGAACTTGCATATGAGTAGTTGGTGGTCTGTTCCACAATCAACACCTGGCCTAGTTTTCACAGTTGATATTGAGCTTCTCCAGAGATTCTTTCCACAGATGTAATTGATCTGATTTCTATGCATACCATCAGGTGAAATCCATGTGTATAGCCTGCATTTATATTTCTTTTTTTGTTTCTTTAATTTTATTCTATTAATTTTCATGAACGCTTACAGAGATTTTGGTTTTCCATTCATTTATTCATTGTACATTTTTCTCCCTGCCCACCCCTCCTCCCCGGTTCCTCTTCTCTTTGAAAAGTAAAAGAAAAATTCTTTCACTGGTATACAATCCCCTCCCCCCCATACATGCCATTATGCAACCTTCAATCTGGACTCTTATCATAACTATAATACCCAATCATATATCACTTTTAAACTGTTCTCTCCCTCATCTGTTTCAATGCAGCATACATAATTTATCCAATTTTTCTCATTCTCACCCCAACCCTGATGTCAGTCCTGTTCTACAACAGTGGCACTATGCAGTATTTATCCCTTTGTGACTGAGATATTTCACTCAGCATAATGCCTTCCAGGGTCACCAATTTTGAATAATATTGCATGAGTTCCTTGTTTTTCAGTGCAGCATAATATTCCATTGTGTGAATATACCAGAGCTTCTCTATCCATTTGTTTGCTGATGGGCACTTAGGTTGTTTCCAATGCCTTGCTATTGTGAACAAAGCTTCAATAAACATGGATGTGCATATATCTTTTGGGGTGACAGTTATGGTTTCTTTAGGGTATATTCCCAGTAGAGGAATTGTTGGGGCATTTATGTTTCTTATAAAAGGTATTTGCAATGAATAAATTGTTGATTGTGCAAAATTCTATCATACTATCTCCAGTTTCATTTCTGTCACCAAGTCCACATAAAGGCACAGACAGTAAAAACAATTGATTGGAGTAACTGGATACCTAAACTATATGAACTATCCTCCTCCCAAATAATGAGTATTCAACATTTACTGAATCCTTGTTTTTTTGTGCCTGACACAGTGCTAAGTGTTCTATCCCAAGCAACTGAATAACTGGGTTATATGGAATTTCTGTGTTCAGCTTTTTGAGGAAGCACTAAAATGCCTTTCAAGGTGGTTCCAACATTTTACAATCCCACCAACCATGTATAAGAGTTTCTATCTCACCACATCCTTTCCAAATTTATTACTTGCTGTCCTATTAAACTTTGCCACTGCTACTGGAGTGAGATGGTATCTCACAGTGGTTTTGATTTGCATCTTTCTTATTGCCAGTGATTTTGAGTATTTTTTCATATGTCGGCCATTCGAACGTCTTACTCTGTGAAAACTCCATGTCTTTTGCCCTTTTTGTCATTGGGTTTCAGTCTTTTTTTCCTGTGGAGGCCCAGGAGTAGCCTGTAAACTTGTGTTATGAGACTCTTGTCTGAGATGGTATTGCCAAATGTTTGTTCCCTGTCAGTAGGTTTTCTTTTCACCCTGTTGGAAAAAGGTTTTGACGCACACAGCGATTTAATCTTTAGAATGTCCCATTCATCAATTTTATTTTCTTCAGATTGCATCTGCACAATCTTTGTTATGTCCAAGTCCCTTGTTATAGTCACTGCACTATTCATAGTCTTCCTCTCGTTCTCTGATCCTTTACCTTTCCCAGCATGATGGGGTTTTTTGAAAATTAAAAAAAATTTTTTTAATTGTGAAAAACTTGTATGGGGATAAAAGGGGTGATGGTTGGGAGCAGAAGCATGACAATGGACAGGGGTGAAATCACAGGGCTTCCCAATTTGGTGGGTGGCGGGAGTAGGCAAAGGAAATGAGAAAGATCCAGTGGGGAGAAGAAGAGACAGGGTAATGGTAAGTATAGTCCAATAGTGATTTATCTTTTTTTTTTTTAACAAAGAAATTGTCTTACTCACTGTGGGCTTCTCATATGGAAATGGGGCACATACTCTCTGGTTTCTTCAAGCTGAACAGGCTCGTTGATGTGAAGGGGGAAGGGGAGCCCACTTTAACACCTTACTGGTACTGCAAAGTGCTTGCCAAGATAGGTACAGTGGGGATGGATGGCTGAATGCTGAGGCTTCATCCGCCTTTGCTTCCTTAGCTGGCAGTTATATTTCACTTTTGTCTCTGGAACTGCGTTCAGGGTTCAGGTCTGGAGTAAAACTCAGTGTTAAGGTTGCCTACAAGAAAGGGAGCAAACCTAGAGAGAACAAACTTGTGAGTTACAAATAGAAGGGCTTTGGAGGTGTTACTTACAAGTGTAATGGGGAGGAGGTGGAGGAAAGTGGCTTAGATAAAATTCTTTGGCAATTTTCCCCAGCGCCCTGAAGACTCTTCTCAAGGGCCAGACTGCACACCCCAAGGGCTGAATGGCTCTCTCTGAGGCTTATTCTGAGGGCCGAATGGCATACCCTGTGGCCAAACCCCTGGGGGCCAAACATCTTGCCCCAGGAGCCAAATGGTTCTCCTTGGGGGCCAGGTGATAGGCCCTGGGGGCCAGATGGCATTCTCTCTGGGCCTGGCAGCACACTTCCCTCAATCCCTTCCCCCACCCCGAGATCTAGACCCTGTGCCTCACTGAAGACCATGGCCAGGGACAGCACCTCCAATTCCGGCTCAGCCACCATTGCCCTCCTCCAGTCCACCAAATGGTCAGACTGAAATTCGAAGTAGGTGCCACTACCCTCCCCCTTTACAAATGAAGAAGGGGCTTTGAGAGTGGCGAACAGGCCCTCCCTATGTCTAAACAGTTCTTGGCGGCAGTAGTCAAGAAATCAAAATATGTGGTGTATTGAGGAAATCTGCCATTTCGGATATATGGTTGTTAAGTGTCATTGAGTCGTAGACAACTCATGGCGACCCTATGAATAAGAGACCCAAACACTTGTATAACTTTCATCATTTCTCTAAGTTGATAGAGTTTCTAGAGGCAAACAAACTATTTCTGAAGTGGATGTCACTTCTACTTCCAAGCTTGTTTTAATCGGAGAGCTTCACCAGACACTGTCCACCATGGGTAATCATTATCGCATCTGTCACTACAGTGTCACAGTGTTTAGCCTCGCAGCAACCACGAGTTACCTCTGCATAGCCAATTGGCAGAGCAGTCATGTATTATTTAGAGGAGTGCTTGACCAAAAACAATCAAAATCAGGCCTGAGGGCCACAGATTAAAATCCCTGACCTTTGGTTTGGTATCATAGCTTTCTTTCCACAAGGCCCACAGAGACCTATCTCTCTATGGTTGACAACAATTCTATAAACAACAGGTCTAGTCCTTGCCCTATCTTACACCATACCCACAATCCAAGACACCCTTGAGCCTATTGCTACAGACACATTATCAATCTATTGTGTTGATGATCTTCTCTTCTTCTCTGACCTATTCAAGGAAATCTTCACTGACAACAAGATGCTTTCCCTAATCAAGTCCTTCACCTCCTGAGGCTCCATGACAACATCACTGCCGCCGCCCTCACCCTCCTGCGCTGGGGGCCTATGGCTCTTGGCATCCTCAGCAGCCAGCTGTGTGGGGGCTCTGTCACACTGTCTGCCACACCTGCCACCCAGTCTAGGCTAGGGGACCTGTGAGCTCCGGCCACGGTGGCCTCATGGGGTGGCGGCAGTGTGGACTTGGAAGTGGGTAGAGGGTAGAAGTGGGATTTACCCATGTTCTTTCGAGAATCTTTGTCCTGTTGATATTGAGCGTCAGTCCATATTGATGACTAGCAGCCAACTGCTTGGCTGTTTGTGTATATGTAAGTTGCATAGCCTGTTTCAATGCAGCTTGCCAGGTGGGCCTCCTGCTCCTCACGTTGCATCTCTTGCCACCACCATCTCGGTTCCAGCATGATGTCTTTTTCAAAGGCATGGTATGGTGTCTTCTGGAAACATTTTCAATTATGTGAGAAGAACTTTCACCATCTTCCTCCAGAACAAATTTGTTCATTTGGTAATACATGGTACATTCAATGCTCTTTGCAAACGCCATAATTCAAAGGCATCAATTTTTTTTCTTATTCATTGTCTAATTTATATGAATAGGAAACAAATGATAATATCATGGCTTGTGACAGGTGTACCTTAGCCTTCAAAGTGGTATCCTTACTATTTAACACTTTAGAGAGGTCCTTAACAGTACATTTGTCCAATTAAATATGTATTTTGATTTCCTAACTGCTACTTCCATGGGTGTTGATTATGGATCCCAGTAAAATTAAATTCTTGACAACATCAATATTTTCCCATTTTTAATGATATTCATTGGTCTAGTTGTGGCAAGTAGCATAATGTGTAACATGTTGGACTGCTGAGAGTTTGATGGTTCTAATCCACGAGACACTCCATAGGAAAAAGAGGAACTTGGTGGAGTGTCACTATGAGTCCCATTCCACTAGATGGCAGTGGATTTTATATCTGAGTTAACATATGATAATTAGGCAACTCCAGTGGCTTAATCCAGAAAGAGTTGCACTGCTGGCAGTTTGAATCCACGAGTGGCTCTGGTACAGAAAGATGTTGATCCTATCAATTGATGCAGAAAAGGCCTTTGACATCCAACACTCTTTCCTGATTAAAACACTCAACAAAATAGGATTAGAGGGGAATTTCTTCAACATAGTAAAAAGTATATACATAAGCCATAGAGCCAACATTGTTCTCACTGGAGAGAGGTTAAAGGCATTCCCCTTGAGAACAGGAACTAGGCAAGGATGCCCACTATCACCTGTCTTATTCAATATTGTATTGGAAGTCTTAGCTATATGAATAAGACAAGAGAAGGAAATAAGAGGTATCCAAATTGGCAAAGAGTAGGTAAATTATCTCTCTATGCAGATGATATGATAATATACTTAGAAAACTCTAAAGACTCAGCAAGAAAACAACTGGACAGAGTAAAGTGGCAGGATACAAGATCAACATACAAAAATCAGTTGGATATCTCTATAGTGACAAAGAGAATACAGAGCTAGAGCTAAGAAAAACAATACCCTTCACAATAGCTAATCACAAGATTAAGTACCTGGGAGTAAATCTAACCAGAAGCACAATGATCTTTTCAAAGAAAATTACAAAACATTACTACAAGAAACAAAAAGAGACCTGGAGAAGTTGAAGAATATCCCTTGCTCATGGATGGGAAGATTCAATATTGTGAAAATGGCAATACTACCAAAGGCAATTTACACATTTAATGCAATCCCAATAGAAATACAAATCCTATTCTTCAAAGAGATGGAAAAGGCAATCTCCAGTTTCATTTGGAATGGAAAGAGGCCCCAAATAAGAAAAACGCTCCTTAAAAACAGAAACAAGGTAAAAGGCATCTCACTACCTGATTTCAAATCCTACTACACTACCATGGTACTCAAAACAGCGTGGTACTGGTACCAATGACAGACAAAGAGATCAATGGAATAGACTTGAGAATCCAGAAATCAGCCCATCTACCTATGGCCAACTGATTTTTGACAAGGAGATTAAATCAGTTAAGTGGGGAAATGACAACCTTTTTTAACAAATGGTGCTGGCAAGAGGAAAACTATCTGCAGAAAACTCAAGCAAGATCTATACCTCACTCCATACACAAAAACGAACTCAAAGTGGATCTTGGACCTAGGACTAAAATCAAAGACTGTAAACTTCATTAAAGAAAAGATTGGAAGAACAAGTCCTAATCCACAACATAAACAGTCTTCCAAGCATCCTGGAAAATCTACAATCAGGAGAGGATAAAATAGATGAATGGAACCTTCTAAGAATCAAATCCCTATGCACATCCAAAAACTTCTCCAACAGGGTAAAAAGGGAAGCCACAGATTGGGAAAAAATATTTGGTAGTGCCATGTCAGACAAGGGACTTATATCTAGAATTTATAAAATACTCAAGCACCACAACTAGATAAAGGTAAATAACCCAACTGAAAAATGAGCACAGGATATGAACAGACACTTCACCAAAGACATTCAGATGGCAAACAAACACATGAAGAAATGTTCAAAATCCCTAGCTCTAAGAGATGCAAATCAAAACAACTATGAGATATCATCTCACCCCAGTAAGTATAGCAAAATTCAACAGAACAGCAAACATCAAATGTTGGTGAGGTTGCAAAGAAACTGGAACCCTTATCCACTGTTGGTGGGAGTATAAAATGGTATAATGACTATGGAAGACTGTATGGCACTTTCTCCAAAAGTGGCAAATAGAAATACCATATGACCCAGCAATTTCACTACTTCGAATTTACCCTAATGAAACCATAACCGCCACCCAAGCAGATATATGCACACCCGTGTTTATTCCGGCTTTGTTCACAATAGAAAAGAGCTGGAAACAACCCAAGTGCCCAACGACAAATGAATGGATAGAGAAGCTGTGTTATATTCACACAATGGAATACTATGCAGCATTGAAAAACAAGGGACTCATGAAATATGCAAAATGGATGGCCTTTGAAGACATTATGCTAAGTGAAATATCTCAGTCACAAAAGGACAAATATTGCATAGGTCCACTGTTGTAAAATGGGACTGACATCGAGTTGGCAGGAAGGCAGAGAAGGAGAGGAGGAATGATGTATACGGCATTGAAGAGGAGGGAGAGAACTGTTTAAAAGGGATATGGCATTGGGTATAGTTATGGCAGGAGTCCAGAATGAAGGCTGCACAGTGGAGTGGACTTGAAGTAAGGGATTGTATAACAATGAAAGAATTTTTCTTTTATTTTCAAAGAGAAGAGCAAATTGGGGGAGGGAAGGGGTAGGCAGGGAGAAAAGTACAACAATGAATGAATGGAAACCCTAAATCTCTGTAATTTTTCATTAAAATTCATAAAA
>NW_006400060.1:1443944-1453268 GCF_000299155.1 Elephantulus edwardii
TATCAGTTATTTTTTTTAATAAAAATATTTTGTTGAAAAAAAAATAAAAAAAAAAAAACAAAAAAAAAAGATTTTACTCCTCCTGTGTGGATAGCTTTCTTTTCTCCCCCTTTTCCTTCTTCTTTCTCCAGCTTTCTCTTTCTCTCCCAAACTCTCTCCTTCTTTAGGCCCTGTACTCCGGAAACCTTGGAGATACTCTGATCTACCAGGTCCAGTAATTGCCTCTCTCTTTTCAGGAAGATCAGATGATTGATTAGAGGCTCTTTTTTGTAAAATGCTGGAGATGTCCTGGGTTATGCAGTTTCTAACTTGATACTTAAAGCTACCAAAAGTTGAATATATAGTATGATCTCAAAGAGTTAAAGTTAAAGAGCTGTATTTTCCAAATATACTTTACCTGACAGTTGATTTTGATATAGCTAATACCTTCACATAATGCTATGGAGATTCTCAATTAATGCTAGCGGGTGAAACTGATTAGCGAGCCATTACTGTCTCTTTTGTGCTTGTTGTTTACACTTACCTTACAAGAAACATATTATGTTTACAGGAGACAGAGAGAAGCTCAAGTTCAACATAACAATCACCCTACCATAACCTTGTTGGGTTTTTTTTCACTTAGGTTTTTTTTTTTTTTACCACATGTTTGCCAAAGAAAGAACTGAGGCTGCTGAATTTTGCAGCACAATAACGCACAACCCATTATAATCACTTGGGGAGCTTTAAAAAAAGTGCCAGGGTCAGAGACCACACCTTAAATCAGAATCTCTGCAAGTGAGTCCTAGAAACATACTTTAAAAATAAATTTCTGGTGGAGAGAAACCTAGTAAACACTTGTTAATTCTAGTGAAGAAACCACCAATTATGGATAAAGTGTGCACATCTTCCAAACTAAATGATGTCACTAAAAATATGCAAGAAAAAAATTATTTTTTGTAAACTCTACGACATACAATTGTACAACAACAACTAAAATATAGGGGTATGCACATATATATGTATGCATACATGTGTATATATATGTAGCTGGACACTATGAAGAAGAATGGGCAGATTGGAGGAAGACTCATCAACAACCTATCTGGTGCAAATAATAAAACCTTATTTACAGAAAGTGAAAAAGATGTGAAGCACTTACTAAAGAAGGTCAAAGGCAACACACTTCAGTATGAATGACACCTCAACACCAAGAAAACAAAAGTCTCCCATTGGACCAATAGGTAACATCATGATAGATGAAAGATTGAAGTGGTCAATTATTTCATTTTGCTTGAACTCACAATCAACACCTATGGTATTAGTAGTGAAGATATGAAAAGATGTGTTGCAATGAGAAAATCTGCTGTGATGGACATCTTTAATGTGTTAAAGAGTAAGGACATAAGTTTAAAGACTAAGGTGTGTGTGATCCCAGCCATGGTATTTTCAATTACATAATATGCATCTAAAAGTTGGGCAATGAATAAGAAGACTAAAGAAGAATTGATGACTTTGAATTGTGGTGTTGGAGAAGAGTATTAAATATAGTTTAGACTGCCAAAAGAACTAACAAATCTATCTTGGGAGAAGTGAAACCAAGTGCCTTTTAGAGGCAAATATAGTCTCACATACTTTGGGCTTGGTGTCAAGAGGCACCAGTCCTTGTAAAAAGATATCATGCTTTGAAAATAGAGACAGTAAAAGAGAAGAATAGCCTGTAAGAGATGAATTAACACAGTGACTGCAACAGTGAGGTTGAGCATAGCAGAGATTGTGAGGATGGCACTTGATAAGTCAGTTTCCATCTGCTGTTCATATGGTCACTACGAGGTTATAGACTGCTCAACTACACCAGCAACAAAAAGATCCGGTGGTACAGTGGGTTAATAGTTAGACTGCTGGGGAGCTCTGGGGGCCTAGTGGCAAAAAGCTGCACTGCAATCCCAGAGGCACACAGTTCGAATCCACCAGATGCTCTGCCGGAGAAGGAGGGACAATTTCCTCCTGTACCTGTCAGATTTGATTTGATGGTATACACACACACACACACACACACACACACACACACACAGAGTTAGACTGCTGACTGAAAGGTTAGTAACTTTAATCCACCAGAGGCTTTCAAGAGAAAGATGAGGCAATCTACTGCCACAGAAATTTATAGCTCAGAAATCTTATTAAGCAGTTGTACTATTATCTACAGGGTTGCTATGAATTGAGAACAACTTGACAGCAGTGAGTTTGGTTTTCAGTTTTATGTGCATAAATGTGTGTGTGTATGTCCATCTATATCTATATTTACATTAATGCCCATAAGGGGCACAAATATGTATACTTCTTACCTTGCAATATTGATTTATGACATATAAAGACCTTAGTATTGAGGAACAACTTACTCAGCTGGCATAATATATTATGTACAGTTTATATTCTACAACCTAGTTTGAGTAGTGTCTGGGATCTTAAAATCAAGACTTCAAATTCTTCATTCTTTTTCCATCCCTGGCTGAAAATTTGCATTTACAACTCAGGTTGTTAGGATATGTGAGTCCTTGGAGAAGGACATCATGCTCGAAAAGGTGGAGGGTCAGCATAAGAGAGGAAGACCTTCAACAATAGGGATTGATATAGTGACAGTAACAATGGGCTTAAGTTTGTCAGAGATGTGAAGGATGGCTCAGGATAGAACAGGTTTTAGACCCATTGCTCTTAGGGTTGCTATGAGTCATAGCTGACTTGATATCATATTACAACAACAAATTCAGCCTAATTCAGTTGTGAACTTTAAGGTGTAGGTGTTATACACACTCTGCTATGGATCTCAATAGCTTTCCATTGGATCTGATATATCAAGACAAAAGACTCTCTTTGTTGTTTGTCTCAGAAAAAAAAATTTTCCCCCTCTTAAGACTCCTGTAGCCTTTTCATTCATTCCTGTAGTCCTTGGAAATATTCTTTTGACATCTTTTTTTACCTGCTTTTGCTTCCTTCCTTGATCAATTTACTTTTTTTCTAAATTTTCGTTCTTTCCCCTATTTTTGAGAATTCACAAAGGGAAACAGATACTAATTCAGCACTTTCTACACATACCATTTGATGACATTGATTATATTCTTTCAATTATGCAAGCATTCGTATTATTTTCCAGTTTGGCCCTCCTCTATTAAGAAAAACTCACTGTCTCCTAAGATAAGGGAGCTCTGGTGGCCAAATGACAAGAAGTTGTGCTGCAATCCCAAAGGTACGTGGTTAGAGGCCACCAGACCCCTAAGATTATAGTCGAATATTTCCAGATGATGTTCTCAGTTGGACCCCATTTAGATAGTTCTTAAAAAATTATAATACTCAAGAATGACCTTTGTTACTAGTCGATGTAAGCTATTATTCCGTTTTAAGATGATTTCAGGGAGTAATTTTGATTTAAAGCTTTAAGATTCTCTCAAGTCAATAGTTTCAGGGATCCATCCACCCTCCATGGCTCCAGTAAGTCTAGAGTCTAAATTCTGTTCTGTCTTTATCCTCTTTTCATTAGTATTTTTCTTTATAATAAAAATGTTTAGTAACAGAAGTGAAGTACAATCTAGTTCTTTTCATCTCATGGCTAAGAAGGCAATTGTTCATGGAGACAATTAACAACACATTCCAGATCTTCATTTTCCTTACTCTGCTTCCTATGTTCCTTTGGGTTAACAGAGACTAAATATTGTGTCTTGGATAATCATTTGCAAGTTTCTAAGACTACAGACAATACACAAAAAAAGTAGGCAGTAGAACAGAAGCACTACACATAATACATGGCCAATTAACGTGTATTCCCAATGAAATCGTGACCATAAACTTCCAAACCAAGAAACCAGATATTTTGCTATACATAAGCAACTTCAACAACTAATCTTTTTATTGTCATGGTTACAAATCTATCACATAACTTTTGTCTTCAACTTTTTACAGGTGTACAACTTATTCATATTAATTATAGTAAGCAGATGTACAGCCTTTCATCATCATCAATGTCCTCTTTTCCCCTTCCTCCCATTTCAGTACTAAAATAATGAATTTTGGTCTTTATGTATTTGCCTTTTTATAAGTGAGGTCATCAAATATTTGTTCTTTTTTGATTGTCTTATTTCACTCAGCATAATATCTTCAAGTTCCAGTCATACAGTAGCATGTATTAGACTTAATTTCTCCTACTGATTTAGTACTATTCCATTGTATGTATATACAACATTTTGTTTATCTATTCATCTGTTAGTGAGCATTTGAGTATTTCTCCTTTTGACTATGGTGAATAATACTGCAATGAACCTTGATGTGCAAGTCTCTTTTTTTTAGTCTTTGCTTTCAAGTCTGCAGAGTATATATCCAGAACTGTTGTTGTATGTTGTGTACTGTAGAGTTGGAACCGACTCATAGCTGACCCTCTGCTGGGTTTTCAGAGGCTGTTAGCTGCATGGGAGGAGATTACCCATCCTTTTCCTGAGAAGCAGCTGGTGGCCTCGAACCATTAGCCTTCAAGACTGCAGCACAGCTTCTTGCCACTAGGTCAGAATTGGCAAATGAGTCTTGGTGGCACAGTGAATTAATTATTGGCCTCATAACCAAAATATCAGCAGTTCAAACACAATTGCTACTCTATGGGAGAAAGATGGGGTAGTCTGCTTTTAGAAGGATTTAGAGCCTCAGGAACCCTATGAGGGATTATATTCTGTCCTCTGTTGTTCTTGTTATGTGCCACCAAGTTGCTTGTGACTAATGGCGACCCTATGCACAATAGCTCTGAATTCTGCTCTATACTGTGCCAACCTTATTGTCTCTGACACACCTACCTCAATTAGCCCAGTCACTGAATCAATCCATCTCATTGAGGGTCTTCCTCTCTTGCACTGTCCCTCCACCCTCCCAAGAATGATGTCCCTCTTCAAGTTGGAATTGACTTAGTGGTGGTGGGTTTGGTTTTGGTTTGGACAAGAACTCAATTTTAACTACATTTGTGGGAAAAGACCATAAAGTATTATACTGGACAAATCTACAGCCAGGGACTTCTTTAAAGAACTAGAAATCAATATTACTTTAAAGACCAAGGTGTGCCTGGTTTTATATGCATATGAAGAAGGTTGGACAATTGAACATTAAAACCAAAGAAAAACTTATATCTTTGAATTGTAATGGTTGTTAAAAATATTGAATATACTACAGGCTGTCAAGGGTAGTGACACTATTTCACATAATTGGGGCATGTTATCAGGAAGGCCAGTTTCTGGAGAAGGACAGCATGTTTGATAAAGTAGAGGTTCAGAGAAGGAGAGAAAGACCATCAAGAATATGGAGTGATGCAATCATTCTAACAAAAGGCTTAAGCACTGTAGAGTTTGTGGAGAGGGTAAAAGATCAGTCAGGATTTTGTTCTATAGTACAGAGGGTTGCTATGAGTCAGAACTGACTCAGGACCTAACAAAAATTGCAAATATCACTTCACCAAAGAAGACATTCATATGGCCAACAAACACATGAAGAAATGTCCAAAATTCCTAGCTCTAAGAGAGATGCAAATCAAAACAACTATGAGATATCATCTCACCCCAGTAAGAACAGCAAAATTTAACAAAACAGCAAACAACAAATGCTGGCGAGTTTGTGGAGAAACTAGAACCCTTATTCACTGTTGGTGGAAGTGTAAAATGGTGCAACCACTGTGGGAAACGGTGTGGCGCTTTCTCAAAAAGTTGCAAATAGAGATAACATTTGACCCGGCAATTCCACTACTGGGAATATACCCCAAAGACAGCATTACTGCCACCCAAGCAGGTACATGCACACTCATGTTTATCGCAGCTTTGTTCATAATAGCAAAGAGTTGGAAACAACCCAAGTGCCCATCAACAAACGAATGGATAGAGAAGCTCTGGTATATTCACACAATGGAGTACTATGCTGCACTGAAAAACAAGGAACTCATTAAGTATTATTCAAAATGGGTGACCCTGGAGGACATTATGCTGAGTGAAATATCTGTCACAAAAGGACAAATACTGCATAGTGCCACTCTTGTAAAATGGGACTGACATCAGGGTTGGGGGGAGACTGAGAAAGATGGGATGAATAATGTATACTGCGTTGAAACAGATGGGTGAGAAAACTGTTTAAAAGGAATATGTGATTAGATATTGTTGTCATGACTGGAGTCCAGAATGAAGGCTGTATAGTGGAGTGGACCTGGGGGGAGGGATTGTATAACAATAAAATAATTTTTTCTTTTAAAAAATTGCAAATATCCATATGACAAGTCAGACACTGCTTTAGAGAACCAGTAGAATGTGAGTAGCTTAATAAGAGAAGACATAGGTAAACTTATCAAATGTTTCCTCTTAAAAGTAATACATTATTCCATAACTATGATAGTTTCCAGTCACATTAAGCCTCCATTTTCTTGCTTCTGTTTTTGTTTCAATTCATGGTGTCTTGACAGGTGGCAAATGGTCTTCCATTTCTATTCTTGCCCAAGGTCAGGTGAATTTAGAAGTAGACCTGCAACTAAAACAATAAAGTATGGAAATTAGATGAAGTATATCTATTAGAAAGAAGACTAAAAGCATTATTTTGCAATTGACTAGGTGGTCTACCCATATAATATCTTGGAGAATTAATTTTTTAAAACCCATTCCTTAATTTAATGTGAGTTTCTAAGACTTCAGAAAATTGACTGGACATCATGCTTGGGAAGGTGGAGGGGCAGCGTAGGAGCGGAAGACCCTAGATGAGGTGGATTGATTCAGTCACTGGGGCAATGGCGGTAGTTGTGTCAGAGACAATAATGTTGGCACAGGATAGAGCACAGTTTGTACATAGGGTCTCTATGAGCCACAAGTGACTCAATGGCACATAACAACATACACCAGCCCCAATAGATAGTTTTCCTGTAAGCCTGAAACTAGTTAAGGGAGAAGGGAGAAAAAAATCCATTCATGATAACAAATATATGGCATAAAATCCTTAAGAATAACCAAAGAAGAAATGCATAGGCTCTACACCGAGAAAACAAGAGCACTGACTTACCTTTCAGCAAAGTAGGATTTTTAAAAAAAAAATTTATCTTATTTTATATTTTATTATTCATTTAAATGATAGTTTACAGATACTTTGGACTTCCATTCATTCATTGTTGCACTTTTCTCCCTGCCCACCCCTCCCGCCCCCAGTTTACACTTCTCTTTGAAAAGTAGTAGAAAAATTCTTTCATTGGTAGACAATCACTCCTCCCAAGTCCACTCCACTATGCAGCCTTTGTTCTGGACTCTTGTTATCACAATAATACCTAATCATATATCCCTTTTAAACAATTCTCTCACTCATCTGTTTCAATGCAGTATACATAATTTATCCCATCTTTCTCAGTCTCCCTCCAACCCTGATGACAGTCCAATTTTACAAAAGTGGCACTACACAATATTTGTCCTTTTGTGACTGAGATTTCACTTAGCATAATGTCCTCCAGGATCACCCATTTTGAATATTTCATGAGTTCCTTGTTTTTCAGTGCAGCATAGTACTCCATTGTGTGAATATACCAGAGCTTCTCTATCCATTCGTTTGTTGATGGGCACTTGGGTTGTTTCCAACTCTTTGCTATTGTGAACAAAGCCGCAATAAATATGGGTGGCAGTTATGGGTTTTTTGGAGTATATTCCCAGTAGTGAAATTGCTGGGTCAAGTGGTATTTCTATTTGCAACTTTTGGAGAAAGTGTCATGCTGTCTTCCATAGTGGTGGCATTATTTTATACTCCCACCAACAGTGAACAAGGGTTCAAATTTCTCCACAAAGTTGCCAGCATTTGTTGTTTGCTGTTCTGTTACATTTGGCTATACTTACTGGGGTGAGGTTATATCTCATAGTTGGTTTGATTTGCATCTCTCTTAGAGCTAGGGATTTTGGACATTTCTTCATGTGCTTGTTTGCCGTCTGAATGTCTTCTTTGGTGAAGTGTCTGTTCATGTCCTGTGCCCGTTTTTCAACTGGGTCATTTACCTTTATCTTTTTGTGGTGCTCAAGTATTTTATAAATTCTAGATATAAGCCCCTTATCTGACATGTCATTACCAAATATTTTTTCCCAATCTGTGGCTTCCCTTTTTAGCCTGTTGGAGAAGTTTTTGGGTGTGCTTAAAGGGATTTGATTCTTAGAAGGATCCATTCATCAATTTTACCCTCTCCTGCTTGTAGATTTTCCAGGATGCGTGGAAGACTGTTTATGTTGTGGATTAGGACTTCTAGACTTCTTCCAAGGTTTTCTTTAAAGAAGTGTATAGTCCTTAGTTTTAGTCCTAGGTCCAAGATTCACTTTTAGTTGCTTTTTGTGCATGGAGTGAGGTATGGATCTTGCTTGAGTTTTTGCAGAAAGTTTTCCAATTTTGCCAACATCACTTGTTAAAAAGGCTGTCGTTTCCCCACTTAAGTGATGTCATCTCCTTGTCAAAAATCAGTTGGCCATAGGTAGATGGACTGATTCTGGATTAACAACTCTATTCCATTGATCTATGTGTCTGTCATTGTACCAATGTCACGCTGTCTTGACCACCATGGCAGTGTAGTAGGATTTGAAATCGGAGTGAGATGAGATGCCTCCAACCTTGTTTCTCTTCTTGTTGAAGAATGGGATTTGTGTTTGTATTGAGATTGCATTGAATGTGTAAATTGCCTTTGGTAGTATTGTCATTATCACAATATTGAGTTTTCCTATCCATAAGCAAGGAATATTCTTCCATTTCTCCAGGTCTCTTTTTGTTTCTTGTAGTAATGTGGGGTGATTTTTTTTTCGTTTTATTTTATTAATTTTAATGAACATTTACAGATATTTTGGATTTCCATTCATTCATTGTTGCACTTTTCTCCCTGCCCTCCCCTTCACCCCAGTTTGCTCCTCTCTTTGAAAAGTAAAAGAAAAATTCTTTCACTGGTATACAATGGCCCCCACTCCTGCACCCTCCCCCCCACTGCCCCAAACAATGTTTTGTAATTTTCTTTGAATAGATCCTTTGTGTTTCTGGTTAGATTTACTCCCAAGTATTTACTCTTGTGATTATCTATTGTGAAGGGTATTGTTTTTCTTAGCTCTAGCTCTGTATTCTCTTTGTCACTCTAGAGAAATCCAACTGATTTTTGTATGTTGATCTTGTATCCTGCACGTTGCTGACTTGGTTAACACTGTTCAATAGTTTTTTTGCTCAGTCTTTAGGGTTTTCTAAGTATACTATCATATCATCTGCATGTTGTTATTATGTGCCGTCGAGTCGTTTCCGACTCATAGCGACCCTATGCACAAAAGCCCTAAACCCTGCTCTATCCTG
>NW_006400060.1:1455396-1458685 GCF_000299155.1 Elephantulus edwardii
GTGTCTCTCTGGAGACTAAGGTGCGCCTGATACAGGCCATGGTATTTGCAATCGTTTGTTATGCATCATCTGCATAGAGAGATAATTTTACCTACTCTTTGCCAATTTGGATACCTCTTATTTCCTTCTCTTGTCTTATTGCTATCACTTCCAATACTCCCAATACAATATTGAATAAGAGAGATGAGAGTGGGCATCCTAGCCTAGTTCCGGTTCTTAAAGGGAATAACTTTAAGTTAGCCTTTGGGTTTGTGTATATACTTTTTGCTATGTTAAAGAAATTCCCTTCTAATCCTATTTTTTTGAGTGCTAAAATCAGGAAAGAGTAGTGGATTTTGTCAAAGGCCTGTTCTGTATCAATTGATAGGATAAGGTGGTTCTTGTTCTTTGCTTTGTGAATTACATTAATTGTTTTTCATGTTGAACTGTCCTTGCATACCTTTTATGAATCCCACTTGGTCATGGCGATTTTTTTTTTATGTATCGTTGGATTCTATTGGCCAGTATTTTATTCAGGATTTTTGCATCTATGTTCATAAGAGATACTGGCCTATAGTTTTCTATTTTGGTGGTGTCCTTTCCTTGCTTTTGTGTCAAGGATATGTTTGCTTCAAGGAATGAGTTTGGGAGAATTCCATCTTTTTCTATTTTCTGAAATAGTTTATGTAGAATTGGTGATAGTTCTTCTCTGAATGTTTGATAAAATTCACTTGTAAAACCATCTGGTCAGGGCTTTTTTTGGCTGGAAGATGTTTTATTACATTTCCAATTTCTTCTTCTTTTTTTAATTATTATTAAATTTTATTAGTTTCAATGAACATTCACAGGGATTCTGGGCTTTCACTCCTTCATTGCCGCACCATACAGTAGGATTTTCAGAAATGCAAATAAATGTCATATTCATTGTTGGGAAAGATACATTTTACAAAATATCAATTCATGACCTATTCTTCATTCAGTTGCTTATTTTGATGATATTGAACTTCATAGTATCTTACCACAAGTGTAGTCTTGTGTTCCATCCAGTAAAGTCTTCATGTATAGACACCATTTGTTTGTTCTAAGAAGATATGTATAATGAATAAGCTATTTATCATACAAAAGTCTATGGTGTCACCTTCAGCATCATTTCTATGCCCAAAGCTATATTTTTTCAATTTTGGTTCCTTGATTTGGAGGTTTAGGTTCATGAATTCATGGCAGTTATCCATTAATTGACCTAGTATTATTTTTAGTTTGTTTGTTCTACCTCCTAGTTAGTTGTGCATTGTCTGGAGTCTTTTCTTTTTCTTTTTAAATTTAAAAGTATTTTATTAGACAACCTACACAAAATAATTTTATTTTCCTTTTAAAAAATGCCTCAGCTTCAAATAAATCAAGGTCAAAATAAATTAAGAACTCAAAATTATATCAGTCGCATTTGTCTAAATCCTGCCATATATAGATAATGCATTTGCCAGTTAGGATGGCAGGTGATTAATCCAAATATATTGACATTTTTTCATTTTCAAACCATCCTTAAAGATAATCATGTGTTATATATGATAGTTCAGCAGAGCAACCATCTGAAATACTATTTCTGTTTGCTGTCATATCAGAACCAACTCAGCTGAGCATCCAACGGGTTTTCAGAGGCAGTAATCACACAAGAGGAGATAGCCCATACTTTTGCTGCTGAGCAACTGGTGCACCACATACCTTTGGGATTGCAATGTAACTTCTTACCACTAGGCCACCGGAACTCCTGGTAGCCTTTGAGATTAACAAGGATATGTTTTATCATATACCTTTGCCATGAGACCAAAAGAACAGGATGGTGCTCAGCTACCATTACTGAACATTTTTATTCCATAGAATTCTAATGAAAAGCAGAGGTAATACAGAACAGAATTTCAAATTTTCACGGACTCTAGACTTACTGCAGCCATGATCCCCTGAAACTATTGACCTGAGATAATTTTTAAGCCTTAAACCCAAAGTATTTCCTGAAGTCATCTTAAAAACTAGTTGTTTAGCTTAATGAGTACAAAAGGCCAACCTTGTGATGGTGAGTAACACTGCTATGAATACTGGTGTACAAATCTCTGTTTATGTCTCAGTTCTATTTTCCTTTGGGTATATTCCTAGTAGTGGAATAGCTGGGTTGTATGGAGTTTCTATGTTCAACTTTTTGAGGAAAAGCCAAACTGTCTTCCAGAGTGGTTGCACCATTTTACAATCCCTTCAGCAGTGTATGAGAGTTCCCACCTCTCCACATCCTCTCCAACAT
The DNA here is from genome assembly GCF_000299155.1 of Elephantulus edwardii. Classification (NCBI taxonomy): domain Eukaryota; kingdom Metazoa; phylum Chordata; class Mammalia; order Macroscelidea; family Macroscelididae; genus Elephantulus; species Elephantulus edwardii. Next base: position 1,457,666 of record NW_006400060.1, read on the forward strand.
GGAAACAGCCCAAATGTCCAAACACAACCCAATGGATTGAGAAATTATGGTACAGTCACATAATGGAATACTATGTAGCACTCAGTAGCAATGACTTCAAAAAATACTATATAACTTGGGACAGTCTGGATAGAATTATGCTGAATGAACTAATGCAGTTTCATAAGGACAAATTCTGCATAAGACCATTATTGTTAAAATAGAAGGATAACTAGTAAAACATGTATGGGAACTCAAGGAGGGGAGGGCTGAGGATGGGTAGGTAGAGTGAAACCACTGAGTTGCACCATTTGGTGGGTGAAAGACGGGGCAGGAAATGGGAAGAATCCAGGCAAAAAGACAGGGAAATTATGGACAAGGTCCAATAGTGATTAATAAGTGACAACCCTGCTATGAAAGGTAAAGTTGCATGTCAACTTGGCTTCCCATGATCCTTTATTTTGACAGTTATAATGTAGGCATTCCTTTGATGAGATCAGTTGCAATGCAATCACTTTTATGATGAAATCTGCTATGAGCTGCCATTTGGTTGGAAGGTCATTTTCTCAGGGATGTAACCTGCATCAAATATATGTAGATGGAAAAGTTCTCTCACTTTTTGCTTAATCAGGATGTTGTATCTGGCTCATCAACATCTGACCTCAATTTCTTTGAACTTGAGCAATCAGTCTATCATATTGCCTGCTGATCTTGGATTTGTTAGCTATAGAAGCAAGCAGCCTGATTTCTGGCCTGCAGATCTTGGGCTCATCAAGTCCTACAGCCCATTGAGTGAGAAGAAGCCTCAATATAGACATCTGACCAAAAGACTTTGGACTTACTTGGCCTCTACAAACACATTAGCCATTTCTTAAGGATAAATACTCTTTTTATGGTGACCTGTTGGTAAGGAGTTGCACTGCCAGCCCAAAGGCAGGCTGTTTGAATCCACAAGCTGCTTCGCAATAGAAAGGGGATAATCTCTTCCTGTGTGAGTTACAGGGTCTGAAAAATCCACTGGAGGGAAGATGTGAGTTGGTT
>NW_006400060.1:1459102-1479291 GCF_000299155.1 Elephantulus edwardii
TGTGTGTGTGTGTGTGTGTGTGTGTGTGCAAAGAAAAAACAACGCTTGTATTTTGAACCACTCATTCATTTTCTAGAAATTTATACTAAGAAAAAAATCAAGGACTTGGAAAAAAATTATGAACAATATATGCATCACAGGAATCCTGGTGGTGTGTGTAATCATTGGGCTGCTAACCAGCTGTTCCTCAGGAAAAAGATGCAGTAATCTGTTCTCATAAAGATTCACAACCTCAGAAACCCTACAAAGCAGTTCTATTCTGTACTATAGTTTTCTATGAATTGGAGTCAACTGGAAGACAGTGGAATTTATGTACATTTAAGGAAAGTTCAAAACTACATTAGAATTAAAGACAACTATGAGATATCATCTCACCCCAGTAAGACTAGCAAAATTTAACAGAACAGCGAGTAACAAATGCTGGCAAGGTTGTGGAGAGACTGGAACCCTTATTCACTGTTTGTGGGAGTGTAAAATGGTGCAACCACTGTGGAAAGTGGTGTGGCGCTTTCTCAAAAAGTTGCAAATAGAGATACCATTTGACCCAGCAATTCCCCTACTGGGAATATACCCTAAAGAGACCATAAACGACATCCAAGCAGACATATGCACACCCATGTTTATTGTGTCTTTGTTCACAAAAGCAAGGAGTTGGAAACAACCTAAGTGCCCATCAACAAACGAATGGGTAGAGAAGCTGTGGTATATTCACACAATGGAATACTATGCTGCATTGAAAAACAAGGAACTCATGCAATATTATTCAAAATGGGTGACCCTGGAGGACATTATGCTGAGTGAAATATCTCAGTCACAAAAGGACAAATGCTATATGGTGCCACTGTTGTAGAATGAGGCTGACATCAGGGTGGGGGTAAGACTGAGAAAAACTGGATAAATTATGCTTACTGTATTGAAGCCGATGAGGGAGAGAATAGTTTAAAAGTAATATATTTTAGGGCATTATGATTATCATAAGAGTCCGGAATGAGGGTTGCAGAGTGGAGTATACTCGGGGTGGGGGTGGGGGGGGGCTTGTGTACAAATGAAGGAGTTTTTCTTTTGCTTTTCAAGGAGAGGAGCAAACTGGGAGTGGGGGTGGGGTGGGCGGGGAGAAAAGTGCAACAATGAATGAATGGAAGTCCAAAATCTCTGTAGATGTTCATTGAAATTAATAATAAAAAAAAAGAACGGGGGGAAAAAAGCCCTGTTGGAAGATTAAAAAAACACAACTACATTAGAATTAATATTTATTGCTACATGACTGTAGCATGAGATTCTTTCCTATTTTTCACATTTTATAATGTATATTATACACTTTATCATGTCATTTTTAAAGAAAAACATTATGTAAATTCCTGTTTCTTCAGTATAGAACCAGTTTGTATCAAGTCTTTTCCAACTCATGGAAACTTCATGTGTGTCAGAGTAGAATTGTGCTGAAATCACCTTTCAATGGGCCATTCTTCTGAGGCACTCTGGGTATATTAAAACCTCCCACCTTTTGGGATTATCAGTCAAACACTAACAATTTGCGTCAGTCAAATATTCCTTTAATATATAAAGAATGCAAGGAATATGAGTTCTCTGGGTATGTATGAGAGAGAGAGAAGGCTTCTTTAAGTGCTCATTTTATTGTCATATTCAATATGTTGTTGTTAGGTGCCTTCGAGTCAAGCAAGACTCATAACAACCTTATGAACAAAAGATCTGAACCTTGTTCTATCCTGAGCCATCCTCACATTTGGTAACATACAAAAACCCATTGCAGCAGTCACTGTATCAATCCACCTGGTTGGAGGTATTCCTCTCCTTCGCTGACTCTCCACCCTTCCCAACATCATGTCCTTCTCCAAGGAATAGCATCTCCTAGCAACACGTCCAAAGTATGTGAGGTGAAGCCTCATCATTCTTACCTCCAAAGAGGACTCTGGCTGCACCATCTCCAAGACATATCTGTTCTGTTGGCTGTCCATAGGATGTTCAGTGCCCTTCTCCAATACCACACCTCAAAGGAGTCAATTCTTTTTCTATCTTCCTTATTCATTGTCCAGTTAGTAATTGTCCAGCTAGTAATCAGAAAGACTATGGCCTGAATCAGACACAATCAGACTGAATCAGTCTTCAAACTGATATCACTACTCTGATAGTATTGCTATCTTTTGTGAGGGAAAAGACAGAGATGGGGACACACCAGAATGGAGGATAGGTCAGAAAGCCTGAAGGCAGGGGGCTAAGAGCTAATATGCTCTGCCTTTCTGTGGTTTTATTGAGAATCACCAGAAAGCAAACAAAGGAAAATCACCATGAAGTAAACAACAACAAAGGATCATGAGAAAGTAAATCACAAGGAGAAATCTTTTGCAAATGAGGCCAAATTCTCCTCTCTTGTTAACCTTATGCTTATCTCAGGAGGGAGGGATTAGTAATACCAACTAAGAATTATGAAAACACCCAAGATCTGCTTTGGCACTTAACCTCTGTGAAGCCCAACGTCTGCCTAGGTGCTACAGGGGGAATTCTAGCTTGTATCTATGCCTCCCTCATTTCCTGATGCAGCATTTTGTTAAATATTAATATTAAAAAATAATATTTGGCTTCCCACACTCCTCAATAATTTGGAAAGGCTCCTAACTGCAAATTTTCCCAGTGCAATGTTTCTCCTTATTTCCTGACTGCTGGTACCAAGGGTTTTAATTGTGGATCCAAGCAAGATGAAGCTGTTGACAGTTTCAGTCTCCTCTCCATCCATCATGATGCTGCCTATTGGTCCAGTGGTAAGAATCTTTGTTTTCCTGACATTGAGATGCAATCCATACCGACGGCTGCATTCTTTGATCTTCTGCACTAAGTGCTTCAAGGATATTCAAGATAGAATGCTTAGAACATAATTCATCTTACTGAATTCTTTTCAGTCTTTGCTTTATATATATATATATATATATATATATATATATATATATATTTAAAAATCTCTTTTCTAACAAATCTCACTCTTTATTCTGTACAAGCCCACTAAGAAGATCTGTGTCTGTGGTTCAAATCTAGCAATTGCTCCACAGGAGAAGGATGGGTAACCTCCTGTGTAATTTACTACCTCTTAAAACCGGTTGGAGGGTCAGCTATGGGTCACTTCTGACTCCACAACTGACAAGCACACAATAACAACAATAATTCCTATAGTAAGAGTCCCTGGGAGACATGAACTATTAGGTACTCAACTACTAGATGTAACTTTGATAATTTTAACTCACCCAGAGACACTTCAGAAGACAAGCCTGATGATCTGCTTCTGAAAGATCGCAGACTTGAAACTCTATGGAACTATTCTCTACTATTCTCTGAGTCACTATCAACTGGACAGCAACCACCATCATTACCAGTGTCTAATTCAGTTGTATGTACATTGTAGGCATCCAGCAATTTTTCTAGGCTGAATAAAAATCAGAAAAGTCTTACTCTTTTACTAGAAGATGTAAATGCCCACTAAATCATAAGTATTACCACTCCCAGGGAGATTTTCACCTAAACTTATCCATTGTTGTCTTTTCCCCTCCCCAGTAGAAATCTGTTAGAATCGGGTACACAAAACGCACTATGCTAGGTACTTAGGGGGATATATAGAAGTAGCCCCTACCTTCTAAATATGTATAACCTACAGTGTAGTACATACAGAGGAGTGTTGCAGAAAACAAAGTTCTCACCAACAGTCAACATTATGATAGATAGAAAAAGGATTGAAGTTGTCAATGATCTTATTTGGCTTGGTTTAACAATCAACACCCTTGGAACCAGCAGTCAGGAAATCAAGAGATATGTTGCATTGGGTACGTCCATTGTTAGAGATCGCTGCAAAATATTTAAGAGCAATGATATCAGTTTGAGGAATAAGGTGTATCTGATTCAGGCTTCTGAGTCACCAATGAATAGGTGGTTTCTGAATCTGCTATGTATCAGAGATCTGGATAATGAATAAAGATGACAGAAGAAGAATTGATACCTTTGAGTTGTGATTTTGGAAAATAATATCCCATGGACTGCCAAAAGGGCAAACAGACATGTCTTGGAGAAGGTGCAGCCAGAGTACTCCTTGGAAGCAAAGATAGCAAAGTTTCCTCTTTCATACTTTGGACATGTAACTAGTTAATGGATGTCATGCTTGGAAAGATGGAGCATCAGTAAAGGAGAGGAAGACTGCCAATAAGATGGATTGACATGATCACTTCAGCAATGGGCTTTAGTGTGTCATGAGCATGGTACAGAATAGGGCAGGATTCAAGTCATACTAGACTAGAAGGCACCCAACAACCACATAATGTAATGCATATTGTTTTGGAATGCTAACTGAGATACCAGTGGTTTGAATCCACCAGTCATTCCTCAGATGAAATATGGGCAGTCTCCTTCCACAAAGATTTATCTCACTCACTGCTGTCAAGTCAGAACTGACTCACAGAACCCCCCCCCAATCAGGTTTCTGAGGCTGTAAATGACAAGAGGAGACTGCTCATCTTTCCACCATAGAACTGGTGGATTAGAATAGTTAGAAATGTTTTCCCATCTTTTTTTGACACTCAGAGAAGATAGAGCCCAAGTTCTGGGAGCAAACATAAAATAAAACATAAACAGATTCATTATCTCCATCCCCTTATCCCATGTCACTTGTGCCTTTGAATAGCTCAACAAGTGCCCCAAGCTATGGAACAGTGGTCTCTAATCACACCTTTGTAAGAGGAATTGACTTTAAAACAAATGGAAATAATTTAAGAAAAAAAATTTCCCTGGTATGGGTCAATAAAAGAAGTGAAGGTTGTAAATGGCAGAGCTGGAGTTCATCGCATTTGAAACACAAGAAGCAGCTAAAAAATTTTACAAGAGGCAGAAAAACTTAACTATAAAGATAAGAAACTGGGCATTGGTCCAGCAATAAGAAACAAGTAGGAATCACCTAGTTCCAGTATCTTGCCAGCAGATGGAACAATGTATCTAACAACTTCAACAAGCTATCCTTACATCTATCATAATGGTGTTGCTTATTTTCATACTCCAGAGATAATGTCTGTCCCACTACCTTGGTCTTCATGTTCTATGTCTAGTTCCCCTGTCACTGTAGCTCAACCAGTTTATCAGCAACCCACATATACCAGGCCTCTGCACAATGTCTATCAGGACAGTGGCAGTGGGGTATTCCATAGTTACTTTCTTCTTCTGCTCCATTCCTATATCTGCAACTTTTGGAGATTATTTATCAGGCAGTGGAAATTGCTTGCACAAGATGGTAGATGTATTTCTCCTTCACTATTTCTGATGGAATGAATCTTCAGGTCTGGAGACTTATTCTGATCATGGGGTCCAAACAACCTATTACCAGGCTTATGCTCCAATTGCCATTGCTGTACTTGAGCCTGTGATGCAACTTGAACCAATTAAAACAGTGTAGATCATTCATTATTAAGACAATTGGGTTGCTCTAATCCAGCTCAACTATGTTGTTGTCCCATGATCCTTGTATGGCCAAGATGCAACCTTAACGACCATCTAGAAGCTGCCTATTGTGAAATTTGTTGTTGATTTGTTGATTGCCATCGAGTTGAGCATGCCTCATAGGGATCATATGAACAAAAAGTCTGAAGCCTTTCTATAACTATCGTCATTTATCAACGTTCATAGAGTGTCCAGAGGCATGTCGTTTAGGAAGTGGATGCCAAATTTAGGATTAGTTAATACCTCACCATACTTACATATTCCAAATATAAGCTGTCTAAAATTGGTGAAATTTGCTCTTTCATTAGTTCTACAAAATTATGTAGGAAAATATGGCATGATGTTGTTGTTGTTGTTGTTGTTGTTGTTAAGTGCTGTCGAGTCGCAGGTGACTCATAGAGACCCTATGAAGGAGAGTCCTCAATGCTTTGGTGTCTTTCATCCTCTTTCCAGATTCATAGGGTTTCTGGAGGCAAGCTATTATGGAAGTGGATGCCACTCCTCCTTCCAAGCTTGTTTTAATCGGGGAGCTTCAGCCCACACTGTCTGCATTGGGTAACCAACGCATTTGACACATCAGCCTCACAACAACCACAAGTTACTGCTGTACAGCAAGTGGACACACCAGGGCTATACGACCTGATAGTATTTTTAATATGTCTTAATCTAACTAAAGTTACATTTTATATGAGATGTTTTATCTATTCATAAATAATAACTGTAATGAGACTAATAAAAGAATAGTCAGAGGTGTGCAATCTTTGGGTTAGCAGTACAACTCACTTAGAATTAGACCACCAGATTCCCTATATAATTTATTCACAACCTTGGAAAACAAGGGAGAAGTCTGTATTGACTGTCGATGAGCTCCTTAATCTATTTGTGGGGTACATCAGGAAGGTTGTTGTTGTTGTTGTTGTTATGGGCCATCAAGTAGCCTGCAACTTATAACGACACTATGTATGACAGCTTGGAATCCTGCCCTATCCTAAGCCAGTCTCACTAACTCAGACATACCTACTCCCATTAACCCAGTTACTGTGTCAATCCATCTCATTGGGGTCTTCATCTACTGTGCTGTCCCTCCAGCTTCTGAGCACAATATCCTTCTCCAAGGACCAGTCTCTCTTGGCCACGTGCCCAGAGTATGTGAGACAAAGCTTTAAAATCCTAGCCTCCAAGGAGAAACTTGCTTTCACCCTCTCCAAGACAGACTTTTTTCTCTTGGCAGTCCATGGTAGATTCAATACTCTTCTCCAGCACCGTAACATAAAGGCATCGGTTCTTCTTCTATTATCCTTAGTCATTGTCAAGCTTTCTCATGCATTATAAGTAATTGCAAAGACTATGGTCTGGATCAGACGCACCCTAGTCTCTAGACTGACATCGTTGCTTCTCAGTAATCTAGAAAAGTCTCTGAAAGCAGATTTTCCCAGTGTAGTCCGTCTTTTGATTTCCTGACTGCTAGTGCCAAGAGTGTTGACTGTGGAGCCAAGAAAGCTGAAATTGTTAATAATCTCAATCTCTTCTCCATCTATCATGGCGCTGCCAATTTGGCCCAGTGGTGAGAATCTTTGTTTTCTTGATGTTCAGCTTCAATCCATATTGAAAACTACGGTCCTTGACTTTCTGCAACAAGTGTTTCAGGTCCTCAGTTTCAGCAAGCAAGGTTGTGTCATCTACATAACTCAGGTTGTTGATAAATCTTCCTCCAATCCTGATGCCACATTCCTCCTCTTCAGAGAGTCCAGTCTCCTGAATGATCTGTTCTGCATAATGATTGAAAAGTTAAGGAAACAGGACACATCCCTGATGCTCTCTTTTACTGATTTTGAACCATGCCATTTCCTTGCTCTTTTGTTAGGACTGCTTCCTGGTCTGAGTATATAGGTTTTGCATGAGCACAATCAAGTATTCTGGGATTCCAATTCTTTTCAAGGGTAGCTACAATTTGTTGTGAACCACACAGTCAAATGCCTTTGCACATAGTCAATGAAACACAGATAGACATTCCTCTGATACTCTTTGCTTTCAGCAAGATCAGACTCTTCTAAACCCAGATTGTATTTCTGGTAGTTTGTTGTTGATGTACTGTTCCAGTTGTTCTTAGATAATCTTCAGCATGATTCTCAGGTCACCTTTTTGGGGGGGATGTAAACAGGAAAGTAGAAGGACCAAATAGGGAATAATCTCCACTGAGTCCTTATCATATATAAGCCCTGTGCTAGGCACTCTACATACATGAAAGGGTTACAACAATCCTTTGAGACAGGATATTTGCCTATATTTTATAAATGTGGAAATGAAGTCTTATCAAGGTTAAGTAATTTTCCAAAGCCACACAATTAATGGCAGCACTAGGATACCAACAGTGGACCAACTGGGTTTGCCTCTGAAGACTCCTCTGTGCTCTAGTCAACAACATCTCTCATAAAGTTATGAGTTTGTGTGTATAATTACAGCACTAAATAGTGTCAAATGTCACGCTATTGTTAGTTGCTTTTGAATCAGATCCAACTCATAGTGAACTTATATGTAACAGAAAGAAATATTTGCCCTGTCCTGTTCCATCTTCAGAGTCGTTAGTATGTTTGAGTTCAATGTCATGCTAACTAGACAGAATGTAATAGGAAAGGTTAAGAGCCTAGGCTTCAGAAATGATTGCCTAGATTTAAATATCAACACTCTTTTCTATTACTAGTTGTACAGTCTTATGCAAATTATTCAACTTTCTTGTGCCTCAGTGTCTCCATCCATAAGGTAAGCATAATCCCCGTGTTGTTGTAGAAAACAAATGAGTTAATGTGTATAGAGGACAGTGTCTGGTGCCTAGAAAAAAACCCAGTAAATGTTGGATATTAGAAGAAATAAGAGGAAGGAGAAATCATGTCCAGGTGGCTATGACATTAAAGGATAGAGAGTGATGGAGTGAGAAAAGCATCTAATCAAAGAACAGTGTCAAAACTCAGATTGTAGATAGTAGATGAGGAGAGGCACATGACAGTGCAAAGTTTTGGAAGATTGAACCAAAACCAAATCAAAACATGTTGCTATTGATTAGATTCCAATTCATGGCAACTTTGTGTCACAGAACAAAAGAGCTCCCCAGGTTTTTTCTTGGCTTTAATCTTTAAGGAAGCAGTTCACCAAGACTTTCTTCTGTGGCATCACAAAGAAGAGTTGAACCACCAACCTTTCACTCAGCTGTTGTGGTGATGGCTGGTGTACTGTTAAGTCAGAAATAACTCATAGCTGACCCTTCCGTGGGTTTTCGGAAATGGTTTAAGCGCAGCAGAGGAGATTGATTGATTGTCCATCTTATTTCCCTGGAGCAGCTGGTGGATTCAAACCACGTGGCTTTGGTTTGGCAGCACAACTCCTTACCATTAAGCCACCAGAAATTCCTTTTTCACTTGATAATCCAATGCAGATCCTTTGCACTATCTCAGGACTGTCCAAAAACAGGGGTCAAAATGCGGAGAATCTTGAATGACAAAAATAAAAGCTCTGGAGTAATGGGAACCATTAGAGGTTTTTGAGGAAGAGAAAGATAAGGCCTTCTTGGGCAGCAGTCAAACCTGGCAATTTTGCAGTTTTATCCTTAAATGCTGCCAACTTTGGAAGCCAATAAGTCTTTGAAATTCTACTTTCAGGAAAGCAAAAGGTAAGAGAAAGGGAAAGGTGGAAAACGGAGTGAATAAGTAAAGCAAAAAATTAGGAACCTGGAGGGAAGTGGCAGAAAGGTCTTTCCTATTCGACGTGGGACTTCCCTTTTCCTAATTATGACTTGAACTTTCTGCCTCAGTTTAGGGCTCCCTTTAATTTCCAAACAGTTTTTGGCCCATAGGAATGAAAAGTAGGGCATTAGGACCCAGAGATTGTTATAGCGAGAGAGGCTGAATCTCATCTCTCAATTTTTCTCTAGAGCTCCCTCCTCCCCCTTTGTCATTCTAGCTGCCTGCTGCCTCCGCAGCGTCCCTCTTGCTCTCTCTGAGATAACTGCCTGCGCCTTAGACAGGCAGGGTGCACAAAACCGAAGGTTTAGTTGGCATCTGCCTTGGTGACCCCATGGCATCCCCCAGAACCGTAACTATTGTGGCTCTCTCAGTGGCCCTGGGACTCTTCTTTGTTTTCATGGGGACCATCAAGTTGACTCCCAGGCTCAGCAAGGATGCCTACAGTGAGATGGTAAGTAAAGCAAATGGGTGTTGAGAGGCGAATCTCCAAGGCACTGGCTAGCTCTTCTCTCTTTCTCTCTCTCTCTCTCTCTGTCTCTCTCTCTCTCCTTTTGCAATCTCATTCCCTTACCCCTACCTCGGACCCCTTCCTTGTCCCCAAAACTTTATGGCTTTCAGCAACAGCTAGGCAAGGATTGCATTTGTGGGTTATGCGGTGGTGGGGGTGGGGGGTAGCAACTGTTCTAGAGCCACTGAATGCCAGTTGGGGGAGGGGCTTCCCAGTGAGAACCCCCTACTCCCAAAAAACCAGAGAGCGGAGCCCTGTATAGCACCTATAATTGAGAAAAGTCCTTCCCTCTTCCCAGTACATGCCCAAAGTCCAGGCAACCCAATCTATAAGTTCAATTCCTTGCCTTGGAGCAAAGAGTTTAGCAAGCTAGAGAGTTTATTTATCTTAGGGAAGAACAAAGGGGAAGGAGGGAAAGCTGGAGACGGGACTACAAAAACCCTGCAGTTTTGAGGGACTACCTAGATATTCCTTAGCCTTGCCCACAACTGAGTGTGTTTTCCTAGCCGCCTGGGAATCTTATCTGTATCCTTAAAACAAAGCAGCGCCGAAATAAAGGTCACTGGGTGCCTGCTTTTTTGCTGGGCTGCATTTGGAGGGGACGTGAATTTGCAAAATCTGTGAAGTCTGCCTTATTTTCCCTCCCCTACAAACCTATCTGTAATCTCCATCTGGCTTCCGGTGGATACTCTGGGCCCAGCCCTCTGCAGAGTTGGAATCACCAAAGGTGACTGGCCAGAACATCTCCTCTGCAACCTGGGGGCTGGGCTGCCCGCCTCAGTTGAGCGTGATGGGGACTTGCTCTTCTGCTGTGGAGTACTAGGCAATGGCAAGGGATCTTTCCAGCACTTTCAGTCTCATGCCTCTCCCCTCTCTGTCACTTTTCCCTGCCACAGCACAAGGGAACCTACTTCTCACTGCCTTTACCAGGCTACCAGTAACAGGAGGGAGCCCAGGACTGGGTTCTCAAGGTCAAGAAGGAAAGGAGCTTAGGGGAGAAAAAGAAGAGGCAAGAGGGACTCCTGTTAGGGCTGAGGAAAGGGAGCAATAGCCCCGCACATTGAGAGGAATAGAAGGCTCTTCTGGAACCCACTGTGGAGCCTTCCAAAGCCCCTCAATGTGAACTGAAAATGGATGGAGATTGGCAAATTGAAGATGCTCTGAAAATGTTTATAGGCAGCTCTGGCTTTTGTCTCAGAATTTGAGCTGATGCTTTCTGTTTCCCTTACCAGAGGGTCACCTTAGAGTAGGAGATGGGTGACTGGGATTCAAAGGTCCAGCTCTAGCTGGACAAATCCCAGTGTGTTACCTCTTTTTTCCTCCCCTCCTCTCAGTGTGTTTGACCAGATGGAATTGAAATCAGGTCAAAATGAGTATCTGAAGAAGCCTGCACTGGGGAAGGGAGTGAAGGGTGGGGCAACAGAAGCCATCAAAGGGTTCAAAGAGGGTCAGGTAAGAAAGATAGAGGGAAAATGCCTCTATATTTTTTTATCTTGACATGTATGCATTTGCATATATATTTGTAAGTGCGTGCACCTTGCATATTATTTAGCTTTCCCCTGCCTTGGAAACTGGCTATGCTTCTTCAGTATATGGAAACTAGACAAATTGGAGATGCTCAGAAAATATTCTCAGATAGCTCTGGCTTCTTCCTCTGGGTCTGAGCTCATACACCCCAGACTCTGCTCAACTGATTTAGAGGACCCCCAAGCTGCACCCTATGGATAGTGTTAAGCTCTGCAGGTAATCCAACTAAGATGGAGTCACTGAGAATCTTCCTAGCAGCTTGGCAGGAACTCACAGGAGTACTAGTCACAAATGGGTTTACCGTAGGCTTTCTCCTTAGGAGTGGGGCTGTTATCGTCTTGTGAGAGATGGACAAAACAAACATGATGATTTCATATCATACGAAGAGACATACTTAAATTAGCCTAACACAGCAGTGCAGAACCTGACTCGGACACGCTCTCTGTCTCACTCGCTCTCTGTCTCTCACTCTCTATCTCGCTCTGTCACTGTGTGTGTGTGTGTGTGTGTGTGTGTGTGTGTGTGTTTCTGTGCTCCAGGCATTTGGAGGAAATGGAGGGATTATTACTTTTAACTGGGAAAGTAGAATTCACAGCAGTAACAGACTTGATAATTTTCAGACTGCCCCTTTCCAGAGTTCCTTGAGCACTGGGCCACAGCTGGAATAGTCTCTGGTTTCTGGGCTTGGTCCAAGTTTTATTCTGGATCCATCAGAAAAGTTGAAATGCAGCTCTAGTACAAAGAAGAGGCTCAATATATATATTTGCTGAATGGATACGTGAATGAATGAGTCCTTGTAGCTTATTTTGGCCACTTACTACCCTTCAGATTTCTCTTTTTTGTTTATTCTCGATTATACAGTTCAGGAGCCATTCCCCACCCCCCTTCATCTTCAAAGAGAGTTGTAGACCCTAAGAATCCCAACCCTACATAAACAATGGTGATTATCTGGGACGTTCTGTTTTTCATTGAGGAGTAAGTCCTCTGCTTGGAGTTAGTCGTGTATTCATTTACAGTAGCTTTTCTTATAAAAAGCCAATGTATTGTGGCTGTTGTTTCAGGATTACTTGTTTTTTTAAACATCTCTGTGAGACAGTTCATTTGCTTAGTTATTCTCATTTTATTAATGGATAAACTGAAACAGTACAAGCTTAATGACTTACCCAAGGTCTTAGGGTAAATTCTTAGAGTTAGAAGCCAAATCCATGATTCAGTATTCCCAGTAGTGAGGGGTTTTGAGCAGCAGGCTGAGGTGGGGTGGGGTGGGGTGGCAGGAGGTGAGAGGGTGGGGGTGGAGGGTAGGAGAAGATCTCAGAACCCACAATTGATTCTTGGAAATATTTGAAGCATTCTTGCTCCTTTTTTATTTTTTTTAAAGTATCAGTTCACCTACACAAATCTATATTTAAAGAGCTATCTAGAGTCCTCACCCATAAAGAGTTGTGCTGCTAATCCAAAGGCTGTACCTCTCTGGCAATTCTAATTCACCAGTGGCTCCTAGGGGGAAAATTGGACAGTCTCCTCCTGTAAGATTTACAACCTGGGAAACCCAATGGATGGTCAGCTATGAGTTGGTTCTGACTCAGTAGCAATTTTGATAAGGTGTATAACTTCCCAGACTGCTAACCAAGAGGTCTGTAGTTGGAATCCAGCAACTGCTTCTTGGAAGAAAGTTAGATAGTCTCCTACCATAAAGATTTATAGCCTCCTATAAATTTGATGGGTCACTATGAGTTTGGTCTCGACTAGGCAGCAGTGGAAAATGCAATCTATATTCGGAGGGGAGAGAGTGTTCTCTTTAAGACAGAGTTTTCAAATTTAGATTTTTAATTTGCTTTTCTATTTTTTCTTGTTGTTCTAGAATGATAATTGTTGTGCTTAGGTGTGAACCCCTCTGTGGAGATTCACTGGTGAAAACCAAGGAGTCAAATGACTATGTTCTTTCCTATCTCTAGTAGGGAAGCCGGGAAAGTTTAGTGGAAAGAATGTAAGCTTGAGTCTTAGAACTCTTGGTGCCTCAGTTTCCTCATCTAGAAAATGGAAATAATATTATTTACCTCAGAATGTTATTGTTAATATTAGCTGAGAAAATATATTCAAGTGTTCAGCACAGTGTTTGCATATAGCTAGTGTTCAAGAAATAATCTTGATGAGGTGATGATGATGATGATGAAGATAATTGATTCTGTCTTATGGGATAGTTTCCTGTCTAAGGGGATATTTAGTTGAAAGGAATGAAATCAGGCATTTATAAGAGCAAGAGGCAATTCTCATGAATCTTCATGAACTTTCATGTAATCACCTAACATTGAAACTCCTCACTTACTGCTGTGAAATTGGTACAGTGTATCTCATTTAGAAGTTCCAGAAGCATCACTGAATAGCCTATTTGCCATGTGTTGCCCCACATTTGCTCCAGATTTAACAAATGTCATTGTAGAGTACTCTAAACACTATATGAACTCATCACAACTAACCACTCCTTCAGCTAAATGTCATCATTAATTCCATTGAAATTGAGAGAGAGCACTTACAAGTGTTCCTGAGTAGGTTTGCTTTTGGGGTTTGGTTTTGTTTTTTTGTTTTTCTTTTTGCAGTAACTGGGAACACATGAATGATTGGTTTGCTCTAAATTTTATATTCATACTCTTTGTATCAGTGCTTTCATCTCATAGACACAAATGAAATGGTAAAGAAGCACTCACTGTTTTTCATGATGATGCTACTGGGCTGATTGGCAGCATTATGATAGATGGTGAAAAGATTGAGATTGTTAACAGCTTCCATTTGCTTGGCTCCATAATCAACACTCTTGGTGCCAGCAGCCAGGAAATCAAGACATGAATTGCACTGGGAAAGTCAAGGACCTCTCCAGAGAACTGAAGAGCAATGATGTCAGTCTGGAAACTAAGGTGCGCCTGATCCAAGCCATAGTCTTTACAATTGCTTGTTATGCATCAGAGAGCTGGACAAGACTAGGGATGATAGGAAGGGAATTTTTGGCTTTGAGTTGTGGTGCTGGAGAAGAGTGTTAATATACCATGAACTTCCAGGAGAACAAACAGGTTCATCCTAGAGAGGGTGAAGCTGGGCTGCTCCTTGGAGGCAAGGATTCTGAAGCTTCATCTGACATATTTTGGGCATGACCAGTCCTTGGAGAGGGTCATCATGCTTGGAAATGTGGAGGGACAGAGAAAGAGAAGGGGATCATTGTTGAGATGGATTGATAAAGTGACTGGGATAATGAATGTAGATGTGTCAGAGACAATAAAGTTGGCACAGGATAGAACAGGTTTCAGGGCTCTTGTACATAGGGCTGCTATGACTTGCAAGTGACTTGACAGCACAAAACAACAACAAAATTGAAATTAATGTTATAAAACAAAATGTGCATAAATAGTTGAGTGGAAAACCAATTTGCTTTATAGATTTTCACTTAAACCACAATTAAAAATAATTTATTAATTTACACAATGATCAGGAAATAATTACTGTGGTTTATAAATTAATGGATCTCTACTTGTGTGGTTTTTTTAACACTGTGTGTGTAAGACTTCAGTTTATGCTATGATTTTAAGCTTCTATGACTGATTTTCCTAAATGAATACTCTTCTAATTTGAACATAGAAAAACTAAGATAGTAAGCTATTAGTAACTTTCTATAAGCAACTATAAGCATCAGTAAGGCGAAACTAAAATTGGAGTTTAGCTTATTTGAAGAGTCCTCCAGTCCAAGAATATAATTGGCTTTGATCAAAAAGATTTGAAAAAAGTCTGATTCAGGGTCTGTGTTGTTACAGTGGAAAGGACAGACTTAATATTAAAAGTAAGAGCCTTTTGAAAATGTGTCAGTCAACTCTCTTTATTTTTATTATGCGTACAAATAAACTCTTGAGGGATGTATTACTATAGACTCAAGATATGTGACCCTTCCATTGTTAGAAGTGAGTTAGCTGAGACCAAACTGAATGATAGAGTTTTGCAATAGTAGGATTCTTTTAATGTCCTCATCCTACTCCACAAGGAGGAAGGGAATGGAGGGCTTCCTGTAAGTGCCCATCCAAGCTTAGACCTATCTTTGACAAACTAGATATTTGCTGTCTGGAATCCTGGAGAAAGTAGTCTGTAGAGTTTCATCCCTCTGGTGGCTCAAATCCACCAATGGCTTTGCAGTACAAGGAAGAAAGATTTATAGCCTTAGAAACCCAATGGAGGGTCAGCTATGAGTCAGTTCCAACTTGGTAGCATTAAGTTGAGGGTACCTACTTAACTTTGAACTAAAGATTTAATGAAATGGCTTACCCACATTCAATTTTCTCTTGAGAAAAGAGGAAAGAAAAGAGGCTACAGCGATATAAAATAATCTGCAGCTGCAGTTTAGGACGTTAGCTAGACTGAGAAATATGCAATTGCAAATGGAGAAAGGGGGGAAAATCCCACTGAGGAACTAAGAACTTGATTTAAAGAGCTAAAATTTGACCTTAGAAATACAGATTTCATTTTAGTACAGGTAGGAATCTGTTCTTGAATGATAAGAGTTTAGCCTTGGCCAAAAATATGTATTTCCAGAAGCAACTCAGTCAGCAACTAAAGACTTGGCTCAGAACTGACTGACTGCAAGAAACTCATCTTACCTCTTATATTCATTATGTCAGAAGCTTACCCTTAAGGTTTGAGAGCTGTCTCATGAGGAAGTGTATGTGTTGCTAATTAGAAAGTGTACTTAAAAATACTAAGGATGAAAACAACTACGAGATATCATCTTAACCCAATAATAATACCAAAATTCAACAGAATAGCAAAGAACAAATGCTGGAGAGGTTGTGGAGAAACTGGAACCCTTATTCACTGTTGGTGGGAGTGTAAAATAGCAATCACTATGGAAGGTTGTATGGCGCTTTCTCAAAAAGTTGCAAATAGAAATATCATTTGGCCCAGAAATTCCACTACTGGGAATATACCCTAAAAAAATCAGTACTGTCACCCAAACAGATATATGCACACCCATGTTTATTGCTGTGTTGTTCACAACAACAAAGAGTTGGAAACAACCCAAGTGCCCATCAACAAATGAATAGTTGTTGTTGTTGTTGTTGTTATGTACCATCCAGTCGCTTGTGACTCATAGCGACCCTATGTACAAGAGCCCTAAACGCCGTTCTATCCTGTGTCAACCTGGCCATCTCAGACATACTCATTCCCAACACTCCATTCACAGAATCGATCCATCTCATCAAGGGTCTTCCTCTCCTGCGCTGTCCCTCCACTCTCCCAAACATGATGTCCCTCTCCAAGGACCACTCCCTCCTTGCAACATGCCCAAAGTATGTCAGATGAAGCTTCAGAATCCTTGACCCCAATGAGCATTCTAGCTTCACCCTCTCCAGGACAAACCTGTTTGTTCTCCTAGCAGTCCATGGTATATTCAACACTCTTTTCCAGCACCACAGCTCAAAGGCATCAATTCTCTTTCTATCATCCCTATTCACTGTCCAACTCTCCGATGCAAAGCATGTAATTGTAAAGACTATAGCCTGGATCAGGTGCACCTTAGTCTCCAGCCTGATGTGGTTGCTTTTCAGTACTCTTGAGAGGTCCCTCACAGCTGACTTTCCCAATGCAACTCATCTCCTGATTTCTTGGCTGCTGTTACCAAGAGCGTTGACTGTGGCACCAAGCAAACTAAAACTGTTAACTATCTCATTCTCTTCATCATCCATACTGATGCTGTCAATTGGCCCAGTGGTAAGAATCTTTGTTTTCTTGATGTTGAGCTTCAATCCATATTGAAGACTGCAGTCCTTGACCTTCTGCAGCAAGCACTTCATGATTCTTCCACCAATTCTGATGCCACATTCCTCCTCATACAGCCCAGTGTCTCAGATGATCTGTTCTACATACAGATTGAAAAGGTATGGAGACAAAATACATCCCTGACGGACCCCCTTTCTTGATTTTGAACCATGTAGTGTCTCCCTGCTCTGTTCTGATGACTGCCTCTTGGTCCAAGTATAGGTTTTGCATTAGCACAATCAAATGTTCTGGGATTCCCATTCTTCTCAGAGTCAGCCATAGCTTGTTGTGATCCACACAGTCAAAAGCGTTTGCATAGTCAATGAAGGACTGGTATTCTCTGCTTTCTGCCAAGATTCCTCTAACATTAGCTATAATATCCCAAGTGCCACGACCTCTTCTAAATCCAGCCTGCACATCTGGCAGTTCTTTGTTGACATATTGTTCCAAAAGTTTTTGGATAATTTTCAGCAGAATCTTCTTGCATGTGATGTCAATGATGAGTAGAGTAGCTGTCATATATTCACACAATGGAATACTATGCAGAACTGAAAAACAAGGAACAAATGAAATACTATACAAAATGGGTGACCCCAGAGGCCATTATGCTGAGTGAAAAATCTCAGTCACAAAAGGACAAATATTGCATAATGTCACTGTTATAAAACAGGACTGACATGGAGGTTGGGGGAAACTAAGAAAAGAGGGGATAAATAATGGTCACTGAATTAAAACAGATGAGGGAGAGAACTGTTTAGAAGGGATATATGATTGGGTGTTTTTGTCATGACTGGAGTCCAGAACAAAGGCTGCATAGTGGAATGGACTTGGGGGGAGGGATTGTATAGCAATGAAAGACTTTTTCTTTTACTTTTCAAAGAGAAGAACGAACTGGGGTGGGGGAGAGGTGGGCAGGGAGAAAAGTGCAACAATGAATGAATGAATGAATGGAAATCCAAACTCGCTGTAAACTTTCATTAAAATGAATAATAATAAAATAAATAAAACAAATAAAAAAGATTACAACAAATAAATAAAGTGAATAGATGATTAGGTATTACGTGCATGACAACAGTCCAGAATAAGAGCTGCATAGTAAAGTGGACTCTGGTAGGGTGGGAATTGTACAACAATGAAAGAATTTTTTTTCAAAGAGAAAAGCGAACTAGGGGTGGATGGGAAGGAAGGACAATGTGCAATAATGAATTCATGGAAATCCAAATTCTCTATAAGCTTTCATTAAAATCTCAGTTAAAACTTTTAAAAAATACTAAGGAAACCTCCTGGATATAGCTAACTCTCCCTAATGTGTGTTGGAGGAAGTGCAAGCAGGGTGCTCCTTGGGGCAATGCTGGTGAAATTTAGGCTCACATATTTTGTTGGTCTTGCTGTTAGGAAGGACTGATCCTTGAAGAGAGATATCATTCTGGGAAAGATGGAGGGAGGGTCAGAGAAAGAGAAGAGGACCCTCAACAAGATGGATTGATACAGTGACTCTAACAAAGGGCTCAAAGGATGTCTTCCTCCTCCACCTCCATGTGTGTGGCCCCTTCCCTGCCCCCATTCTGTTATCATCATCTGAGTATAGAGAGGGAGGGGTGTGCAGGTTATATCTAGGTTAATAGTAAGAGAAAAGGAGCAGGCTTCTATTAATGGTTTTCCTAACCACAGTTTAGATCACCTCTCTATGAACCTGGGGTCACTATGAGTCACCTATGACTCGAGGGCACTTAACAACAACAACAGCATAGTGAGAGATAAGTTGGCCTAGTGGACAGAAAGTGATGCTACTAAGCCAAAGGTGGGTGTCTTTAGTCTGCGGCCCTCAGGCCTGTTTTTAATTGTTTTTGGTCAAATATTCTCTCCACTTGCTGTACAGAGGTAACTCATGGTTGCTGTGAAGCTGAACACTGTGACACTGATGTGTCAAATGCGAGAATGGTTACTCATGGTGGACAGTGTTTGGTGGAGCTCCCCAATTAAAACAAGCTTGGAAGCAGGAGTAGCATCCACTTTCGAAATAGCTTGTCTCCGGAAACCTTATGAACCTGGAAAAAGGATGAAAGTTATATAAGTGTTCAAGTCTTTCGTTCATAGGGTCTCTATGAGTCATCTACAACTCAAAGGCACTTAACAACAACTCTGCATTAAGTCTGGTTCAGTTCTTCCCAATCTAGGGCTATATTCTACCTACTGGTCAACTTTTTCTCCAAATTTTACTCTAAAAATCCATAATTTTACCCTAAGATGAAGAAGAACAACTAATGCTTGTTTCCTATGTGTTCATTTCCTGTGTGCTTAGAAACAGTGTGAGGACTGGAGGGAAGTGAAATTTTAAACCAAGTAGGACCTGATTTTGCTGAGTCGCAAATGACTCTACGGCACATAACAACAACAGGACCTGATTGGGCCAAGATGTGAAAGAGCAAGGCAAGAAAGGAGAGTGAAGTAGGACTTGGAAGAGCAGGGGAAATATTTTGCCCTTATTTATGATTTTGGCATTTTATTAATCATATGTATTATTTGTTATTAAATTTCTTGGTGTCCCTTCAAATTTTGCCCTTAGAACAAGTAATCTCACTTGTTTCATCCATTCCTTGCCCTGCTCAAGAAACTGAGACTCAGAGAATTTAAATTATTTGCCTATTGACTGGAAAGTTGTAGAACTGGAATTTTAACTCAGTTTTGTTTGAATCTAAAATTCATGCTTTTTTTTTTTACAACTAAAACATCAGTCTTTTCCTCAGAGATGATTATTCATGAGCTCTGGTGGCCTGGTAGCAAGAAACTATACTGCAATCCCAAAAGCACCTGGTTCGAGGCCAGTAGCTGCTCTGCCAGAAGGAAAGGCAATCTCCTCCCATGTAATTAAATGCCTCTGAAAACCTGCTGGAGGGTCAGCTATGGGTCGGTTTCAACTTGATGGTACACAACAATTCGTGATAATTAATTAAGGAAATAAAGATGCATTCATTGTTCAGAAGTGAGAAAAAGGGGGGTGGGGGAGACTTAACATTTATTTCAAACCTAGAGTGTGTAGAATTCTATTCAAGGTGGATCATGGACCTAGGACTAAAACCAAGGACTATAAAATTCATTACAGAAAAGCTAGGAACAACACTAGAAGTCCTAATCCACAA
>NW_006400060.1:1480790-1481901 GCF_000299155.1 Elephantulus edwardii
TGACTTAGCTTTCAAGAAAAAAAAAAAAGAATTCTATTCTAAGTGCCAGATGCTCTGGGGGGACAAATTGGCTTTCTGTCCGATTCTTATAATACTTGTCTTGCATATGGTGCTTTTGACTATTTTCGTCTTTAAAATCCTCTTGGCCGCCATAGCCCCATCTCTCCCAGGTTTCCTCTTCCCATCTTTTCCCTGCTTTTCCTCTATTTATTGCTTAAATGTTCTGTCACACAATTTTTCTCCATGTAGTAAACATTCTCCCTGTGCACTCCCATATTATATATACTGATAACTAGGTATTCTGGGAGTTTGATAGTGGAGGCCCCTGTCTGACAGTTGGAATCCACCATCTGCTCCCAGGAAGAAAAATGTGCAATTTCCTCCCATGTGATTTACAGTCTTGGAAAATTAACTATGAATCAGCCAAGAGTTGACTTTTGTTTCTTTACTTTTACTGACAATTATGGGCTTTGTTAAGGAAGTTAACAGGTTACAACTTAGGTTGGCAACAGGATGCAATTTTTTCATCAAGACAGCTTTTCTGTCTTCTACCTTGTGGCTTTAGGCCAGTGTTACAAAACTCTTTTAGGTCTGCCAATTAAGGTTCTCCAGTAAGGTTGGTTGATGGTCCCGGATCTGGCTCCATTGGGGCCAGATAAGCTCTGTCTCACATCAGATGTGGCTCAACCTGCTAGGGCTCTTCTGTAGGTCTTATCTGAGATGGCACAGAAATATCTGGTCCCAAAGGACCCGTGCTCCATTCTCTACCTCTTCGTTCTTGCTAGTAGTGAGATTCTTCGAGTTAACAGTTTCATCTATTCTGTCTCTTTAGCCAATACTCCACTTACAGCCTACCAGACATCTCGACTTAGAGGTCTTCTAGATGCCTCAATCATTAAAAAACAAAACAAAACAAACAACCATGCTAAAAAAGAAAAAATCAAATAGAATTTCATATTTCCCTTTGTTTCCTGCCCTTCAACCTCTGCTGCATTCCCCAGTTTGGAGAATGGCAATACCTTTCTGCTCAGGCAGATGATTGTTTGTTTTTTTTTTATTTTGTTTTTTTACATTTTTTAAAATTTAGTTTGTTTATTTTTCATTTCAATGA
>NW_006400060.1:1482844-1520699 GCF_000299155.1 Elephantulus edwardii
TTTTTCAATTGGATTATTCTCCTTTATCTTGTTGTGGTGCTCGAGTATTTTATAAATTCTAGATATAAGTCCCTTGTCTGACATGTCATTACCAAAAACTTTTTCCCAGTCTGTGGCTTCCCTTTTTACCCTGTTAGAGAAGTTTCTGGATGCGCATAGGGATTTGATTCTTAGAAGATTGCTACAGATTCAAAACTCTTTCATGACTTCTTTCTTTCAGTGTCCACATCCAACAAAATACTGCATTCTATTACTGATTTTGCATTTAAAGTATCCTTAACACTGTCCCTTTCCCTTCATCCTCACAGAGAATACTCTAGTCAGGTCTCTCTACTGGTTTCCTTGTGTCTAGGCTTGCCTCTCTCAATCCATCTTCCTCATCCTTTCCAGAGTAATCTTTCTAAAAAGCAAGTTTATTATGTTGCTCCCTTTCCCTTGTTTAGAAGATCAAGTCCAGCTTCATGGCACAAAATATGTAGCTCTCTGTAATGTGATTTATATCTCCATCTCCTGTCTAATACTTCCCAACTTATACTGAGCTGTGACAGTACTCAAGACATCAGCCTGTTTTGTGCTTCAGGACCTTTGCTCACCCAACTGCTTCTGCCTGCAATGTCCTTCCCTTTTATGTTTATCTTGCAAATACCTACTTAACTTTGTGGATTCCACTGTAGCTTTTCTCAGCCTTTTATCTAGGGAGATTTTACTATATTCCTTCTTTATTTTTTTTTCATTTTATTTTTGTGTGAGTGTACCGTCAAATCGGATCTGACTGGTACAGGAGGAGATTGTCCCTCCTTTCCCGGCAGAGCATCTGGTGGATTCGAACTGTGCGCCTCTGGGATTGTAATTGCAGCTCCTTGCCACTAGGCCACCAGAGCTCCCCTACTATATTCCTTCTAACGTGTCTCCACTTGTACCAACTACATAGTTTGTCTAGCACCCAAAACACTTTTTTGCCCTTATTTAAATATATATCATTCCCTTCATAAACTTCAAGCTTCAGGAAAACAGAGCCTTTTGAATGATTGGCATCCATATCTAGAGGTCCTAGTACAGTAGCTGCCACTTAATAAATAGTAGATGAATGAATGGATACTTAATGAAAACAAAGCAGTGGAACAACTCAACAAGATTTGTTCTCATCATTTGCTTCAGTTTACAATTTGAAATTGTGAAAAAAAAATTATTAAATGCAGTATAATTCTTTGACCTATGTGTCCCTTTGGACTTCCATTAGACCTTATGTTTTTGAATTGTGGTGTGAAAGAAGAGTATTGAACACTCATTTACTTTGAGCATATTTTCAGAATGAACCAGTCCTTGGAGAAAGACATCATACTGGCAAAAGCAGATGGTCAGTGAAAGAAAAGAGGACCTTCAATGAAATGGATTGATAGAGTGACTACCACAATGGACTTGAGCATGACAGAGATCTTGAGGATGGCACAGGATAGGGCAAAGTTCAAATCTGTTGTTCATAGGGTTGTTATGAATTATATAGTCAACTTAATGACACCTAACATTATATAACACTCACCACACTACCTTATAATGTTATTTACATATCTGTTTCCCCTACTAGACCAAGAACTTCTTGACCCAGTCTTATTAATTTTTGTATCTCCAATGCATAACACAGAGTAGGTATTCAATAACTATATAATGAATTAAAATGAATACACTTAGATCAGGCTAACGAGGGTAATGTTTTTAAAAGGTCTAGGGATTTACCTCAATGAATATGAGAATGATTTCATCTTACTATATAAAAAAATACAAAGGGCTACCATTTGCACATTTCTTTTTTGTATTTGCTTAGCAAACACTTAAATATTTTTAAATTAGATTATATAAACTTCAGCTCAGTTCTTTTCTGAAGTATCATAAATTACAAAATAGGGAAGCCCAAATTAGTGAGACTGTGCCTATTTATTGTGGTTGATATTCATATGTACCCAGGCTTGGACAAGGCAGGGAGTTGTAGTGGCCTAGTCTATGGGGAGTTGTGCTGCTAACTGAAAGGCTATGCCTCTCTAATGGTTTAAATTCACCAGCAGCTCTGTGGGAGATAGGTGATCTCTTCCCATGCAATTCACAGCCTCAGAAACCCAAGGAGGGTAAGTGGGTTCTGACTCTACAGTTTTCAGACAAGACCGGCACTGGAAAACATTGATATAACTCACATAAGTATTATTGGTCCAGTGAATTTTCTTGTAAATGCCCTAGAGTTGTTTATGATAACTAGAATATTTTTAAAAGTCACAGTTATCTCAGCAGATTGCTTTCTTTTCTTTTAATTCCAAAGCATTTCTTTAGGAGACACAGTAAAGGGATGTGAACACCCTTGGCAGGTTAAAAAGGAAATGATGAGGAGGAAAAGACCATTGCTTGTGTTTTCTTCATTCTGTTGTTCAAATTATGGTTAACGCAGTGATTTTCTTATGGTATTTCCACTCTAGAAACGAGCTTACAAGAGCTATGTGCGAGCCCTTCCTCTACTGAAGAAAATGGGTATCAATTCCATTCTTCTCAGAAAAAGCATTGGAGCTCTCGAGGTGGCCTGTGGCATCGTCATGACCCTTGTGCCTGGGCGTCCCAAAGATGTGGCTAACTTCTTCCTACTTTTACTGGTGTTGGCGGTGCTCTTTTTCCACCAGCTGGTTGGTGATCCTCTCAAACGCTATGCACATGCTCTGGTGTTTGGAATCTTGCTCACCTGCCGCCTGCTGATTGCCCGCAAACCTGAAGATCGATCTTCTGAGAAGAAACCCTTGCTGGGGAATGCTGAGGAGCAGCCCTCCTTATATGAGAAGGCTCCTCAGGGCAAAGTGAAGGTATCCTAGGGAAATGAAAGTACAGAAAATGGACCTTTCCAGGCAGTTGCCTCCATGACACCCAGGAAGATGTCAATGTGTTTCTAACTTGATGTATCTATCTTGGGGGAAAGGGGAAAATATAATCTGCAAGTTAATGATCCTATTGGTTTGTGTACGTCTACCATAAAATGATTTCTCCACATAGACATATGTACACCACCTTTAATCACTCTGGGGCAACTCTCACATCTTGCTGCATGTAAATGTATATGGCTACTATTGAAGTGTATTTGTGAGGTGAACTCCAGCAACCATGTGACTGTAAAATGATGTGTGGGCATATGTATTTAACAACTGTGTATACACACATGCAAATGAGAAGGCTCTGATCTTGAACTAATCCAACACAGGTATCCTTCCCTTTAAAGATTTATTCCAGCGAAGGCAGAGTAAAACAAATCGCCTATAAAGAGAACTTATGTCTGGTGTAAAATAAGTGATACATTCCCAGGGAGGGAAAAATCCTTCAGTAGATTATGCCTAAAATGTAAACTGGCCATTTTAAGGGGGGGGGGGAAATCCTTCAACCTGAAACACTGAGCTATATGTAAAATGAATTGAGCTCTACATCAAATTGTTTAAATCTTTACTACTTTATAGTGAATTTAATTAAAACACAGTCAATATAGTCTTATTCTAGTGATAAAGAGGTTTTGCCTTTTCTTTGTCCAAGTCAAGCTAAAATCCTTTTACTTTACAGTTTGAAATTGAAGTGGTAAACTTGTTATTAAGCTTCTTCCCCAGCCCCGCCCTCTCCAAGCCAAAAACTGCCTCAATTCCACCATTCTAAGCAGCTAACTAGGATCTGACAGCTGTCTCACTGTTGCGGTTGAGAGAGAAGGGGTTAGCTGTGCTAGAAGTCTGTAAATCTCAATCCCTAGCTGTTCTCTGGAGTCATCTGAAATTTGATAGAGGAGCCAGATGCAGTGTTTTCTTGACAAAAAGGTTCACTATTCCTATTGATTCTTTCTCTTCCCAAGTGTAAGAGAGTTCCCAATCAGCCCCAGGGTTGTATACCTCTTTATCATTCTAGTGAATGGAGTTCTGCTGGGGGAAGGACATTTGGTAAGGGTTAATTAGTTAGCAGTATGGATATTTGCTTTCTTCATTACATACTGCTATTTTTCCTTGTTAGATGTTTGATGGTTTTAATATTATTGTGCCAGGGATAGGGAAAGGGGTGGGAGGGCCTGTATGTGGGGAGAGTACAATGTCATTGTTCTTGGTAATTGATACTTCTTTGTCTTATTTCCCTCATTCTTTCAAAATAAATTTTTGAAATTTGGAGGAAAGTGTCTGGACAAATACTGAAAATCTGAAAGAGTAATAATAGATTCAGGAGGTCTCTCTCTTCATTTTTTTAAGGCTGAGATAGTGTAAAATAGGGGGCAGGGATAATTACCTGGTAGGAAGTTGGACTGCACATGGTTCAAATCTAATCAGTAGCTGTTCCTCAGGAGAAAGATGGCAATCAACTCCTGAACAATTTATAGCCTCTGAAAACCACGAGTGTCATCTATAAGTTGGAATCAACAGGCTGACAATGAGTGAGAGTAATACTAATAAGGTTGTCAACTTTCCAATTTTATTGCAATTGTTTGCAATTTGGTGATGTTAGTATATAAGACAAAAAAGCCAAAGATCTATGATTCCAAAACAACTTCTGGGTTTGAAGAGCTCTGTTTCATTAGGTAAGGTAGAGAAATGATTTTAGAAAAAATTACAAGTACGTTAAGGTAAACCACTCTCTCACTATGTGTCTGTCCTCAGAGTGACATGAGTTAAACTTACAATGCCACAAACGTGTCATGTTAGGCAAGTTATTTCACTATTTAGGGTACCAGTTTCATCATCTATAAAAAAAGGAGAAGGTTATAACCTTAAAATCCTTTCTAATTTACATGTCTTTGAGTTCAAAATTGTTGTTATTGTTAAGTGCCCTCGAGTTGCAGGCGACTCATAGTGACCCTATGAAGGAGAGTCCTCGACGCTTCAAAATTATTAGAGGTGTGAAGAATGACTTGAGAAAATTTGTCTTACTAGTTTAGAAAGAACAGTTATTATTGATGTATTTGAAGAACCAACATAGCCTCAATCTTCACGCATGATTAAATGAGTATATGAAAGTGCTCTGCAAACCATATAAATGTAAGATGTAAACAGTCATTTCTAGGGCCAAGATGGCGGCGGCGGCGGGTGCAATGCGCGGGCGGTGCTGGGTCCGCGGGGCGCGGGGCTGCCGGGCGCGAGGGCCCGGGGGCTGCTGTGCGGGGCGCGGCCCGGCCCGCTCCCGCTCAGGACGCCTCAGGCAGCGGCGCTGTCGTCGAGGGCCGGCCAGTCGCGGGGCCGGAAGGTGCTGCTGTCCGCGCTGGGTATGCTGGCGGCGGGCGGGGCCGGCCTGGCCGTGGCTCTGCACTCCGCCGTCAGCGCCACCGACCTGGAGCTGCACCCTCCCACCTCCCCCCCACCTATCCCTGGTCGCACCGTGGCCTGCTCTCCTCGCTGGACCACACCAGCATCCGGAGAGGTTTCCAGGTGTATAAGCAGGTGTGCTCCTCCTGCCACAGCATGGACTACCTGGCCTACCGCCACCTGGTGGGCGTTTGCTACACAGAGGAGGAGGCCAAGGCCCTGGCTGAGGAGGTGGAGGTACAGGACGGCCCCAACGAGGACGGGGAGATGTTCATGCGGCCAGGAAAGCTGTCAGACTACTTTCCCCAATCCTGAGGCTGCTCGAGCTGCCAACAATGGGGCTTTGCCCCCTGACCTCAGTTACATTGTGCGAGCCAGGCATGGCGGCGAG
Source organism: Elephantulus edwardii (assembly GCF_000299155.1). Classification (NCBI taxonomy): domain Eukaryota; kingdom Metazoa; phylum Chordata; class Mammalia; order Macroscelidea; family Macroscelididae; genus Elephantulus; species Elephantulus edwardii. The sequence continues at coordinate 1,488,527 of NW_006400060.1, forward strand.
GACTACGTGTTTTCCCTGCTGACCGGCTACTGTGAGCCACCCACTGGGGTGTCACTGCGAGAAGGCCTCTACTTCAACCCCTACTTCCCTGGCCAGGCCATTGGCATGGCCCCCCCAATATACAATGAGGTGCTGGAGTTTGATGATGGCACTCCAGCCACCATGTCCCAAGTGGCCAAGGATGTGTGCACCTTCCTGCGCTGGGCGTCTGAGCCAGAACACGACCATCGCAAGCGCATGGGGCTCAAGATGATGATGATGATGGGCTTACTGCTGCCCCTGGTGTATGCTATGAAGCGGCACAAGTGGTCAGTCCTGAAGAGCTGGAAACTGGCATATCGGCCACCCAAGTTACCCTGCCCAACACTGGCTGCTGTTCACCTCAACAGGCCTCCTGCCTGGGAGCTCTCCTGGGCCTGGTGAGACCTTGGCTAGACCACCCACCCAGACGCTTCCGTCTCTGAGGCGAGAGGGCAGGGGCAGACCAGGTTCTAGCCCCATTTCCTCCTTCCGCTCCATCATGGGAATAAATTAAATTTCTAAACAACAACAACAAAAAAACAGTCATTTCTATGATACATTTTTTCCAATACATAAATTTAATTTCTGGTTCATCATAAAAACCCAAGGAAATGACAATATAAGATTTTTTTTTTCAGAGTGGTAATTTTATGTGCATATAGGAAGATTTGGCTTCTAAAAATAAGTGGCTCAAAGTGGACTAGCTGAAATAGAAACCTTTGCATTCACTCAAAACAATATAATAATATCTGATTGTTTCATGATTTAATAAACATTTTCAAATTGGAGAAACACCAGTTTCCCTACATGTAGAAAATGAAGATAAAGAACATTGACAGCATTAAAGATTTCACCAATATGCAGTTTTTCCTTAATGTATACATTACATTTCGATAGTCACCAAATAATTAATAGTTACTAGTTTAACATTTAGAAGTGCTGAACATTTTACCCTTTGTCCATTGAAGGGAACATTGAAGTGGTAAGGAGCTGTGCTGCCAATCCGAAGGCACATGGTTCAAATCCACCAAATACTCTTCAGGAGAAAGATGGACAGTTGCCTCACATTCGGTTAATTGCCTCTGAAAACCTGCTGGAGGGTCAGGTACCTAACAGTAACAACTGGTGGCACAGTGGTTAAAGTACCCAACTGCTAACCAAAAGGTAGGTGGTTTGAACCCATAGGCCAATTTGCAGCAGAAAGTTGTGGCAGGCTATTTTCTATAGAGATTTTCAGTCTTGGAAACCCTCAGGACAGGTCTTTGAGCGTTACAATTTCCCTGTGAATCTGAATCTACTGTCCAGCAGGGGGATTTTGCCACTGTGAATCCTCTTACAATTCAACTCAAGGAACAAGTCTTTTTATTATTATTACTATTATTAAATTACAAGTTAAATTCACTGCCAAAACACCCCACCACTAAAAATCATGAGATGATAGGTTTATTGTCAACCCTTTTCTAAGGTGTTCCTAATTCAGGGTAAGATGAGGTTCATAGGGTCAATCACTAAGGGTCTTTAGCGACTGGATTACATCAAACAACCCTTTTCTGAATAACCTATGGACTGACAAGAGACCAAACAAATAGGTCTTGGAGAAGGTGTAATTAGGGTGCTTCTTGGAGGTGAAGATGGCAAAGTTTAGTCTCACATACTTTGAATATGTTAAGAGGTGCAAGTCCTTGGAAAAGGACATCATGTTTGGAAAGGGAGAAGGTGAGTAAAAGCATAAGACCCTCAGGGAGGTAGATTGACATGGTGATTGTAAATGGACTCAAGTATGTAAGAGATGGTGGGAATGGTGCAAGATAGGACAAGGTTCAGATGTGTTCATAGAGTCCTTGTTAGTTGAATTTGACTGGATGGCACCTAATAAAAATCCTGTTCTGAACTTCCCATGGATTGCCAAAAGAACAGAGAACTCTGTCTTGGAAAGAATGCAAACAACCAGGATGCTCCTTAGAGACAAGGATGGTGAAGTGACATCATTCTGGGAAAGGTAGACGATCAGAAAAAGAGAGGAAGACTCTCAGCAATGATTGTAAAAACATACTCAAGCATAACAGAGATCAGGAGGATGGCATAAAGAAAGTACAAAGTTCATGGGTCACTAACATGGTAGTCAACTTGATGGCACACAACAACAACAATACAATCATTTTCTACTTTAAAAAGAGGATTTAAAAACCTATAGAACAATTTCTGATATGGGTGGGTAGGGGGAGAAGGTTAAATCCCTGTGCACATAAAAAACTTTCTCCAGTAGAGGAAAAAGATATCCCACTGATTTTGGAAAAAAACATTTGGCAATGGCATTTCAGATAAAGGTCTCATAACCAAAGTTTATAGAATACTACAGTGCCACCACAAGAAAAAGACTGGCAACCCAAAACAAAAAGGGCAAAAGACTCCACAAATGAGGACATTCGGATAGCCAAGAAACATGAGGAAATGTTCAAAATTATTAGCAATCAGGGAGATGCAAAGCAAAACAAGAATGAGATAAAATTTTACTCCAATTTTACTATAACAAAGTTCAAAAAATTGAAAATAATTGTTGGAGAGGATGTGGAACTCTTATGCATTGCTGATGGGATTATAAAATGGTACAACCATTCTGGAAGGCAGTTTGGCGTTTCCTCAAAAAGCTGAATACAGAAATCCCATATGACCCAGCTATTCTACTACTAGGAATATATCCCAAGGAAATCAGAACTGAGATATGAATGGAGATTTGTACACCTATGTTCATAGCAAGATTATTCACAATAGCAAGAAAATGGAAACAGCCCAAATGCCCATAAACAAACTAATGGATTGAGAAATTGTGATACATTAATACAATGGAATAAGATGCAGCACAAAGGAATAATGATTTTGTAAAATACTATACAACTTGGAAGGAACTAGAGAACATTATTGTTGAGTGAAATAGTCACATAAATATTGCATAAGATCATTATTATGAAAACAGGAGGATATCTGAGCAAGTTATGTATACACCTTCAAAAGGGAAAGGAAAAAAGGAAAGGAAGGAGGCAGAAAAAGGAGTAGGGCAGGGGGAAATCACTGGGATAACAGAAGTTAGTGGGTGAAGTGATGGGTACAACAATGGGAAAGGTTTAAAGGGGCTTGAAAAAAAATGGGGTGATGACAGGTATGAGTAGTGGTAATTACATAAAATATAATGTATATGAATGACTGTATAAAACACAAAGTCTATGTACAAAGCACAATGTATACAAATGATTATATGTAGTAGTTGTTGTTGTTGTTAAGTGCCTTCGAGTTGCAGGCGAGAGTCCTCGACGCTTCGGTGCCTTTCATCCTCTCTCCAGGTTCATAGGGTTTCCGGAGGCAAGCTATTATGGAAGTGGACGCCACTCCTCCTTCCACACTTGTTTAATCGGGAGAGGAACAATTTTTTTTTTAAGGATTAAACCGATTTATTCAGAAGTTTCAGGGGAAGAGCCAAAGAGGCAGGGAAAATGAGGTTCAATGATCGTGGTCTGGCCAGCATCTCCCACACCTTGGAGACTCTGAACAGAGTGCAAGAAAAAGGTTGTTTTTGAAAACAAACTTTAGTAGTTTAGACCAGGTCTTTTTTAATGGTTAATTTTTGGTTGGGGGGATAAGGAAAGTCCCTTAAAAAGAAAAGCATGTTGTTGTTGTTGTTGTTTTTATGTGCCGTCGAGTCGCTTGTGACTCACAGCGACCCTATGTACAACAGCCCTAAACCCTGCTCTGTCCTGTGCCAATAGCACTGTCTCCGATACACCCATCCCAATTACCCCAGTCACTAAATCAATCCACCTCATAGAGGGCCTTCCCCTCCTGTGCTGTCTGTCCCTCCACCCTACCAAGCATGATGTCCCTCTCCAAGGACCAATCCCTCCTTACAACATGTCCAAAGTATGTTAGACGGAGACTCAGAATTCTTGCTTCCAAGGAGCCGTCCGGTTTGGCCCTTTCCAGGATGAATCTGTTAGTTTTCCTAGCAGTCCATGGTATCCTCAATACTCTTCTCCAGCACCACAGCTCAAAGGCATCAATTCTCCTTCTATCCTCCTTAGTCATTGTCCAACTCTCTGATGCATAACAAGTGATTGCAAAGACCATGGCCTCTATCCGATGCATCTTAATCTCCAGAGAGACACCATTGCTCTTCAGTACTTTGGAGAGGTCCCTAACAGCAGACTTTCCCATGGCAATACGTCTTTTAATTTCCTGGCTACTGGTGCCGAGAGTGTTGACTGGAGCCAAGCAAACTAAAGCTGTGAACAATCTCAATCTCTTCACCATCCATCCTGATGCTGCCAATTGGCCCAGTGGTGAGAATCTTTGTCTTCTTGACATTGAGCCTCAATCCATATTGGAGGCTGCAGTCCTTAACCCTCTTCAGCAAGCGCTTCAGGTCCTCCTCAGTTTCAGCAAGCAGGGTTGTGTCATCTGCATAACGCAGATTGTTGGTAGATCTTCCACCAATCTTGACCCCACATTCCTCATAGAGCCCAGCCTCCCAGGTAATCTTTTCTGCATACAGGTTGAAAAGGTATGGAGACAGGACACATCCCTGGCGTACAACTTTCCCAGTTTTGTACCATGCAGTGTTTCCTTGCTCTGTTCTGACGACTGCCTCTTGGTTTAAGTATAGGTTTCTCATTAGCACCATAAAGTGTTCTGGGATTCCCATTCTTCTCAGCCACAGTTTGTTATGATCTATGCAGTCAAACGCCTTTGCATAGTCAATGAAACACAGATAGACATTCCTCTGGTATTCCCTGCTTTCAGCCAAGGTCCATCTAACATTAGCTACAATATCCCTCGTACCACGACCCCTTCTAAGCCCAGCCTGGACTTCCTGGCAGTTCTCTGCTGATGTGCTGTTCCAGTCGTTTTTGGATAATCTTCAGCAGAATCTTGCCTGCATGTGAAATTAATGATATTTTTCTACAGTTTCCACACTCTGTTGGGTCACCCTTTTCTTGGAATGGGAACAAATATAGATCTCTTCCAGTCAGTTGGCCAAGTGGTTGTTCTCCAGATTTCTTGGCACAACTTGGTGAGCACATCCAGGGCAGCATCTCTTAGCTGAAATATGTCAATTGGTATACCATCTATTCTTGGGCCTTAATTTTTGCTATTTCCTTCAAAGCAGCTTGAACTTCTTCCTTCATCACCATAGGCTCTTGCTCATATGTTGTTTCATGAAATTCTTCTGTGTCTGCCAATTCCTTTGGATACAGTGACTCAGTATATTCTTTCCATCTTCTTTTAATGCTTCCTGGATCATTTAATCTTCTGCCTAAAGCATCCTTGATTATAGCAACTTAAAGTTTGAATTTGTTCTTCAGTTCCTTGAGCTTAAGAAATGCTGAGCGAGTTTGGTCCTTTTGATTTTCTGACTCCAACTCCTTGCACATTTCATGGTAATATTTTACTTTGTCAGTAATATTTTACTTTCTTTGCAGTATGTTGTTAGGAAACTAATATTAAAAAACCACACACACACACACACCCAAAACCCACAAAAACCAAACCTCGTAAAATGTGTATATGTATCCAAGTGAGGTAGGGTAAGAACAAAGGGGTGAGGATAGGCAGGGGGTAATCTTAGAGTCGCACAATTTGATGGGTAGAGTGATGGTTGGGTAGGGGAAATGGGAAAGATCTGCTGTGAAAAACAATGTATAAGAGCTTTGTAAATAAGCCAGTATAAAATAAAAAATTTATTAACAAAATGTGTGCTATTATTTTTCTTTCACACTCTCTAAGATTACAGACATTTACCCATATACAGTTTTGCAGATAGCTTATAGGTACGTTTAGACCCTCAACATGTCAGTGAAAGTTATTAAATTTCTGTCTTTCTTATGATTCTGACTCTAATAAATCTAGTTGGAACCAACCCATAGCCGACCCTCCGGTGGGTTTTCAGAGGCAGTTAATCACAGGGAAGGAGATTGTCCATCCTTCTCATGTGGAGCAACTGGTGGATTCAAAACTGCCTACTTTGGAATTGCAGTGCAGCTTCTTTCACTAGGCCGTTAGCCTTGTTTTAGCTGGTTTCTTTAATGTTAAGTTATTCTCTATGGTCATTGCCTGCTAATAACACAACATCTGATTTAGGAAAAGTTCTAAGCAATCCTTTTACTATACCCATTCTTGGTAAGAAGAGGGATGATTCAACTGTTATTTCTTTACAATTCTTGTCTTTACACAAAGAAAGCCTCTGAGGTCATGGATGAACTAAACCCCAAATCCATTATTGCCATTGAGTCGATTTTGACTCAAAGTGACCCTGAAGGACCAAGGAGAACTGGCCCATACAGTTTCCGAGACTGAACAGAGAAAGAAAATACCAAACGCTTTAAAATCAGAAAAGTTATGTGTCAGGGCTGTATCTCTACCCCATTCCTATTCAATCTGTATGCTGAGAAGATTTGCTCAGATTCAAAGAGCTGGACTTTAGGAAGAAGAGAGTGGCATCAGAATTGAAGGAAGCCATGCAGATGGCCCAACCTCTCTTGCTGAAAGCCAAGAAAACTTGAAAAGCTTGCTGCAGAAGATCAACGTTTACATCCTTCAATATGGATTACATTTCAACATCAAAAAGACAAAAATCTGTTCTTGAAAACAATGTATTCAAATTTTGTAAATTAGTATTAAAAAAAGAAGACAAATATCCTCATCACTGGGCTTATGGGCAATGTTGCAGTTGTCAATGATTTAATCTTGCATGGATACACAATCCCTTGGTATCATCAATCAAGAAATCAAAAGATGTGTTACACTTGGGGGGGTGGAATTCACTGTCAATAACCTTTCCAAAGTGATAAAGAGCAATGATGTCAGTTAAAAGACTAAGGTGTGCCATGTTCAAGGCACAGACTTTTAAATTACTATGCATCTGAGAGCTAGACAATGAATAAGGACGACAGAAGAATCAATGCCCTTTAGTTGGTGGTGTTGGAGAATACTGTGGTATTTGCTGCAAAAGGTTAAAAACTATAGCCTTCAGTATGGATTGAAGCTCAACATAAAAAAAAAAAAATAAAGAACCTCACCACTGGATTAATAGGCAACATCATGATAGACAGGGAAGAGACTGAGATTTTTAAAGCTCCAGCTTGCTTGGCTTCACAATCAACATTCTTGGTACCAGTAGCCAGGAAATCAAAAGACAAATTGCATTGTAAAGATCTGTTGTCAGGATCCTCTCCAGAGTACTGAAGAGCAACAATATCAGTCTAGAGACTAAGGTGCACCTGATCCAGGCCATGGTCTTCGAAATTACTTGCTATGCATGAGAGAGCTGGACACGGGCTAAGGATGACAGAATAAGAATTGATGCCTTTGAGTTTTGGTGCTGGAGAAGACTATTGAATGTACCATGGACTGCTAGGACAACAAACTGGTTCAGGCTGGAGGAGGTGAAACCAGCCTGCTTCTTGGAGGCAAGGATTTTGAAGCTCTGTCTGACATACTTTGTGTTAGGGTTGCAGAGCTGCTCTCCCTCTCTTTCCCACAATAGCCATCAAAATGAACCACAGGAAGCAGCAACTGTGGCTCTTTTTGTCTTTGCTGGGGCTGCAAAACTATTCTACTTCCTTTCCCAAGAATACCTATCTACAACCCAAGGTCTGCTCCCTTATCTTGTAAAAAACAGTTGCAAATATCTCCTCTCCCAATTCCCCGCTCTAACTTTAAGTAAGCAGCTGGTCTCTAGAGTCAGCCAGGCAATTTCTCCTCAATAAACTGTCTTGGCACGTACTGGGTTCTGTCCTTCCTTGGCGACCTTACACTTTGGGCATGTTGCAAGGAGGGACCAGTCCTCGGAGAGTGGAATCATTCTTGAAAGGGTAGAGTGACAGCACAGGAGAGGAAGACCCTGGATGAGATGGATAGACTCAGTGACTGGGTTAATGTGGGTAGGTGTGTCAGAGACAGGTTGGCACAGGATAGAGCAGGTTTCAGAGCTGTTGTACGTACACAAGGTCGCTGCGATTGATGGCACATAACACCACCAACCAACAGAACAAGGAAAAATGTCTTGGAGAAAGCGCAACCAAGTGCTCCTTAGAGCTATGGACGGTGAAAATTTGTTTCACATACTTTGGGTATGTTGTTAGGAGGGGCCAGTCCTTGGAAATGGACATAATTCAGGGAAAGTGGGAGGGTTCGCGAAAGAGGAAAGACGAAATGGATTGAATGTAAAAATGGCTAAATTATATCAGATATGAGGATGGCGCCAAATAAAGCAAGGTTTGTTGTTCATACAAGTCGTCTTCACAGCATCTAACAACAATAAATCTTTTATGGAAGCTGACTGCATCCTCTTTCTATCCTCAGCGCAGACCTTTCGTAAAACAGAACACTTCAATATGACTGCGCTTCTGTGGCTCCTAGGGTGGGAAGAAGCCGATTTAAGTTTGCAGCTTCATATTTGCCTACAGCTGGAAAATCCTGGCAGGCCAATCTCGACAAAATGATTGTTGTAATTTATCATGTTACTTTTAAGAATCCAGTTACTAATTGTACCAGCTTACGTAAAAGCAAGAAAGCGAATATTAAGAATGGAAATACCAGCCAATCAGCTGACTCCAGCTGCAATGACCCGGGTACCTGGAGCGCTGGGCTGAGGATGGCAGAGCCAGTCGCACTCTGAATTTGAGTTTACGTCAGTATTGGCGCGTCGGTCGCCAGGCGCCAAAGAGCTCTAGCCCAACCAATCAGGCTTCAGTAGAGCGTGCCGGCGCCTTGGGGCCTGCCGGATCTCTGGAAAGGCGCGCATGCGTGGGGTGGGGCATGCGCGTTTGAATTGGTGAGGCGGCTTTTAAGGAGCTCGGCTACTGTGGAGTCCAAGAGAGTGCTAGGTAAGGTACCTTGAAACAGAGAAAATGAGATTCTGTTTGAGAACGAAGTGACTCCCCTAATTTCTGCATGGGAGGCTATCCTGAAAGGTGTCGCTGGAGTCAGTTTCTCAGAGGACAGATCTTTAAAAAATAAATACTTGGGAAGCTATGGATGGTTCAGAGGAAGGGATCAATAGCTGCTCGCCATTCTTGCTGTAGTCCCTTAGGAATCGACTTGGAACCTGGGCACTCCACCTGCATTGAACAAACGTATTGTTTAGCTGCTCTGACTTATCTGTTCTAAGGTGGGATTGTTGTGAGTCAGAACTGACCCATAGCTGACCCTTCACCGGGTTTTCAGGGGCAATAAATCGCAAGGAAGGAGATTGTCCATTGTTCTCCCGCAGAGCTCTAGAAGGCATGAAATTGCCGTTTTGGCAGCTCAGCCTCTTAGCAACTGTAATTCCGACCGTTCTCCCAGTTTTTCCTAAACCAAGACCTTAGAACTCATTCTTGATTCCTTGCTTTTATTATGTCTGACCCTACCTCCTTCCAAAATACGCCTTGAATTCATTAATTTACCCCCACTACACCTTAAGCCTGGTGACCTAGTAGTAAGCAGCTGCGCTGAGATCCCCAAAGCACACGTTTGGAATCCACCAATTGTTTTGTGGGAGAACGATGGGCAGTCTCCTCTGGTGCTATTAACTGCTTATGAAAACCCGCCAGAGGGTCAGATATGGGTGATTCCTAGTTCACACTTAAAAAAATCCAGACTCCTTACTCTGACTTGCAAGTTACTAGCTACTTTTCTTTTTTATTATTATTAATTTTAATGAACGTTTACAGAGACTTTGTATTTCCATTCATTCATTGTTGCATTTTTCTCCCTGTCCACCCCTCCCCCCAGTTCCCTCTTCTCTTTGAAAAGTAAAATTCTTTCATTGTTATACAATCCCCCTGCCCACCCCCACCCCCCACTCTACTATGCCTGACTACTTTTCTTACTTCATATCCCACTCCCCTTTATCCTTTTTCATGCCAGTCTCTTGGAACTTGGTGTTGCTGCTGTTTTTGTGACATGGAAATCTTTTCCCTGTTTTTCTAGCTCCGTGAATACTGTTGTACCAGATTTTCATATGCTCGGATCCTTGCCATTCAAATCTCAGCTTGAAGGATAGCTCAGAGAGAATTTCTCTGACCACTTATTTCCAAGTAGTCCATCTGTGTTGGCCGCCCCCCCCCCACGACCCTACCCTGTCTCTGTCATTTCACCGTCTTTCCTAATGTGCCTTTGTGAGATCAGAGATCTTGAGTATTTTAATATTTTCATCCCTGGTATCTAGAAATGTACTTGGCATATAGTTCATGTAATTATTGAATAAGAGAATAAATGGTATTGTTTCTGCCCAGAGAATCTCTGCTTTGGCCTTATTTGGCTTTTAAACTATGCCATTTTAACTTGTTTGGTGGGATCGAGTAGACTATGACTCATAGTGACTGTTATATTGACTTAGCATTGACAAAGTGAGGAGCACAAAGTTTAAAAGTGAAATCAAGAAAGAGTGAAGGAGTAAAACAGGATTATTTTTAGGTTCTCTTATGAAGCCATTTTAATGATCAATTTACTGTTGCCTGTACTCTTGTTTTTTCTTCCTATAAGATAGCCTGTTGATAAATTATTACTATAGATAGTTGCTTATTTCCCTTTAGGTTAAGAGCTTTCTGAGTCAGCCTATAGATTTTGTTACCTAGATTGTTTCTTTTTTCCATAAAGTGCAAGCAGACATTTATTTAAATCTGTCCCTACCCCAGAAACCACCTTCCAAACTAGCCAAGTACCAAGGGGATAAGCAGGCACTGGAAGAATGGTCCTGGCCCTTCTGCTGTATGGTGTGGCGCTCCAAACACCAGAGCGGCCTGTAAACTCCTTAAACTCCTTTGTGTGGTTCTCTGTGAGGTAGTGCCATATGGAGAGAGCTTCTCTGGAAGGAACCAGTGTGGGAGTCCAGTCCCTGGAGCGGGAGGGGCAGTCTGAGCAAAAGATAGATGGGTGGTTCTGGCTTGTAGGTGGAGTTCAAGTTCATTTGAAGCACAGGGTGACTGAAGTGCCAAAAGGGCCCACGGACCAGAGAGAAGGGAATGACCATCTTGTAGGCTCTCCCAGGCCAGGCGTCAGCAGGCTGAGGAGAGAGGGCCAGGAATGGCTGTAAAGTCATGGAGAAGATGCCCCAGCAGAGCAGCTACTGCTAGACCCAAAAGAAAACGAGGCTAGGAGGCCCTCATTTAAGGAGCGGGCATGTGAGGCATGTCCTTCACAGTGGGGATAATGGCCATCAGGAGGGGACACCCTTGTTGTCAAGGTGCAAGCAGTGGGGGCTATGATCTGAGAGGTGCCACGTGGCGGGTGGGGAAGTTGGCTGGGGACCTGGAAAGACAGGGCTGAGCCCTTTCCAGGCTTCCCACCCTGTCCACTGCTTCAGACCCCTGGTCTCAGTCCCTCTCAGCTCCAGTAACAAGGGTGGAGGCGCTGGGCCCTGGCCAGCCTTAGCCCAGAAGGATGAGGACATGACGGTACTAGGTGGTCGGGGAGAGAGGACAGCTACCATCGTGTTTTATTTTGTGGGGACTGATCCTCCCGAGTTCTTGCTGTCTTTGACTGGGGTGGCCATTTGGTGGCTGTGGTCAGGGTACGTGTCTTTTGCATGTAGGATCGAGTTGGCACTGCCCATCACCTAGCTGTTGGCAGTGACCCTCAGGAGGATAATGTTGTAGGTACAGTTGGATGGGCCTTTGTGCATGAGGGCCATCTTAGTGGGCTGATACATGCTGTTCACCAGCTGGCCATTTAGTCACTGTACGATGACACAAGCTTCTTGGCTGAGGTGGGCTTGTCCATGGAAAATGCCTTGTTCTCCACAAACATACTCTGGCCCCTCTGCTCTTTGAGGATGGTCTTGCAGCATGGGGTACAGGTCCTCCTGGTACTTCTGCTCTTGGCTGGGCTTGGTCAGCTGGGAGAGCTCAGGTATGACATAGAAGAGAAGCAAGTCCCAGGCATAGACGATGAGGGTAATGACCAGTGTTGGGTCATTCCAGGTAGGACCGTGTGCTGCTTGTTGACATAGGTGTACATGATGATCCACACTACCCAGATGGCGATGGAGGTGGTCATGGTGAGCAGCACAAAGTCCCGGGCTTGAAGCGGCCACACAGGGTGAGCCAGGCCCTTGTGAAGACCCCCAGCAACAGCAGCAGCATGATGTAGATGAGTGCCATGACAAAGTCCATGTTGGCAATAGTACAGGGTGAGGGCACCACCCAGTCAGTACTGCTATTGGCCAGGGGGCTACCGTCACAACCTCCCTGCACTAGAGTGGTGAGCCACACTCTTTGTTGATGACCACCTCCACCAGGGTCAACAGCAAGGCCACAGTGTTGATCACCTAGCCCTAGGGCTGTGATTCTTTGGGGCCAAGAAGTTGAGAGTCATGAGGCCGGAGAAGCAGGTTGTGAACAGCTCTCCAAAGAGGAACCACAGGGAGGCATAGGTGAAGTAGAGTTTCCTCATGCAGGCAAACACCAGGCAGAAGAGGCCCAAGATCCCCAGCAGGAAGAACACCTGAGTCCCCAGAAGGTTGCACTTCTTGATGTCCTGCACAAAAGGGAGGCTGGCCACAAGGATGATTGTGAGGACAAATGTGATGATGATACCTGCTCAGGCTACTGCCTCCAAGACAATGCCCTGGGTCTCAGAGCAGTCAAACAGTTTGTAGTGGAGGAGGTTGAAGTCTGGGCCACAGCCTGGTGGGACACTGTGCTGGGTCTGCACCCTTGAGAAAAAGAAGAGACATAGCAAGACTTGGTGGGTGGTCATACTGGCTCTCAGGTCAGGCTCCTGCTGGGTCCTCTCTTTTGATCTGCCCTACTGTGGTAGCTTGCATGTTGCTGTGATGCTAGAAGCTAGAAGCTATGCTATTTCAGTTATCAGCAGGGTCTTCCATGGTGGGCAGGTTTAAGTGGAACTGGGACACACCACATAGGAGCCAACTCCAGCTGTAGGCAGGGTGCGCAGGGGTGGGAAGGACTCAGGTATATGCACTTGGCCTAGCTCAAGCTCTGGTGCAGGGCCACTCCCCAAATTCCTTTGAGCTGCTGCACCCCCCACTCTCGCTTACTGGAACCTTGTGCCTATATTGTTGTTAGTTGATTTTGTGCATGTTGTATGGTAGGTATTATAGTAAGTGCTGGTAATAGAGCCAGAGATGTCTTCTGTTTTGGGGGAAAAAAATCCAGTAACTTGACACTTGTTTCTCTATAGAACGTATGCAGTGATGTCAGCTAAAAAAAGATTTAGGAAATCACAGGAACAAGGGAGACCATCAGGAGATAGTTTGCCAGAAGAAATAAACACACCACGCTTCTCAACAAGAATCCCGAAGCATCGACAAACCAATCCAGACAATGACAGCGAATATGTAGAAGACTCTGTGCTAGTAGCAGTGAGATACTTTGAGAAAGGTAATAGTAATTATTTTTCTTATGAAAATCTTCTATAAAAATATTTTAGAATTTGATGGTTTTTTAAAAATGAAAGCATTCATTCATTCATTCATACTTTTGTTTAATAGGCATTTATTTAGCATTTACTACATACCAGTATTCTGTAGACACAATAGTAAAGCAAAAATCTGTTTCCCAAACTGTCTGATCACTGCAATAATGCAAGAATCTTTGAAAGATATTGATCCCTGGAAGCCACTCCTAGACATTCTCATTTTATTGGTATGTGATGCAGCCAAGGTATAGAGTTTTTTAAAATGTTCCCTGGATCATTCCAATGTTCAGCAAAGTTTAGAAAAACCACTGTCTTAGTACTGAAACAGTTTATAATCTGAGCCAATTATTTTAATTAGTAGTTTAAAACTTAAAAAAAATTATTGTGCTTTTTGTGAACGTTTTCAGCAAATTTGATTCCCAGTGTCAGAGCAACATCACAGCATCTGCTTAGATAAAAGCAAAAGGTGTTTATTGAGTGGAGACAGTATGGATCAGGAAACATCCTTTATTCCAGAGCGCAAATAACCACTCTAATGGACAACATAATAGGGTTACATTCTTATATGGTTGGAGCAGGAACTAAAGATTATAAAATTCATAATTGACTGAAAGACCAACAGGAGAGTTAAAAATGGAGAATAACACAAGTGGGATTACATTACTGGTCAATATGCCATTTGGTTTATTGCATAGTAGTCCTAGGACTGTGACAGGAAAGTTTTTCTGGTAACCCATTAGTAAAATTGCTTCCTTAATCATGTCTGGTTCTGGGAGTCCATTGCAAAGATCTGTCTGTGATACTATGCATCAAGATTCTTCATATATAAGCCATCACGTCTTTATCTATTTGATGATAATTTTAAAAAAATCCATCAAGACACAAACTAAAACCTGTTGAGAATAGATTGTGATATCGTACATTTGCCAGACCTCTGCCAGGCTTGAAACAAGGTTAAAGGAACTACCCTTTAGAAAAACAGATATTAAAAAATTCACACATTCTAGACTCATGTCAAAACTTGATGGAGTTAAGGCTCTGCTTTCATTTTGCTTTATTTACACACAGCAAGTGCCTCTGGTTTTAAACTCTCATCTGCCATTCAACAATTCATTCACAAATTATTCTGTCAAATCAGTTACAATTCCTATAGTATGTCATCACTCCCACAATTTCCACCCCACCCTCCTGTTTTTAGCCATTCCATTTCCCTGACCCTTCTTGGATTCTCATGTTTCCTTTTGTGTAAATGTTAACCATTTGGTTTTATATAGTTAACTGTTTAAGGGAGCCCATTCTTCATGAATGTTACTATTAATTTTATATGCCAGTTTATTTTTTGGCTTTAAGGTTACCCCCAGGAGTGGCCTAAATTCCAGGTTAAAAGAATGTCTTAGCTTGGCACAAAAGTCTCAGGGATTCCTCTAACCTCTGTAAGTTCAGTAAATCTTTTTTCTTCTTTTTTATGAATCTCAGTTTTGTTCTATAGTTTTCTCCCTTTCTGATAAGGACCTTCTATTGTGTTTCTGTTCAGGACAGTTTTAGTTGTGGTTGATTGAGTATTGTGTTGTAGTTGTTGAATACCAGCAAATTTGAACCAACCTATAGCTGGCCCTCTAGTGGGTT
Organism: Elephantulus edwardii; assembly: GCF_000299155.1. Classification (NCBI taxonomy): domain Eukaryota; kingdom Metazoa; phylum Chordata; class Mammalia; order Macroscelidea; family Macroscelididae; genus Elephantulus; species Elephantulus edwardii. The sequence continues at coordinate 1,503,587 of NW_006400060.1, forward strand.
TTCAAAGGCAATAAATCACATACATGGGAGGAGATTACCCATCCTTTTCCCATGGAGCAGCTGGTGGATTCAAACTGTGTATCTTGGGATTGGAGCACAGCTTCTTAATAGTAGATCACCAGAGCTCTTGTTTATTAATTTATTCCTTAATTCTGTCGTTTCCTTTGCTCTCTAGTCAGGGAAAGACCAATACTTGTACCTTAAATGTCTTACCAAATTTTAAGACCCCTCCCATGCTACTTATTTTTAGATATTTAGTTAGTTTAGAAATTAAGTTATGTCCATTGACCCAGTTTTCCTGTGAGTTTAAAGCTTTGATGCTGGGATATGATTCTATTTTCCTTATTAAAGGCGCCATTAGAGTTAAATATTCTAGAGTTTAAAGAATTTTAGGGTTTTTTTTGTTCCTATATAAAGCTGTTCCTTTATTATATCCCGACTATTAATATTTAATATTATTTTCTTTTTTTAGGTCCTTTTAAAACTTTAAAGAATAAAAATGTAACCATAGAGAAACACTTGAAAGCTGTGAAACTTGTGGCTTGGAGGAGTGGTTTGGATCCAGAAAAAATTGGTATTCTATTAAATGTGGCACTCAGTGGTAAATTTGGTATGTAGAAGAGATACATTTGTTATTAGTTTGCTATTTTGCCTCCTAGATTTAATGATCTTGTTCATTGTAGTTAGTTGCAGTTTTGCATTTTTATTTTACTATTCTCTTCGTAAAACTAACTGATAAAAATTATAAAATGATGTTCAGACTACCTTATAAGCTAAAGTCTGTGCCACTTGTCACATATCTTTATAAATAAAGTTAGTCGAAATACTTTTTCTTTTGTGCAAATGCTTTCTTTTCTAAATTCTTGGGGTGGGAGGGATATTTAGAGTCTTATAAAGAAATGGCTAATGCCTTATCAGTGTTCTTTTTACTTGAAAAGAACCTCTTTTACCTTCTCTGATCCAAACTCATATTTAAAGTGTATTTTAGACCCTGAACATCCTCAGTTTAAAGGTGAGGAAACTTGAGGGTCAAGAGACTTGCTTAATGTGAAATCTCTGGAAGTGAAACTCAGATCTATTTCCCATTCTAGTGTTTATACAGCATTGTAATGCTATCATTTTTCCCTACATTTTTTATTAAGTTATCAAAACTGTATGCTTTTTATACTATTTCCTAGTCCTTGCATCTTAGGTTCCTTTGGGTATACTCCATCATATTTGTATGTATCTATTTTAAATAAACATAGCATTACTAACCATTCAATTTGGGACTCTCAAATACTTGATTTCTCTACTTTCTCCTGATTGTTGTTGTTGAGTACCTTCCAGTAGGAACCAACCCACAGCTGACCCTCCAGCAGGTTTTCAGTGGCAGTAAATTACACCTGAGGAGATTGCCCAACTTTCTTTTTTATTTTTATTTTTTATTATTAATTTCAATGAAAATTTACAGTGACTTTGGATTTCTATTCATTCATTCATTCATTGTTGCACTTTTCTCCCCACCAACCCCTCACCGCAGTATACTCTCCTCTTTGAAAAGTAAAAGAAAATATTTTACAATCCCTCTCCCCAGGTTCCTCTCCACTTATGCAGCCTTCGTTCTGGACTTCTGTCATGACAATAATAACTAATCACATATCCCTTTTAAACAATTTTCTCCCTCCTCTGTTTCAGTGCAGTATACATTATTTATCCCATCTTTCTCAGTCTCACCCCAAACCCGATGTTAGTCCTGTTTTACAACAGTGGCACCATGCAGTATTTGTCCTTTTGTGACTGAGACACTTCACTCAGCATAATGTCCTCCAAGGTCACCCATTTTGAATAATATTTCATGAGTTCCTTGTTTTTCAATGCAGCATAGTATTGCATTGTGTGAATATACCACAGCTTCTCTATCCATTCATTTGTTGATGGGCACTTAGGTTGTTTCCAACTCCTTGCTATTGTGAACAAAGCCGCAATAAACATGGGTGTGCATATATCTGCTTGGATGGCAGTTATGGTCTCTTTGGGGTATATTCCCAGTAGTGGAATTGCTGGGTCATTGGTATCTCTATTTGCAAATTTTTGAGAAAGCACCATACCGCCTTCCATAGTGGTTGCACCATTTTACACTCCCACCAACAGTGAATAAGGGTTCCAGTTTCTCCACAACCTCGCCAGCATTTGTTGCTTGCTGTTCTGTTAAATTTTGCTGTTCTTACTGAGGTGAGATGATATTTCATAGTTGTTTTGCCCATCTTTCTTCTGTGGAATTTGAACGGCGTACCTTTGTGTTGGTAGTGCAGTTCTTTACCACTAAGCCACCAGAGCTCCCCTTTGCCTGATTAGTTCTTTGGTTTTCTTAGAAAGTAAAATTTTACCTTCTTGAAACTTAAAAGCTCGTTGCCGTTGAGTCAGAAGTAACTCATAATTGATCCTTCAGGGAGTATCTGAGATTGTAAGTCATGTGGGAGGAGATTGCCCATCTTTCTCTGACAGAGCTGCTTGTGTATTTGAACTTCTAAAGGGGTTCAGTCTTTAACCTGATAATTTTTTTTTCAATTAAGATTTAATTGCATTTTAACTTAACCTAATATAATCAATTTTTGCTCTTGTGGATGCTTTCAGATTAATGGTTCTAATATCTTCCAGGAATCTGGGTTTAATTGATCATTGCCTGTCAAGACAAAATTTATAGCTCATAAATGAATGGTCAGAGGTATTCTTCTAGGTTGTCAGTTGTTTCAAAATTATATGCATGATACATTGGAAATTTGTATATAAAAATTTAATGAACAATTACTAGCATTCTAGTTGAACATTTTTTCTGTTACACTGAGATTTTCTCAGGTCAAATATGGCTTCTTTAATTGCATTTATAACCTTCCCTTATTGCTGTGTCCTCTAGCAATACTAGCTCTTATTTATAGCTGTTTTTATCGCTTATTTCGGGGTGATATTGTGGCCTAGTGGATAGGGAGTTGCACTGCCATCCCAAGGCAGGTGATTCAAATCCACCAGATGCTCTGCAGAAGAAAAATGTGCAATCTCCTCTCATGTGCACTTGCTGGAGGGTCAGCTAAAAGAGGATGCCGACTGGATCACACCAAACAACAAAGTGCTAGAAATGCCTTCATAATTGTATGCAAAGGGACAGTAAACTCTTTAGAACTTGATTTAAAAGTCACTTGGAAGTAAGAATAGAGTCTATGAAATTTCACTTTGGATTTGATGCATATGTAAAGTATTATTTGTGAGACTGTTTTAAGCTTTAGTAGGGTGAGGGGATAGAAGTTTAGGAGAAATAAACCACAAGAGTGCCTCAGAGCTGGACAATGAATAAGGATAAAAAAAATGATACCTTTGAGCTGTGTTGTTGGAGAAAAGTACCTAATATCCCATGGACTGCCAAAAGAACAAACAGATATGTCCTGGAGAAAGTGCAACCAAAGTGTTTCTTGAAGGCAAATATGATAAAGCTTTGTTTCACGTACTTCAGGCATGTTACAAGGAGAGGCTACTCCTTGGAGAAGGACATCATACATGGAAAGGTGGAGGGTTGGCAAAAGAGAGGAAGACCCTCAACCAGATGGATTGACACAGTGATGACTACAGTGGGCTCAAGTGTGTCAAAAATTATAAGGATGGCACAGGATAGTAGCGGGTTCAGATCTGGTGTTCACAGGGTGCTCACAGTCTTAACTTGACTCGATGGTGCCTAAAAATAATAAAAAGGAATCCTAGGAAAAAAACAAAACATGGTGCAACCACTGTGGAAGGCGGTGTGACACTTTCTCAAAAAGTTGCAAATAGAGATACCATTTGACCCAGCAATTCCATTACTGGGAATATACCCCAAAGAAAGCATTACTGCCACCCAAGCATATATATGCACACCCATGTTTATTGCGGCTTTGTTCACAATAACAAGGAGTTGGAAACAACCTAAGCGCCCATCAACAAACGAATGGATAGAGAAGCTGTGGTATATTCACACAATGGAATACTATGCTGCATTGAAAAACAAGGAACTCATGCAATATTATTCAAAATGGGTGACCCTGGAGGATGATGCTGAGTGAAGTATCTCAGTCACAAAAGGACAAATACTGCATGGTGCCACTGTTCTAAAACAGGACTGACATCGGTTTTGGGGTGAGACTGAGAAAGATGGGATAAATAATGTATACTGCATTGAAACAGATGAGGGAGAAAACTGTTTAAAAGGGATATGTGATTAGTTATTATTGTCATGACAGGAGTCCAGAACGAAGGCTGCGTAAGTGGAGTGGCCCTGGGGGGAAGAATTGTATGAAACAATGAAAGAATTTTTCTTTTACTTTTCAAAGAGAAGAGTGTACTGGGGGTGGCGGGGAGAAAAGTGCAACAATGAATAAATGGAAATCCAAACTCTTTGTAAATTTTCATTAATATTATTAATAATAAAAAACCTTAAAAAATCCCCAAAACCACAAAGTGGAGAATAGCTCTTTATTTTTGTGCGTTGTTACTTGCAATCAGTGCTACTTTTTTACAGAAGAATGGGGTAGAAAGTAAAGAAACGTGTTTTAATTAATAAGTAAAAGATATTTGGTATATACAAGCCATTCTGTTTATTACTTTTACTACAGGATAGGAGCTCTGCTGGTCTAGTGGTAACAACCTGCACTGCAATCCCCAGGGCATGTGGTTTGGATCCACTAGCTGCTTTACAGGAAAAGGATGGGCAATCTCCCAAACTGCCTCTGAAAACCCATTGGAGGCTCAACTATGAAAGGACAACCTTGGGGCCAAAGAGCAAGATGGAAAGATTAAACTAGTTGATATTACTAGCTAATTCCAAGATTAGATTTTCAGCTTTGGTTGGTCACCCCTGTTTTTAGTGATGAAAGACAGAAATATTTATTATTCCTCAGTGTAGCAGCACACACAACTGTCAGTAGTTTTAAATAAGCAGTCTATTGTGACACTGAATATTAGCAAAATTTTGAGAATTTTTGTGATAGATTTTTTTCTCACCTTTTGCTCATATATAAAAAGTTACTGGGGTTTTTTTTAGTACTGTATTAACAAAGTTGAGCAACCATTTTCACTGACAAATAGAATACTTTATCACCTTAAAATGAAACTACACATTCCTCTCCCCTTTCTCATTGATCTATTTATTAGAGCCAAATTGTTTTATTTGCTTTGTAGTTTGTTTCTGAAGTTAAAGGTCATTTTGTTTTTAGTTAAAGGTCATTTTAGCATAGGTTGATAAAATATATAAAATGTTATATACTATTGCTTTTTATTGTTTTCAATATAAAGTGAGATTTTTTTTAAATCCAGGAAAGATTTAAAGGCACTAAGATGTAGTTTTATTTTGGTTTTTTTCAATTGTCAGGGAATGCTGTAAGTGCTCAGATACTGAAGTACTTGATTCCATCAACTATAATAAGAGGAGATTCTGTGGTTGATGCTGTCTCTTGGCTTTGTGTTGGCAAGTGTTCTGGTCGCATCAAGGTAATCTTTTTTAAACATTTTGATAAGTCCTTCAGAACTACTTAAGGGCTAGCATGGAAGAGCCACTTGTAGAATAATTGCTGTGGGCTTTTGTGCAAAGCCTGTAGTAGTGGAACATTGGCTCCTGGAGTAGGAATTCTGTCCAAACAGAAATTTTTACTGAGTAGTAAAATCTATTTTTCTACTTTGTACTGCAATCTTCTAAAACTTGGGGGTGATTTAAATAGCCTTGAAGGGGGAATTAAGCTTTTCTTTACCAGTTCTATTTCTCTAAACCTAATGTTTTTGTCTCAATAGGTCCTTTTCTTTCGTTGGCTGGCTGTAATGTATGACTTCATTCATGGAAAAGACCAAATTAATTTGCTCTATGGCTTCTTTTTTGCTTTCTTGCAAGATGATGAACTGGTAAGTAAAAATTGGACTGTGTCTTATGTAAATCAGACAGTACATAGTTGTATATTGTTGCACTGTATGTATATCAAATGCCATACAATTATCATGGACTGAGCATACATAAAATATGAAGAATAATATTAGCAAACACCCTTGGACCTATCTTTCAGATTTAACACATGTAAAATTCTTGTTATATTTGTTTTATATTTTAAGAAAGTAAAATGTTATAGATAGAGTTGGCTCCATAATAGAGCATAATGTGTCATAAGGTTTGGAGGAAGACCCATCAACAACCTATATTATGCAGATGACACAACCTTACTTGCTGAAAGTGAGGAAGATCTGAAGTGCTTTCTGCAGAAGATCAAAGACTATAGTCTACAATATGGCTTATATCTCATCAATAAGAAAACAAAGATCCTAACCACTGAGCCAATAGGCAACATCATATTAGATAGAGAAAGGATTAAAACTGTTGATTTCATCTTATTTGGATCCACAATCAGCACCCTTGGTACCAGCAGTTAGGAGATCCAGGAGATATATTGTACTGGGCAAGTCTGCTGTGGGGGATCTCTCCAAATTACTGAGGAGCAATGATGTTAGTTTGAAGACTAAAGTAGCCTGATTAAGGCCCTGGTATTTTGAATCACTTGCTACACATCTGAGAGTTGGACAATGAGTAGGGATGACAGAAGTGGAATTGATGCCTTTCAACTGTGGTGTTGGGGAAGAGTACTGAATATCCCATCAACTGCCAAACAAATGAACAGGTGTGTCTTAAAGAAGGTGCAGCCAGAGTGCTTCTTGCAGACAAGGATAACAAAGCTTTGTTTCTCATACTTTGGACATGTTGTTAGGAGATGCTGTTCCTTGGAGAGGGACATTGTGCTTGGAAAGATATAGGATCAGGCAGAGGAGAGGAAGATGAGATGGATTGACAGAATGACTACAGCAGTGGGCTCAAGTGTATCAGAGATGGTGAGGATGTCAGAGGATAGGGTAAGATTCAAGTATGTTGTTTATAGGGCTGTTATAAGACATGGTCATTAGCACCTAACAACCACCACCAGACAAAAAGGGAGCTCTAATGGTTTAATGGTAAGGAATCTTGCTGCCAATCCACAGATACGTGGTTCAAATATACCAGCTGCTATGCGGGAGAAAGACGGACAGTCTCCTCCCTTGCAATTTATTTCTTTTGAAAACCTCCAGGAGGGTCAGCTATGAGCTGGTTCCAGCACGATGCTACACAACAACAAGATCAAAAGAGCTCTAAGAAAGCTCTTGTGGCTTATTGATAAGGAGTTCACTGCCAACCCAGAGGCATGTGGTGTGAATCTACCAGCTACTCAACTTGAGAAATATGACAAGTCCCTTCCTATGCAATTTATTGCCTCTGAAAACCCTCTGGAGGGTCAACTTTGAGTTGGATCTGATTCGACATTACCTAACAACAGCAAAACTAAACCAAAAAAATACCAATAAGACCGTTCAAGACTAGAGACTGGCATTGGGAATGAACAGAAAAGAATAGATTCTAGGGATAAATTGTAAAAGATGAATTCATTTGATGTGATGTCCATTTGGACCGAGGGGAAAGGCAAGAATTAAAATACCAGGTTATAAGTCAGTAAGATTAAGAATAATGATACTATTTGACAAAAATAAAACACATCCATCGAGATGATTCCAACTCATAGTGACCCTTCATTGAGTTTCTATGGCTCTAAATCTTTGCAGGAATTACTCAAATTTCTCCTGTAACATGACTGGGAGATTTGAACTGCTGACCTAGGCTAGCAGTGCAACTGGTTAATGACTATTCTACCTTTGCTATTATGAAGAAATGTAAGAGGAGGAACTGGTTTTGGAAAGAATAGAATACATTTGAACATAGACAAAGATTACAGTTTCACAGCGTCTTTAGAAATTTACTCAGTTGTATATAAACTACATACTGTGCCAGGCACTGAACTAGTGTGGGGAATACAAATAGTGAGTCATAATAGCTAATTTATATGAAGCTTATATGCCACGTACTAAATGCTTCTTATACACAAATTTCATTAGCTCTAATATGCTATCCAGGAGTCCTGGTAATATAGTGGGTTTAGTGTTAGTCTGCTTACTAAAAGGTTGATAGTTCAAACCCACCGGCTGCTCCATGAAAGAAATATAGACAGTTTGCTTGTGTTAAGATTTATAGCCTTGGAAACCTTTTGGGAAATCTCCTCTATCCTATAGGGTTTCTATGGGTTAGAATTAACATAATGGCAGTATGATATATTTTTTTAATATATAATCAGTCACTAACTGCACTATTTTCTTGCTAACTACTAAGAAAGAACGGGACCATTTAAACTATCATCTGGTGTGGATTGTAGAATTTGTCTTGTTTTCAAAGATGTTAAATTGTGAAAAAGTGTTTTAATATGTAAACTGTGATTTTAATTTTTTTAAAAATTTTATTGTGTGTTTGTCAAACCGAATCCGACTGGTACAGGAGGAGATTGCCTCTCCTCCAGCAGAACATCTGGTGGATTCAAACTGCTAATTTTTTTTTAATCTCGAGGGTGTGGAAATTCTTTTTATGCTTACTAAAATAAAAACAAGCCACCCAAAACCCTCATTGCCATCCAGTAGGAACTGATTCATAGCTGACCATGCAGCAGGTTTTTAGAGGCATGGGAGGAGATTGTCCATTTTTTTTTCTCCCACAAAGCAGCTGATAGATTTTAGAGAGAGGTGCCACCTTTGGATTAGCAACACAATTCCCTGTGACTATGCCAGGTTTGGTAGCAGGAGTGGCGTCCACTTCCTAAACAACATGCTTCCAGAAACTCTGTGAACTTTGATAAATGTTGATAGTTATAGAGTAGCTTCAGGCCTTTTGTTTATCGGGTCACTATGAGTCGTGCTCCACTCAAAAGCAATCAACAACAACATCACAAGCGCTTCTTACATTTGCTTTGTTCTTGTAGTAAATCCTAAAAAGAATTATTGAGCACTTATATCTTTCATACTTGTGCTGTCCAGCTTGGTTGCCACATGTGGCTACAGAGGACTAGAAATGTGGTTAGTCCAAATTGAAGTGTACTGTAAGTATAATCTACACCAAAAAGAAAATGAAACTTTAGCCCATTTAGTCCTCGTGACACAGGAGATATGGTGGCATAGAGATTAATCACTGTGTTGATAATGAAAGGGCAGGCAATTTGAACCTACCACCTCTTCTGCAGGAGAAAGATGAGGCAGTCTTCTTCTGTGATGCTGTATAGCCTTGAACACTCTATAGGGCTGTCTTCATGTGACAGAGTGGAACTTTCCTGTAATTTTTATAGCAGCAGATTTTCAGGATTTCTCTTGAAAAGCCATTGGATGAATTTATTCTTAATATATAGGAACCCACTGGAAGAAATCCGTATTTGTTTCCATTCCCAAGAAAGGTAATCCAACAGAATGTTTGAAATAATTGAACATACAAGCAAAATACTGCTGATGATCATTCAAAGATGTCTGGAGGAATACATAGAAATTGAACTGCCAGAATTTCAAGCTGGATTCAGAAGAGGTCATGGTATCTGGGATATTATTATTATTGCTGATGCCAGATGGATCCAGGCTGAGAGTAGATAATGCCACAAGTATATCTATTTGTGGTTTGTCAGCTATGCAAAGGCATTTGACTGAGCGGATCATAATAATTATGGCTGACATTGAGAAGCAGGGGAATCCCAGAATACTTAATTGCCCATATGTGAAACCTATACCTACACCAAGAATCTGTTGTGTGAACAGAGCAGGAGAACACTACATGGTTTAATACTGGGAAAGGTGTGCATGCATCAGGTTTATATCTTCTTTCCATACCTGTTCAGTCTGTATGCTGAGAAAATGATTTGAGCAGCTTGACTCTATAAAGAGGAATGTGGCATCAGGATAGGAGGAAGACTCATCAGTAACGTGGGTTTTGCACATGACACAACCTTGCTGAAAGTGAAGAGTACTTGAGACACTTGATACAGAAGATCAAACAACACTGCAGCCTTCAGTATGCATTGCATTTCAACATCAAGAAAACAAAAATTCTCACCACTGGACCAGCAAGCAACCTGATAGATGGAGAAAAGATTGAAGCTGTCAATGACTTGATCTTACTTGGATCCACAGTAAATACATTTGGCACCAGTAGTCAGGAGATCAAGAGATGTATAGCGTTGGAAAAGTCTGCTGTCAGGGATCACTTCAAAGCCCTGAAAACCAATGATGTCATTTTAAAAACTGAGGTGCACCCATTTGGATTCTGGTTTTTTCAGTCACCTGCTATGCATCTGAGAGCTGGAAAAAGAATAAGGATGAAAGAAGAAGAGATGATGCCTTTGAGTTTTGGTGTTGGAGTAGAGTACTGAATATCCCTAGCCAAGAGAACAAACATATCCCTTAGAGAGCCAGATTGCTCTTTGGAAGTAAGGATGGTGAGTCTTCCTTTCACATACTTTGGACAGGTTCCTAGGAGAGGCTTTTCCTTATAGAAGGACATCATACTTGGAAAGGTGGAGGGACAGTGAAGGAGAGGAAGATCTTTAACTAGATGAATTGACACAGTGACTGCAATAATGGGCTTGAGTGTGTCAGAGATTGTGAGGTTGACACAGGATAGGACAGGATTCAGATCTATTATTTATAGAGTCACTAAGAGAGTCTGAATATTGCAATAGAGCACCAAGAAGCCAAAGAAAGAGAAGAAATCAAGACATAAAGCAGCTGAATAGAAGATTTCAAAGGGCAGGTCAGGAAGACAAAGCAAAGTACTATTGTTGCAGACCAGAGGTAAAGTATTTTTATAATTATTAATAATGAGACAGACTACCAGGAATGAGATAGAATAGAGAACATAAAAAACAGGGGGCCAACAGTTCCCATGACTGAAGGCCTCAAGCCACGCCTCTCTGGGTATTTATTGAGAATCCTAAGAAAGGTAGAAAACTAAAATCGTAAGGAAGTGCAAAACAAAACCAAAGGATAATGGTGAAGTCTTTTGCAGATAAGGCCAATTTCCTCTTTATGCTAATCTCAGGAGGGAGGGATTCAGTTAATACAAACTAAGAACAATGTTGACTCTTAGGGAATGCCTTAGTGCCACAAGGTGACCTTCAGCTTGTATTAAGCCTCCCTCATTTCCTGATATATCATTTGATCTACTATAATTAAATTTGATATTCAACTTCCCTCATACTATAATGAAATGTGCAAAGATCAGGAGTCAGAACTCAGCACTCCTTAAGCTGAAGGAACCAAAGAACAAATTCAAGCCTTGAGTTACAGTACTTAAGGATGCTTTTGGCACAGTGTTGAATGATCCATGAAGCATCAAAAGATGATGGAAGGAGTACACAGAGGCATGTAACAAAAAGAATTGACTAACACAGAAGAATTCCATGAAACAGCTTATGATCAAGAGGCAATGTTGATGAAAGAGGAAGTTTAAGCTGCTTAGAAGGAATTGAAAGAAAACAAGGCCCCAGGAATCAATAGAATATCAGTTGACATAATTTATCAAACAGAAGCCGTTTTGGATGTGCTCACTAAGCTGTAGCAAGAAATCTGGAAGACTATTACCTGGCCAACTGGCTAGAAGAGATCCATATTTATTCACATTCCAAAAAAAGGTGATCTATAGAGTGTGAAAATTATCGAACAATATCACTAATATCACATGCAAGTAAGAGAGTCTACAGAAGATTATCCAAAAATGATTGAAACAGTACATCAACAGAGAATATCCAGCTGTGCAAGGAGGATTTAGAAAAGGCCATGGCACTAGGGATATTATAGCCAATGTATGATGGATCTTAGCTGAAAGGAGAGAGTACCAGAGGAATATCTATGTTTCATTAATTGACTATGCAAAGGCATTTGTGTGAATCACAACAAATTGTGGCTAACCTGCACTTGGACCAGGAAGCAATCATCAGAACAGAGCATGGTTCAAAATCAGAAAAGATAAATGTCAGGGATGTATCCTATCTCCATAACTTTTTTTATCTATATGCTGAAGAGATAATTTAAGAAGCTGGACTTTATAAAGAGGAATGTGTCATTAGGTTTGGAGGATGACTAGTCAACAACCTGAACTAGCAGGTAACACAACCTTGCTTGCTGAAACTTAGGAAGACCTGAGGCATTTACTGCACAAGGTCAAGGACTACAGCCTTCAATATGGATTGAAGCTTAATATCAAGAAAACAAAGATTCTTACCACTGGACCAAAAGTTTCATGAACAACAGAGAAGAGATTGAGATAGTTGATAACTTCAACTTGCTTGGTTCCATAATCAACATTCTTGGCACCAGCAGTCAGGAAATCAAAAGACGAATTGCATTTGGAAAGCCTGCTGTCAGAAACCTCTCTTAGAATACTGAAGAGCAATGATGTCAGTCTGGAGAGTAAGGTGCACCTGATCCAGGCCATGGTCTTCATAATAACTTGGTATGCATCAGTGTGCTGGACAATAACGATGATAAAAGAAGAATTGATGCCTTTGGGTTATGGTGCTGGAGAAGAATGTTGAACATACTGTGGACTGCCAGGAGGAGAAATAGGTCTGTCTTGGAAAGGATGAAACTAGGCTTCTCCCTGGAGCCAAGGATTTTCAGGCTCTGTCTCACACACTTTGGGCATGTGGCCAGGAGGACCCAGTCTTTGAAGAGGAACATCATGTTTGGAAGGGTTGAAGGATAGTGCAGAAGAGGAAGACCGAGGGTGAGATGGATTGACTTGATAACTGGAGAAATGGGATTAGGTCTGTCAGAAGTGATGAGATTGGCTCAGGGTAGGTAGGTTTCAGAGCTAATGTACATAGGGTCACTAAGAGTTGCAGGGAAGGCACATCACAACATTAGTCATACTCAACAGCACCTAATAATAATAATAATAATATATCAGGACGCATTAGTAGTAATGAGTTTTTGCTAGAATAATAATAGACAGTTTTTCTCTTTTTCAAATTGTGTGTCAAAAACTCACTGCCACTGAGTCAGCTACAACTTCTAGTGACCCCTCATAGAGTTTCTGAAGCTGTAAATCTATTTTTTTTCTATTGCCTATTGTTACAGCCACTATGTTAATGGTCTTCATCTTTTTTTCCATAGTTTTTTAAAATTTATTATTAGTTTCAATGAAAATTTACAGAGACTTTGTATTTCCAATCATTCATTGTTTCATTTTTCTCTCTGCCTACCCCTCACCCCTACTACACTACCCTCTTGGAAAAGTAAAAGAAAAATTATTTCATTGTTTTACAAACCCTCCCCCAGGTCCACTCCACTATGCAGCCTTCACTCTGGACTCTTGTCATGACAAAAATACCTAATCACATATCCCTTTTAAACAGTTTTCTCCCTCATCTGTTTCAATGCAATATACATTATTGAACCCATCTTTCTCAGTCTCCCCCCAACCCTGATGTCAGTCCTGTTTTACAACAGTGGCACCATTCAGTAGTTGTCCTTTTGTGACTGAGATACTTCACTCAGCATAATGTCCACCAGGGTCACCCATTTTGCATGAGTTCCTTGTTTTTCACTGCAGCGTAGTCTTCCATTGTGTGAATATACCACAGCTATCTATCCATTTGTTTGTTGATGGACACTCCTTGCTATGGGTGGACACACAGTCCATCCTTCTCTTGTGGATTCAAACTGACAGCTGTTCAGCCTTTGAGTTAGTAATGCAACTTGATAAGGGAATTGCCACTAGAGCCCCTTAAATTGTCTGGTGATTTTATATTTTATAAATATCTGGAAAAAGCATAATATTATGCCAATTAAATGGTTTTGGGTTTTTTAAATCACCATTGTGTAGTGTGAAAGAGAGAAACTTTTAGAAATTACTCAGTGAAATCCTAAAGGCTTTTAGTTAATTAATATGTAATTGGTTTTTGAGGAAAATGTATTGCTGTTCTGTTGAAGATAATATTGTAATTTCTTTTAAATTTTCATATTTTAACAGTGCCCTTATGTCTGCCACTTCCTATATTTACTTACCAGAAAAGAGAATGGTGAGTGTTTTAATTCCAGTTAAGTTACATTCACTGTGGAATTAGCATTTGTATCAGTCTTTATAAAATTAACTGTTAGCATTAATAACCTACATAGCAGGACTTCTTTTGGAAGTGGACATTGATTTTTAATACTTCTGAGAGACTGGTTCATAGTTTAACTAACAGAGCATTTATATTTGATTTGTTGTAAAAAGAAGTTAAGTGAACTGTACAGTAGCTATGTATAGACATTTTGGTTTTGATTCCATACTGTATGCATAGCATCCATTTTCTTTACTTTTTCTAGTCAAACCATTTCGTGTGAGGAAACTACTAGATCTTCAAGCCAAGATGGTAAGTAGTAAAAAGACCCAAGAGTGTACTGTGTCCCGGTTACTGAAGTTGACTTTGGATGTAAACTTAAATGAGTCACAGTAAATTCTGTCCTCTGATCTATTTCCATGATTGCTGATGTTGTGCTATAGATTTTGCCAGTCTTTCATGAGCTCCCATACGTACTTCAAACTTAATATATTCCAAACTGAATTCATTAGCTTTTTTCCTCCTTTCAGTGCTTTCTCTTATATTTTCCTATCTTGCTAAATCACTTAAGCTAGAAACCTAGGAATCATTTTTAACTGATATTTTCTCATAACTTTTACTGAATTGGTTTTCAAACATTTTCACTTTATGTCCTGAAAATATCACATAAATTAATTTTTATCTTATTACCATTGCAACTTGGTTCAAGCACTCTTCTTTTTGCTGTTCATCATTTTCTTCAAGGGTATATCCATTCTGAATGGATTGTATCCATTCTCCATACTTATTCAATCTATATATATACTGAGCCAATAAATCAAGAATTTGGACTTTATGAAGAAGAGTATGTTGTCAGGATTGGAGGAAAACTCCTCAGCAACCTGTGTTTGCAGATGATAACAGCCTTGCTTGCTGAAAGTGAAGAGGACTTGAAATACTTGCTGCAGAAGACCAAAAACTATAGCCTTCAATATGGATTACATCCCAACATTAGTAAAATAAAAATCCTTACCAGTAGACTGATAGGCAACATTATGATAGATGGAAAAAAAGACTGAAATTATCGATGATTTAATCTTAATTGGATCTGTAATCAACAACGTTGGTACTAGCAGTCAAAAATAAAAAACCATATTGCACTGGGGAAATCTGTCAAAGATCAATTTAAGGTACTAAAGAATAAGTTTGTCTATTTAAAAACTAAGGTGTACCTGTTCCAAGCCATGGTGTTTTTAATTCCTTCCTAGGGACCAGTCCTTGGAGAAGGACATGCTTGGAAGGGTGGAGGGACAGCACAAGAGAGGAAGACTCTTGATGAGATGGATTGACTCAGAGACTAGGGTAATGGGGATGGATGTATCTGAGACAGTGGAATTTGCTCAAGATAGAGCAGGGTTCCAAGCTGTTGTACATAGAGTAGCTATGAGTCTCAAGTGACTCAATGGCACATAACAACATGCATCTAAAAGTCGGACAGTGAGTAAGGATGACAGAAGAATCATTGCCTTTGAGTTGTTTGTGTTGTTTGAGTTGTTTGCACTGGAGAAGAGTATCAAACATCCTATGGACTACCACAAGAACAAAGCAATCTGTCTTGTAGGAAGGGCAGCTAGGGTGCTCCTTTGGAGATGAGGATGGGGAAACTTCATCTTACTTTGGGCATGTTAGAAGGGGCCAATCTATGCTAAAGGACATCATGTTGGAAAGGTGCAGAGTCCAAATAAGAAAGGAAGACCCTCAATAGGGTGGATTGACAGTGACTGTAACAGTGTTCTCTAGTATATCTGAGATGGTAAGGATGGTGCAGGATATGGCAAGATTCAGATCAGTTCATCGGGTCCCTATGAGGCATAGTTACCTTGATGTCATCTAACAATAGTCTTCTTCATGGCATTCCTACCTCAGCCTCCATAGCCAATTAGTGACCACATCTTATCTGTTATGTATCTTCAGTGTTGTCCAAGCCCTTTTTTCTTCATTCCTTCACATTTATTTGGTCCAGCATCAACATTCTTATTTGGATTCCGTCTATACCTCCAAGTGATCTATGATGCTATTTTCATAAACTTTCATTTTCTTCACAGTGTTGCTGGGGTTATTGTTTTGAAATTCACATAGAATTTTGTTATGACTGTATTAATTGTAACGGATTCATTGATGGTGTGTTTGGTGTTTGTTTTTTTTTTAAATGTAAGTATCAATGTATGACATGGATGTGGTTATTAGCTGCCCTTGAGTCAACTACCAGTCATAACCCTATGAAAAACAGAACTTTGCACTTACACCATCATCATGATCTCTGCCATGCTCAATACTATCGTTGCAGTAACTGTGTCAGTCCATCTCTTTGAGGATCTTGCACAGTTTCTTTGATCTTCCGCCTTTCCCAGAATGTTGTGTTTTTCTAAAGAGTGACCCCTTTTGACAATATGTCCCAAGTATGTGAGACCCAAGTTTCACCCTCCTTGCCTCTAAGGAGCAACCTGGTTGCTCTTTCTCTAAGATTTTAATCAGGTGCACCTTAGTCTTTAAACTGATATCCTTGCTCTTAATCACTTTGAAGAGATCTTTGAAAGCAGATTTGCCCAGTGCAGCATGTTTTTTGATTTCTTGACAGCTGCTCCCATGGATTTTCATTGTGGATCTAAGTAAGATAAAGTCTCTAACAACTTGAAGCTTTTTTCTTTTTTTTTTCCCTCTTTTTAAAATTGTTATTAATTTCAATGAAAATTTACAGATACTTTGGATTTCCAT
Organism: Elephantulus edwardii; assembly: GCF_000299155.1. NCBI lineage: Eukaryota > Metazoa > Chordata > Mammalia > Macroscelidea > Macroscelididae > Elephantulus > Elephantulus edwardii. The sequence goes on from NW_006400060.1 coordinate 1,520,317, forward strand.
TCATTCATTGTTGCACTTTTCTCCCAGCCTACCCCTCCCACCCCAGTACACTCTTCTCTTTGAAAAGTAAAATTCTTTCATTGTATTACAATCCCTTCCCCAGGTCCACTCCACCATGCAGCCTTCGTTCTGGACTCCTGTCATGAAAATAATACCGAATCACATATCCCTTTTAAACAGTTTTCTTCCTCATCTGTTTCAACCAACTTTTACAGTCGGAGATAGATCGAACATGCAATCAAGATGCATTGATAAAAATGGGTGACTGGAATGCAAAAGTTGGGAATAGTGAAGAAGAATCAGTAGTCGGAAAATATGGGCTTGGTGACAGGAATGAGGCTGGAGATAGAATGATTGAATTTTGTAAAATCAATGACTTATTC
>NW_006400060.1:1523109-1530897 GCF_000299155.1 Elephantulus edwardii
CCCCCCCCCCAACCCTGATGTCAGTCCTGTTTTACAACAGTGGCACACTATGCCGTATTTCTCCTTTTGTGACTGAGATGCTTCACTTAGCATAATGTCCTCCAGGGTCACCCATTTTGCATGAGTTCCTTGTTTTTCACTACAGCGTAGTATTCCATTGTGTGAATATACCACAGCTTCTCTATCCATTCGTTTGTTGATGGGCTTAAATCTTTTCTTGATCTATTATGATGCTGCCTGTTGGCCCAGTGGTGAGGATTTTTGTTTTCTTGATGTTGAAATATAAGCCATATTGAAAACTGTATAGTCTTTGTTCACTTTCAGTAAGCAAGGTTTACTTGTTTGTCTTGTTTTGGTGCCAATTTAAAATATACCTTTATTTGAGGTATTGCATTTTCTACTTACAGTAAGTGATAATAAAATACAATGTTGCTTCCTTTTTCCTATGCACATATTCCATTCATATTCAAGTATTGAGAATGCCCAGATTTAGTCTAGCAGTTTGAACATGAAACTGCAGTGTGCTATAAATTTGGGTCCTTCAATATTTTTTTTATTATGGAACATTGCTCAAGTATATTCAGAATGGCTTAATGAACCACTTCAGTGGTAGGTCTAGAAGAGACACCAACAAATGGAAGAGCTCCATTACCAGGGAAGCTTCTAGATGTACAGTTTGGCAATGATGGAATTGTAGACCTTCTTCAGCTCCTTCTGCTGATGCTTGAATTCCTTTTTCTCTGCAGTTTGATTCTTATCAAGCCGGTTGATCATTTCATTGAACATGTCAAGGATCTTCTGCTTGTCCTCATCGTTGATCTTACCTTTTCATCTCCAACTATTCTTTCATATTAAAAGCTGAAGATTCAAGGGAATTCTTAGAAGATGCCTATCTTCAACTTTGTTTCTTATCTTCAAACTTACTTTTTACCTTTCTGGACCATTTGTTCACTGTCTTCTTTACTCAAGTGGCCCTCCCTTGTTAATGGTGATGATAATCTTGTTTTATTTTCCAGTGCTCTTGTCAACATCAGAAACATTAAGGGTAACGTTGGCATCCATATCAAAGGTGACTTCAATCTGAGGAACCGCCACAGGGTACAAGTGGTATGCCAGTGAGTTCACATTTGGCAAGCAAATTACTATCTTTGGTCATGGCACACCACTCACCTACATAGACCTGAATGAATACACTAGACTGGTTGTCCAAGTAGTAGATTGTGAAGGTCTGTGTCTGCTTGATAGAAATGGTAGTAGTGCACTTGATGAAGGCAGTCATGATTCCACTAGCAGTTTCAATGCCAAGGGAAAGTCAACAGACATTCAAGAACAGCAAATTTTGAACATTTCAGACTTGTCTCCAGAGTAAATGGCTCTTTAAATATCTGCACCATAAGTAGCAGCCTTATTGGGGTTGATGCTCTTGCTCAATTCTTTTCCATTGAAGATATCCGGCAAAAGTTTCTGAATCTTTGAAATTCAGGTAGAATCACTCACCAGGACAATATCACAGATCTGTGACTTGTCTAGCTTGGCATACATATCTCAGGGCTTTCTCCACAGGGTCCAGAGTGCCACAAAACAGATCAGCATGGAATTCTTCAAAGCACACTAGGGTAATGAAAATGTAGAAGTCAATTCCTTCATACAGAGAATCAATCTCAATACTGGTCTGGGTGCTGGAAGAAAGTGTGCTTTGCACACTCACAAGCAGTGCATAGGCTTCTGACAGCCCTTTTATTTTCAGTGATGTCTTTCTTATGCTTGAGCTTGAACTATACAAGGAGTTGATTGACCTTTCTATTGTAAAAGTCTTCTCCACCTAAATGGGTGTCTCCAGCTATAGATTTGACCTTGGATATCCCATCTTCAGTAGTGAGGATTCAGACATGAAAAGTTCTGCCACCTAAGTCAAATATCAGTACATCCCTTTCATCAACATTTTTTTTGCCTAAACCATAAGCAATAGCAGCAGCAGTAGCAGCAGCAGCAGCAGTTGGCTCATTGATGATTTGGAGAACATTGAGGTTAGCAATGGTTTCAGCATCTGTGGTAACCTGATGGTAAGAATCATTGAAGTAGGCTGGTATTGGTTACAGTATTGGTAACAGTTACCAAGGTAGGCTTCTGCAATTTCCTTCTCATCTTTTTGAGAACTATAGATGATACCTCAGGAGAGAAACTTTTGATCTCGCCTTAATATTCTACTTGGACCTTATTAGGCCTGCCTGCATCATTCACCACCATGAAGGGCTAGTGTTTCATATCAGACTGCATGGCAGTGTGGTCAGATCTTCATCCAATGAAATGTTTAACATCGAATACTGTATTTAGTGGGATTCATTGCAACTTGATTCTTTGCTGCATTGCCAATCATTCAGTATTGGTAAATGTGACATAGCTTGGGATGGTTCAGTTGCCCTAATCATATGCAGTGGTGGTGCCAAGATCAATGCCAACCACAGGTCCCTTGGACATGGTTGCACAATACAGGTCCTAGGTTGTACACAAACAAAATCACACCTCATGGCAGCTGCTGCCTTAAGTGAGGATAGGACAGATTTGTTGATGAGTCTTCCTTTAGTTCTGGTGTCAGCTTCTCCTTCATACACTATCAAGTTTTTTTGTTTTATTTTTTTAACTTTATACTGGCTAATTTACAATGTTTATATACCATTGTTTTTCACACCAGACCTTTCCCATTTCTTTCACCCTGCCCACCCATCAAATTGTGTGACCTTATGATTAACCACCCTACCCACCACCTATCCTTACCCCTCTGCTCCCACCCTCTCCCCATTGGATCCTCATACTCATTCTATAATAATGGTCTTATACAATATTTATCCTTATGGGACTGAGTTATTTCCTTAGCTTAATACTCTCCAATCCCTCCCAATTAAGGTAGTAATTTGCAAAACATTGCTCCTGCGTGCTGCGTAGTATTCCATTGTGTGAATGTACCGTATTCTCATTCTCAATCCATTCCATTATGGTTTGGCATTTGGGCCAGGATGGGCATTGTCAAGCCAGGTTTTACTGTTGCCATTTTGTTGTGCTTCTTTTTCTTGTTTCTGGTTATTGTGGTCCATGCAGTTTCCTTTGGCATCTCCATGTGAAAGACTTAAAATATCTTGTAGTTTTGGTCTTGTTTTCACAAATTCCTAAGTTCCTTCTTTTTAAAAAAAAAAATTATTATTAATTTCAATGAAAGTTTACAGAGACTTAGGATTTCCATTCATTCATTGTTGCACTTTTCTCCCTGCCTACCCCTCCCCCCTACTATACTACCGTCTTGGAAAAGTAAAAGAAAAATTCTTTCATTGTTTTACAAACCCTCCCCCAGGTCCACTCTAGACTCTTGCCATGATAAAAATACCTAATCACATATCCCTTTTAAACAGTTTTCTCCCTTATCTTTTTCAATGCAGTATACATTATTGATCCCATCTTTCTCAGTCTCCCTCCAACTCTGATGTCAGTCCTGTTTTACAACAGTGGCACCATGCAGTATTTGTCCTTTTGTGACTGAGATGCTTCACTCAGCATCATGTCCTCCAGGGTCACCCATTTTGAATAATATTGCGTGAGTTCCTTGTTTTTCAATGCAGCGTAGCATTGTGTGAATATACCACAGCTTCTCTGTCCATTCGTTTGTTAATGGCACTTAGTTTGTTTCCAACTTCTTACTATTGTGAACAAAGCTGCAATAAACATGGGTGTGTATATATCTGCTTAGATGTCAGTTATGGTCTCTCTGGGATATATTCCGAGTTGTGGAATTGCTGGGTCACATGGTATCTCAATTTGCAACTTTTTGAAAAAGTGCCATACCATCTTCCACACAATTTGCAACTTTTTGAAAAAGTGCCATACCATCTTCCACAGTGGTTGCACCATTTTACACTCCCACCAACATTGAATAAGGGTTCCAGTTTCTCTACAATCTCGCTAGCATTTGTTGCTTGCTCTCCTGTTAAATTTTGCTGTTCTGTCTGGGGTGAGATGATATCTCATAGTTTTTTTAATTTGCATCTCTCTTAGAGCTAGGGATTTTGAACATTTCTACATGTGCTTGTTAGCCATCTGAATGTCTTCTTTGGTGAGGTGTCTGTTCACATCCTGTGCCCATTTTTCTATTGTATTATTTACCTCTTTGGAGACTAAGGTGTGTCTGATACAGGCCATGGTCTTTGCAATCACCTGTTATGCATCAGAGAGTTGGACAATGACCAAGGAGGATAGAAGGAGAATTGATGCCTTTGAGCTGTGGTGCTGGAGAAGAGTATTGAGAATACCATAGACTGCTAGGAAAACAAACAGATTTGTCCTGGAAAGGGTTAAACCGGGTGGCTCCTTGGAGGCAAGGATTCTGAGGCTCCGTCTAACATACTTTGGACATGTTGTGAGGAGAGACCGGTCCTTAGAGAGGGACATCATGCTTGGGAGGGTGGAGGGACAGCACAAGAGAGGAAGGCCCTCTATGAGGTGGATTGATTCAGTGACTGGGATAATTGGGATGGGAGTGTCAGAGACAGTGCGATTGGCACAGGACAGAGCGGAGTTTAGGCCTGTTGTACATAGGGTCGCTATGAGTCGCAGGCGACTCGACGGCACATAACAACAACAACATTATTTACCTTTATCTTGTTGTGGTGAATGTGATTTTTCTATCTCATTTAAAAGTTTATTTGATGTGTATACTGGGATTACATTGGACCTATAGATTGCTTTTAGTAGGATTATAATTTTCATAATATTCAGTCTTCTTATCCATGAACAGGGAATATTTTTCCATTTAATCAGGTCTCTTATTGTTTCTTGTATTAATGTTTTTGGATTTTTTAAAGAAATGACGGTCTGTTGTATCTAGTTAGATTTATTCCCAATTATTTAGTCTTGTAATTGGCTAGTGTAAATGGCTTTGCTTTCTTAGTTTGTTTTTTTTTTTTTTTTTGCTTCCTTAGTTTTGGTAGAGAAAACCAACTGATTTTTGTATGTTCATCTTATAAGTTTCCACTCTACTAATTGGTCTACTGGATCTAACAGCTGGAAAGTGAATAAGCAAAGCTCTTCTGAAAAACAAAACTGAAGTAGAAAGTACCTCACTTTTTGTTTTTGCACTTTTAAAAAGATATATTTTATTGTGATTTTTAGTGAAAGTTTACAGAAATGTTGATTTTTCTTTCATACAATGAGATATTGCCCAGCACTGAAACATCATCGAACTTAAAAAATGCTGCACAACATGGATAAGTCTGGAAGACAGTATTATCTCCTGATGTCCATTTTGTTCTTTTTTCCTTCTCTGTCTTTGTAATAATCTTTGGCTTTCATTATGAATGATGTCCTTGATGTTATTCCAGAACTCATCTGCTCTTAAGTCATTTGTGTGTACTGCAGTAAATCTATTTTTTAATGGTTTATCAATTTAGTTGGGATAGACTCAAGGGCATAGTTTGGTCTCATGGACTTGCTTCATTTCCTTCAGCATCAGTTAGAACTTTATGAGTAATTGATGATCTTTTCTGCATTAAGTTTGGACTTACTTATCTTTTTAAAAAATTTTATTCTGATTTATTTTACAAACTTTGAATACATTGTTTTTCATAAACAATCTTTCCCATTTCCTTCACCCCATCCACCCATCAAATTGTGCAACCCTATGATTAACACCCTCCTCCCCTATCCTTACTCCTCTATTTCCACTCTCCCCCCATCTTCACCCCTCGATATCCACCCTCCCTCTCCCCCTTGGAATCCTTATACTCATTCTACAATAATGCTTTTATACAGTATTTGCCCTTGTGGGACTGGGTTCACTCAACATAATGCTCTCCAGTTCCTCCCAAGTTAGGTAGTAATTTACAAAATTATTGCTCCTGTGAGCTGCATAGTATTCCATTGTATGAATGTATGAATGATACTTCTGAATCCATTTGTGGTTGGACATCTGAGCTGATTCTATATTCTTGTGATGGTGAATAATGATGCTATGAACATTGGTGTACAAGTTTCCGTTGGCATAGGGCTTATTTTTGATGTCAGATAATGAACTACTCTATCAATTCTTTCCACAGATTTGGTCAGTTTGATTCGTCTGTAGTTCTTCAGATAAGATCTATCTTATGTTACTTAAAAATTATTTGCAATGAACAAATCATTGTACAAAATTCTATCAATGATTTTTTTGGCTCATTTATGTCATGAACTTCATGTTTTACATGTATCAGTCTGTTGTTCCCAACTTTTGCAGTTTAGTCACCAATTATTATTATATCCTGTTAGCATGCACCATCAGTTTCAGTTCTGTTGAGCTGAATATGACTCAGTTATACTATGAGCAACAGATCTGAATTCTATCTTTTCCTGTGCCATTATCATCGTCTCTGACACACGTGAGCCCATTGCTGCTGTCACTGTGAAACTATCATTGAGGTTCTTCCTCTCTTTTGCCAACCTTTCCAAGCATGATGTCCCTCCCCAAGGAAATGCCTCTTCTAACAACATGCTCAAAGTATATAAGATGAACCTTTATAATCGTTGCCTCCAAGGAGTACTCTAGTTACACCTTCTCCAAGACTTATCTGCTTCTTCTTTTGGCAGTCTGTGGGATATTCAGTACTCTTCTCTCAGACGACAGCTCAAAGGCTTCAGTTCTTCTTTCATCTTTATTTATTGTTCAGCTTTTAGATTGAAAAGACAAAGACGTGAATCAGTCATACATTAGTGTTCAAACTGGCATCATTGCTCCTCAATGATTTGGAGATATCCCTGACAACAGAATTGCCCAATGCAATACATCTCCTTATCATTAATGATTTACTCAGTGTAGACATTGCATAGGTATGGAGAAAGATATAACCCTGACACACACTCTTCCTCATTTGGTACTATATAGTGTTTCCTTGCTCTGTCTGGACAACAGCATCTTGGTCTTGGTATAGGTTTTATACAAGCATAATTAATTAATCTGGGATTCCTATTCTCAGTATTAATCATAATTTGTTAAGATCCACACAGTCAAATGCCTTTGCATAGTCAGTAAAACGTGAAGAAGGCTTATTGAAGTTAATTAATGTTAAAAAGTTCAGAAGATTGATTGTTGTTGTTGTTAGGTGCCACTGAGTTGAGTATGACTTGTAGTGACCCTATAAACAAAAGATCTGAACCCTGTTTTATCTTGTGCCATCCTCATACTTCCTGAAACATAAGAGCCCATTGTAGTCTTCCAAGCATCCTGGAAAATCTACAGCCAAGAGAGGATAAAATAGATGAATGGGACCTTCTAAGAATCAAATCCCTATGCACATCCAAAAACTTCTCCAACAGGGTAAAAAGGGAAGCCAGAGACTGAAAAATGTCAGATAGGGACTTATATCTAGAATTTATAAAATACTTGAGCACCGCAGGAAGATGAAGGTAAATAACCCACTTGAAAAATGGGTACAGGATATGAATAGACACTTCACCAAAGAAGACATTCAGGTGGCAAACAAACAAATGAACAAATGTTTGAAATCCCTAGCTGTAAGAAAGATGCAAATCAAAACAACTATGAGATATCATCTCGCCCCAGTAGGAATAGCAAAATATGTACAAAATAAATATAAACGTGGTGTTTTGTACCATGGATTTCACCTAATGGTATGCATAGGAATCAGATCGATTACATCTGTGGAAAAAACTGCTGGAGAAGCTCAATATCAGCTGTGAAAACTAGGCCAGGAGCTGATTGTGGAACAGACCACCAACTACTCATATGCAAGTTCAAGCTGAAGCTGAGGA
>NW_006400060.1:1532943-1536071 GCF_000299155.1 Elephantulus edwardii
ATAACGCAGATTGTTGCTAGATCATCCACCAATCTTGACCCCCCACATTTCTCCTCATAGCGCCCAGCCTCCTGGATAATCTTTTCTGCATACAGGTTGAAAAGGTATGGAGATAGGACGCATCCCTGGCATATGTCCTTTCCAATTTTGAGCCATGCAGAGTTTCCTTGCTCTGTTTTGACGACTGCCTCATGGTCCAAGTATAGGTTTCGCATTAGAATGATCAAGTGTTCTGGGATCCCCATTCTTCTCAGAGTCAGCCACAGTTTATTATGATCCACACAGTCAAACACCTTTGCATAGTGAATGGAACACAGATAGACATTCTTCTCATATTCCCTGCTTTCAGCAAACACATCCTTGATACCAAAGTCAGGTAACGACACCATCAAAATAGAAAACAGTAGTATTTCTCATGAACATAGATGTAAAAGTTCTGGTCAATTGAATCCAACTGTACTTTAAGAAAAACAAATTCATCATGACCTAGTGAGATTCATAACAGGTATGCAAGGATGGTTCAACATAAGAAAAACAGTCAGTATAATACATCACTTTAACAAAGCAAAGAACAACCACATGATCCTATCATTTGATATAGCAAACACCTTTAACAAAATGCAACACCATTTCCTAATTAAAGCACTCAGCAAAATAGAAATAGAGGGGAATTTCTTCAACATAGTAAAAAGTATATACGCAAACCAAGAACCAACATTATTATCTTTGGAGAGAGATTAAAGGCATTCCCTTTGAGAATAGGAACTAGGCAAGGATGCCCATTATCACCTCTCCAATATTGTACTGGAAGTCTTAGCAATATCAATAAGAGAAGGAAAGAAATAAAAGGTGTCTAAATTGGCAAAGAGGAAGTAAAATTATCTCTACATGCAGACGATATGATAGTATACTTAGAAAACCCTAAAGACTCAGCGAGGAAACTATTGGACATAGCCAACCAATTCACCAATGTGGCAGAATATAAGCTCAACATACAAAAAGTTATTAGATTTCTCTACAGTAACAGAGAGAATACAGAAATGGAACTACGAAGAAACACAAAAGACCTATTCAAAGAAAATTATGCAATGTTACTATAAGAAACAAAAAGAGACCTGGAATAATGGAAAAATATTCCATGCTCATGTATGTTGTTGTTAGCTGCTGTAGAGAGCAAAAGATCTGATCCGTGCTCTATCCTGCACCATCGTCACACTTCCTGACACACAAGAGCCCATTGCAGCTGTCACAGTGTCAATCCCCCTGGTTGAGGGTCTTGCTCTCCTTTGTCAGCCCTCCACCTTTCCAAGCATCATGTCCTTCAAGGAGTAGCCTTTCCTAACCACATCTCCAAAGTATTTGAGGCAAAGCTTAATATTCTTGCCTCCCAAATGTGCTCCACCTGCACCCTCTCCAAGATATATCCATTTGTTCTCCGGGCCATTCATGGGATGTTCAGTGCTCTTCTTCAACATCAAAGCTCAAAGACATCAATTCTTTTGCCATACTTATTCATTGTCCAGCTGTCAGATGCATGGCAAGTAATTGGAAAGACTATGGCCTGAATCAGAAACTTCTTAGTCCTCAAACTGACATAATTATTGATCATGTACAGGAAGACTCAATATTGTGAAAATGACAGTTCTCCCAGAGACAGTCTACAAGTTCAGTGCTATCCCAATACAGATACCAATTTCATTTGTTGCTGAGATGGAAAAGGCAATTTACAAAAGCTCTCTCACTGCCTGATTTAAAATCCTCCTACACAGTTGTGGTGGTCAAGGTAATGTGGTATTGGTACAATGACAGACATATAGATTAATGGAATAGAATTGAGAACCCAGAAATCAGCTGATTTGCCTAAGGTAAACTGATTTTTGACAAGTACACAAAATCATTTAAATGTGGAAACAAAACGTCTTTAACAAATGATGTTGGCAAAATTGGAAAACTAAAAAGCTCAAAAGCAAGACCCACTCCTCACACCATACACAAAATCAAATAAAAGTGGATCAAGGACCTAGGACTAAAACCAAAGGCTATAAGCTTCATCAGAAAATTTTGGAAGAACTCTAAAAGCCCTGATCTACAAAATGAATAGTCTTCCAAATTTGAAAAACCTATAATCAGGAGAGAACAAAATAGATAAATGGGACCTTCTAAGAATCAATAACCTGTGCTCATAAAAAAAAAAAGTCTTCAGCAGGGTCAAAAGGAACTCCACAGACTGGGAAAAAATATTTTTCAATGACATATATGAAAAAGTGCTCATATCTAAAATGTATAGAATACTCCAGAACCTCAACAAGGTAAAGGTAAACAACCCAATTGCAAAATGGGCACAGGATATGAATAGGTATAGAAGACATTCAGATGGAAAACAAAGAGATGACGAAATGTTCAAAATCCCTTGCTATCAGAGAGATACAAATTAAAACAACTAAGAGGTGTCATCTTTTACCCCAGCAACAACAGGAAAGTTCAGCAGAGCAGCAAAAATAAATGCTGGTGAGGTCAGGAAGAGATTGAAACCCTTATTCTCTGCTGGTGGGAGTGTAAAATGGTTCAACCACTATGAAAGCTGGTCTGAGGCTTTCTCAACAATATTAAAACAGAAAAATCATTTGACCTAGCAGTTCCACTACTAGGAATATACCCTAAAGAATCCAAAGCTGCCTCCTAAACAGATAAGTGCATCCATGTTTATTGCTGCCTTATTGCAGCATCAGGATGGCTTGTGAGGAGATTGAGATTGTTCACAGCTTTAGTCTGCTTGGCTCCACAATCAACACTCTTGGCACCAACAGCCAGGAATTTAAAAGATGTATTGTGATGGGAACGTCTGCTGTTAGGGACCTCTCTAAAGTACTCAAGAGCAACGGTGTGTCTCTGGAGACTAAGGTGCGTCTGGTACAGGCCATGGTCCTTGCAATCACTTGTTATGCGTCAGAGAGCTGGACAATGACCAGGGAGGATAGAAGGAGAATTGATGCTTTTGAGCTTTGGTGTTGGAGAGGACTGCTAAGAAAACAAACAGATTCTTCCTGGAGAGGTGTTAAACCGGGCTGCTCCTTGGAGGCAAGGATTCTGAGGCTTCATCTGACATACTTTGGACATGTTGTAAGGAG
>NW_006400060.1:1536171-1551114 GCF_000299155.1 Elephantulus edwardii
TGGTGGATTGATTCGGTGACTGGGGCAATCGGCATGAGTGTCAGAGACAGTGAGATTGGCACAGGACAGAGCAGAGTTTAGAGCTGTTGTACATAGGGTTGCTATGAGTCGCAAGTGACTTGATGGCACATAACAACAACAACAACAACAATTCATAATAGCAAAGAAGTAGAAGCAACCCAAGTGCCAATCAACAAATGAATGTATAGAAAAACTGATGTAGTCACACAGTGAAATACTATGCAGCACTGAAAAATAAGGAACTAATCATACACAGCATGGGTGACCCTGGAGGATATGCTGAGTGAAATATTTCAGTCACTAAAGACAAATATTGCAGAACTCCACTGTTATAAAACAAGACTGGCATGAGGGTTGGGCAGAAACTAAGAGGGGATAAATAATGAATACAACATTATAACAGATAAAAGAAACTGTTTAAAAGAATTCTATGATTAGTCATTATTTTTACGACAATGTTTCAGAATAAGAGGTGTATAGCAATGTGAACTGGGGGAGAGGTGTGGAGGAGGGAGGTAATTATACAGCAATGAATAGAATTTTTTTTTATGTGAACTGGGATGGGGGAGAAAAATGTGCAACAATGAATGGGTTAATGTCCAACTTTTCTGTGAACTTTTGTTAAAATCACAATAAAATAAAAGATTGATATGAAACCATTTGACTACTGTACACTATCAGATTTTTTTCTAGCCAGTATTCTAGAAATTACAAAAGTTACATATTTCCTTTGTCTTTTCCCCCCCTTTGTCCTGCCAAGCAAGAGAGCACTCCACAGTTTTAAATCCGGAAAGGTCTACATCAGAGTTGTATTCTTTCTCCATATCTACTCAGTCTGTACATTGAACAAGTAATTTATTACAAAACCTAAACTCAATGTAGATGAATGTAGCACCAAGATTGGAGGAAGACTCATCAACAGCCTCTATTATGCAGATGATATAACCTTGTTTACTAAAAGTAAGGAAGTGTTGAAAGACTTGCTGCAGAAGATCAAAGATTATAGGCATCTATATACTTTCATCTCAAAATCCCGATTTAAAAAATCTTCACCACTGGATCCATAAGCATTTTCCTGGATAGGTGGAGAACAGATTGAAATTGTCAATTATTTCTTCTTACTTGTATTCACAGTCAACACTCCTGGTACTCACAGTTGGGAGATCAAATGATGTATTACATTGGGTAAGTCGGCTGCTGTCAGAACGCTCTCCAAATTATGGGAAGCAATGATACTCGTTTGAAAACTAATATGCACCTGATTCAAGCCATGCTCTTTTCAGTCCTTTGCTATGCATCTGAGAGATAGACTATGATTAAGGATGCTAGAAATATTGATACTTTTGAATTGTGGTGTTGGAGAAAAGTACTGAGTATCCTATGACTGCCAAAAGAACAAACAAACATATGTCTTGGAAAAAGCAGAGCTTGAGTGATCCTAGAGAGATCTGGTTGCCTACGGGTAAGAAGCCTTGCTGCAGTCCTGAAGCCAAATGGTGCAAATCTTATCACCTGCTTTATGGGAGAAATATGGACAATCTCCTGTGTGATTTACTGCCTCTGCAAACCTACTGTAGAGCCAATTATAGGTCCATTTTGACTTGAACAGAACAGCAACAGAACGGTTTTTGGAAGTAAGTGTTGCATAGCTTCATCTCACATGCTTTGGGCATGTTGATAAGGAGAGGCTGCTTCTTGAAAAGGGACATCATGCTTGAAAAGTAGCAAAGTAGGGAATGATCCTAAACGAGTTGATTGACACAGTGACTGCAGCAATAACATCAAGTGTGTCAGAGATGATGAGGATAGCACAGGATAGGGCAGCATTCAGATCTGTTGTTCGTAGGCCCCCTATGAGCCGTACTCGACTCCTTGACATTTGATAACATGTGCTTGAAAAGATTACAGTCTTGGAAACCTTAGGAGACAGTTCTACTGTGTTTTACAGGGGCTCAGTGAATAGGAATCTGCTCATTGACATACAACTACAATAAATTCTTTGAAGGCAGTGATGATTCTGTAGTATAATTTTCACTCCCGTATGGGAAGCCTAGGTTCACTTCTCAACCAGTTTATCTCAAGCATGGCCCCCACATCAATGTCAATGTTAGTGGACACTTTATATGCTGTTCTGATGTTGAACAGGTTTTGTGCTTTCAGTGAAAATAAGCTATGCTCCGCCAGTTAGCAAGTATGAGTGGCAAACAAGTGTAAAGCATGGCCAGAGAAGATAAAGTAGAAATAGAAGAGAGAATATTAAAGAAGCAAAATAGACAAAAGTTCATAAAAGAGATTAAATGGTTACAACCATATGGTTAGTATACGTCACTCAGTTATACACATTTAAATTGCAAAATTTAGTCTGTGTTTAACCACCATTTAAAAATGTAGAAAGATTGTAGATTGGAAGGATGTTCTTTTACTTATGGTTGATCTAAATGCCAAATTCCTTGATTTTTTTTTAATAGTATCTTTCCATAGCTTTGACATGTTGCAAAATTAAGTCTGAATATATGTGTTGTCTTAGTTTATCTTGACATTATATTTTTTCTTTCAGCTTCTGAACTGGTACAAATTTAAAATTGTTAACTCTCATTTTGTTTAAGGGTATGCAGTCACATCTCCAAGCTTTGTTGACTCTTTATAAAATCTTTGCTCCTGCTTTGATTTCCGTATCTTTGCCTTTAAGAAAGAAGGTAAGGGAGTAAGATCTTAAGTAAGATCTTGAGAGTCAAATATGTTATTTACTATAAAATTAATTTAGATATTTAAAAAATAAAAAAAAATTAATTTAGGTATTTAGACTGAATTGTTTATTGTGAAGTATTTTATGATCCAATATTATGCTTACTGTTTTGAGCCAATTTTGGTAGAGGATTGGTACTTTGTTTTGATTCCTCAGATTAAATATTAAATTAAAATGTAAATGTTAAAAAGTTTAAATTTAAATTTAAAATGTTAAAGTTAAATTTTAACACTTCATGAATTCCTGGTCAGGAAAAATTAGTCTGATTTGAATGGTGTAAAATATTTCATAGTATATTTTAATTGTGGAGGAATATTTTGTCTTGCTCTAACTAATAGGTACCTCTCATACTCTACGTCTAATTTTGTAGGTCTATTTTAAGAATTCAGATAATTTATGGCAGTCGGCTCTGATGATTGTGAAGAAAAGATACAAAGGACCTTCTCCATCATATCGACTGCTAACTTCAGATTCATCCAAAGTGCATCCTTTAAGAAGAGTAAGTGTCCAAAATACCAAAGACTTGTCACTTTTTACTGAATCTAAATAATAGTCATTCATATGTTAGAAGAGAGTATAGATATTTAAATTCCTGCTAAGGCATTTCACATAAAGTACATTCAGACTTTGTTATTTCAAGCTCCTTAAAAATGGCTTTTCCATTTATAATTTATAGTATGTTTAGTCCACTGATTGTTATTTTGTCTCTTATTTAGAAATGGAAAACTAGCTCCATTATTCCAAAGGCAGACTCTAGTACCTATGGCCAAGAGTGTGGAAAGAAAAATTCAAATCTTTCTGATTACCTTGGTACCAGTGTATCATTTCCACTAGAGCAACTTCGTAACTTTTCTCAACTCTTGGAAAATATCCATTGCCTAGAGGTACGTGACTGAACTGCATGCTTGTTTATATTTTCCAGTTTGTCTTCATGCTTTAATTTTTAAAATGGATTTTCTGTAGAGTGATTCTCTGTTGCTCTCATTCACTTTTTATATGCTGATACTTGACTGAATGTTCTGTCTTTTTAGCTGCCTTCTCAGATGATCTCAGTGCTAAACAATAGTCTACTTCTTCACTATATTAACTGTGTCAGAGATGAGTCACTCTTAATGAGATTCTATCACTGGTTGAGTCAAGCCTTACAAGAAGGTAAGAATTGACTACTGAAAAACATTGGATGAATGAGAAAGAAACAAGCTAGTTTATAGATTGGTTTCTTTCATAAGATGCCAAATTTTAAACAGGAAGATCCTTTATATATCTTATTTACTTTTCAAGAAATCATGTTTTTGGAGCATGAATGCTTCCTCTATTGGAATTTTAAATGGCAACAGGAAAGGATGTCTGACTGTTTTGGCCTCCAAAACTTTGGCTAGTTGCCTCTTTACTGACAGTCAGACAATTCTAGACCTCTCTTCTTTGTATGCCAAGAAACTTGCTGTAAATATATAAAGTCCATCAGATTAATGCTAAATAATCTCACAAGAGACTAATATATAATCCATAATGCCTATTTACTATTCTATAAAAGAAATCATTGTTTCAGATGACCACAAGTGTTCATGTCTGCCTGTTAGTTCATCCCCTCTGCTATTAGTATGTGCCAAATTAGTCATTGGGTTATTCCATAATTATAAAATTAAATAGAAATACAGTACTTTTTCATCCAGGCTATAGTAAAGCCTTATCTCATTTCTACAACAGGGTTTCTCTAGAAATCAGTTTATTTCTGTTAATGAGATTGAGCATTTCTCCCCTAGATATACAACTCTTGACTTTTTAAAGGCTTAGAATCAGTTTTAGTCAGCTCCAGGCTCTTTTTTTACTCAGTCTTTCTTTATATACAATATAGTGTGATATAGTTCATTATGTCTCATTTAGAGTTATTGGTATTTTCTGATCATGCCATTCTTAGATGACACTCTGTCTCAAACTTTATTTATTATTATTCATTTTAATGAAAATTTACAGTGACTTTGGATTTCCATTCATTCATTGTTGTACTTTTCTCCCTGCCCACCCCTCCCCTCAAACTTTTTTGATTGTTGCAGAGTATTGTCAACTTTTTGATTCACACATTTATGTTGGTTTTAGATACTGTCGAGTTAACTCATTGAACAACAGATCTGAACCTTGACCTATCCTGTGCCATCTTCACCATCTCTGACATACTTGATCTCTGCAGTCACTGTCACACTGTAAGCCCATCTCATTGGGGGTCTTCCTCTGCTGACTCCATCTTTCCAAGTGTGATTCCCTTTCTAAGAAATAGCTTCAAGTAACATTCCCAAATTATGTGAGATGAGCTTTCACCATTCTTGTCTCTAAAGAGCATTGTGGCTACAGTTTTTCCAACACCTATTGGTTTGTTCTTTTGGCAGTCCATGGGATATTCAGTGCTCTTCTCAAACACACTCAAAAACATCAGTTCTTTTGTCATCCTTATTCATTGTCCAGCCTTCAGATGCATAGTAAGTGAGTAATTCAAAAGATCATGACGGAATCAGATGCAATTTATTCTTTAAACTTACTTCATTGCTCTCCAGTAATTTGGTGAGATACTTGACAATATAGAGCCCAGCCTCTCGGATAATCTGTTCTGCATACAAGTTGAAAAGGTATGGAGATTGGACACATCCCTGGTGTACGCCTTTCCCAATTTTGAACCATGCAGTGTTTCCTTGCTCTTTCTGACGACTGCCTCTTGGTCCAATTATAGGTTTCTCATTAGAACGATCAAGTGTTCTGGGATTCCCATTCTTCTCAGTCAACCACAGTTTGTTATGATCCACACAGTCAAACGCCTTTGCATAATCAATGAAACACAGATACTCATTCTTCTGATATTCTCTGCTTTCAGCTAATATCCATCTAACATCAGCTACAATATCCCTAGTACCACGATCTATTCTAAACCCAGCCTGGGCTTCAGGCAGTTCTCTGCTAATGTGCTATTCCAGTCGTTTTTGGATAATCTTCAGTAGAATCTTGCTTGCGTGTGAAATCAATTATATTATTCTATAGTTTCCACACTCTGTTGGGTCACCCTTCTTTGGAATGGGAACAAATCTAGATCTCTTGCAGTCAGTTGGCCAAGTGGTTGTTTTCCAGATTTCTTGGCACAACTTGCTGAGCACATCCAGGGCAGCATCTGTTAGCAAAATACATCAATTAGTGTACCATCTATTCCTGTGGCCTTATTTTTTCTATTTCCTTCAAAACAGCTTGAACTTCTTCCTTCATCACTATAGGCTCTTGTTCATATGTGATTTCATTAAATTCTTCTGTGTCTGCCAGTTCCTTTTGATATAGTGACTCAGTATATTCTTTCCATCTTCTTTTAATACTTCCTGGATCATTTAATATTCTGCCTAAAGCATCCTTGATTATAGCAACACGAGGTTTGAATTTGTTCTTCAGTTCCTTGAGCTTAAAAAATGC
The DNA here is from genome assembly GCF_000299155.1 of Elephantulus edwardii. NCBI lineage: Eukaryota > Metazoa > Chordata > Mammalia > Macroscelidea > Macroscelididae > Elephantulus > Elephantulus edwardii. Next base: position 1,542,383 of record NW_006400060.1, read on the forward strand.
TGAACGAGTTCGGACCTTTTGATTTTCCAACTCCAACTCCTTGCACATTTCATTGTAATATTTTTCTTTGTCGTCCCGTGCTGCCCTTTGAAATCTTCTGTTCAGCTCCTTGGGATGTCGAATTCTTCCTTGTGCTTTGGCTTCTCTACGCTCTAGTGCAATCTTCAGAGTTTCTTCTGACATCCATTTTGGTCTTTTCTTCCTCTTCTGTCTTTGTAATGACCATTTGCACTTTTCCTGGATGATACATTTGACATCCTCCCACAACTCATTAGGTCTTAGCTCATTAGTGTTCAAGGCCTCAAACCTGTTCCTGAGATGGTTCTATATGCCAAGGATGTGTCCTATCTCCATACCTTTTCAACCTGTATGCAGAACAGATTATCCGAGAGGCTGGGCTCTATGAGGAGAAATGTGATGTCAGGATTGGTGGAACATCTATTACCAATCTGCATTATTCAGATGACACAACCCTGCTTGCTGAAACTGAGGAGGACCTGAAATACTTGCTGCAGAGGGTCAAGGACTGCAGCCTTCAGTATGGATTGAAGCTCAATGTGAAGAAGACAAAGATTCTTACCACTGGACCAATTGGCAGCATCAGGATGGATGGTGAAGAGATTGAGATTGTTAACAACTTTAGTCAGCTTGGCTCCACAGTCAACACTCTTGGCACCAGTAGCCAGGAAATTAAAAGCTGTATTATGATGCGAAAGTCTGCTGTTAGGGACCTCTCCAGCGTACTTAAGAGTAATGGTGTCACTCTGGAGACTAAGGTCCGCCTGATACAGGCCATGGTCTTTGCAATCACTTGTTATGCATCAGAGAGTTGGACAATGACTAGGGAGGATAGAAAGAGAATTGATGCCTTTGAGCTATGGTGCTGGAGAAGAGTATTGAATGTACCATGCACTGCCAAGAAAACAAACACATTCTCCCTGGAGAGGGTTAAACCAGGCTGCTCCTTGGAGCCAAGGATTCTGAGGCTTAATCTGACATACTTTGGACATGTTGTAAGGAGGGACAGGTCCTTGGAGAGGGACATCATGCTTGGGTGAGTGGAGGGACGGCACAGAAGGGTAAGACCCTCTATGAGGTGGATTGATGCAGTGACTGGGGTAGTCGGGATGGGTGTGTCGGAGGCAGTGTGATTGGCAGATGATAGAGCAGGGTTTAGGGCTGTTGTACGTAGAGGGTCACTATGAGTTGCAAGTGACTCGACGGCACATAACAACAACAGCAACAACTTGACAATGGACTTGCCCAGCGCAATACGTCTCAATTTCCTGACTGCTAGGACCATTTGGATCCAAGTAAAATGAAATCATTGACAATTGCAATCTTTTTCCATCCATCATAATGTTTTTTATCTGTCCAGTGGTGAGGATTTTTGTCTTCTTAATGATGAGATGCGGTTCAGATTGAAGGCTATAGTATTTGATCCTCTGCAGCAAGTGTTTCAAATCTTCACTTTTCAGCAAGCAGAGTTATCATATGCATAGCTCAGTTTGTTGATGATTCTTCCTCTTGTCCTGATGCCACACTCTTCTTCATCGAGTCAAGCTTCTCAAATTATTTACTCAATATACAGATTGTATAGATGTGGAGAAAGGATACAACCGTAGTATACACGTTTTCTGATGGAGAAAGGATACACCCTAATGTACACGGTTTCTGATTTTAAACTATGCAGTGTTCCCTTTCTGTGTTCGAACATTAGGTATGGGCTTCATATGAGCACAGCTTGGTGTTCTGGGCTTCCCATTCTTCTCAGTGGTTGTCATAGTTTGTTATGCTCCAAACAGTGCAATGCCTTTGCATAGTCAATAAAGCACAAATAGACATTCTTATGAAATTCTCTGCTTGTAGCCAGAATCTGACATTAACTATAATATCCCTGGTGCCACATACTCTTCTTTTTAATTTTTTAATTTTTATTATTTTGTGCATGTACCGTCAAATTGTATCTGACTGGTACAGGAGTAGATTGCCCCTCATTTTCCAGCAGAGCATCCGATGGATTTGAACCGTATACTTCTGGGATTGCAGTGCAGCTTCTTGCCACTAGGCCACCAGAGCTCCCTTCACATCCTCTTCAACCTAGGTTGAACTTCCTGCCAGTTCTCTGTCAATGTATTCTTTTAGCCATTTTTGGATCATATTTGGCACCATTTTATTTGAAAGTGATATTAATGATATTGTTTGATAGTTTCCACATTCTGTTGAATCACCTTTCTTGGGAATGGTAACATGTATATATAGATTTCTTCCAATCAGTTGGCCAGGTAGCTGTCCTCCAAATTTCCTAACTTAGACTGGTAAGCTCATCCAGGGCTGCATCTGTTAGTTGAGACATATTAAGTGGTATTCCGTCATTTTCTAGGGCCTTAATTTTTGTCGGTGTCTTCAGTGAAGCTTACAGCTTGAACTTCTCTCTTCATTACCTTTGCCTCTTATTTGTATTGTACTTTCCTGAAATTTTTCAGTGTCAACTAGTTCTTATTGGTATAGTAATTCTATGTATTCCTTCCATTGTTTTTTGATGCTTCCTGGATCATTCAAGATTTTTAAATCAAAGCTTGAATTTGGTTTTCACCTTTAGAAATGTTGAGTAAGTTCTTCCCTTATTCTCCAATTTTTGAACATTTTGTTATACTATTTTGTCTTCTCGAGCTGCCCTTTGAAATCTTCTATTTATTTCTTTCATGTTGGCATTTATCCCATTTGCTTTGACTTCTTGACACTCTAATGCAGTTTTCAGAGTCTCTTGTGACATCCATTTTGTTCTTTTCCTTTCTCTTCTGTCTTTGTAATACGCATTTGACTCTTAATGGATGGTATCATTCCATAACTCATCTGGTCTTTGATCATTAGTGTTCAATGCCTCAAATCTGTTCTGGAGATGATTTTTAAATTCAGGTTGGACAGACTTAATTTCCTTCGTGTGGACTTGTTTTAATTTCCTTCAGCTTCAGTTTGAATTTGCACATGATCAGTTGATAGTCTCTTTCACAGTCAGTACCTGACATGTTTATAGTCTCTTAGATTACTATACAACTTGTTTCTTTTCTCACTACTACTTTTTTTTCTATATTTCCGTGTTCTTGAAGAACATCTCATTTCCAGTTCTACATACCCGTTAACCATGTACTCTACAAATTTTTTTAGAACGCATAGTACAGGATTTTTGGGGTTTTTTTTCTAGGTATTTGTTATTTCTCAGTTTAGAATATCAGTTAATTGTATTTTGTCTAGTTTTCATTGTTGAACAACCAACTGTTTATCTTTAATCTTTCTACTCTAGAATGTGTTTGGTACAAGATGAGTAATTATGACTGTGAAAAAGAATTTACCAGCATACTGGATTCTGTCATCAGAGCACAGTGCTTCTTACAAGTAAGATTCCATTTGTTTCCAATAGACTTCACCATTCTTAACTACAATTTACTTAGCTATCTATTGAAAGTCTTTTCTTTTTTTTTTAAATCTTTTCTTTAGTGCTGTGACATATTTTGTAAACATTTACGCAATTTGAAACTTAGTATAAATAGAGCTGAATTCTATGCTATATTAGGTACAGGTAGATGTGAAGAAAGTATTTGTTAAATTGTGCAAATAAGGGAACAAGGTCGAAGAGAAAAATCTGAAGATGCAACTGAATGCATTCAGTTAAATTGAATTACCTAGTAAAAGAACTCTCATAGGATCACTACTTACATTTTTATCATCAACAGATTTTTTTTTAATGTCTGATATATTCCAGCCACTTTGGGTCCAGGTAACCCTGAGTTATGTTTTAAGTTGCAACTCTGGTATTGATATCTTCAAGAAGGTTTCACTCATTACCCCAAACTAGGTTAACTGTTCTGTATGCTCTTACAGCTCTCAGGCTTACTTCTATTATAAATCTTTTAGCATCTATTTTTCTACAAATTACGAGTTCTTGGCAGGCAAAATTTTGTCTTAATTATTTTTCATGTGCAGGTAGTCTGTTTTGTACCTGGCATAAAACTGATTTTTAATAAATGTTTGTTAAATAGATCTTTTTTTTTATACTTGGGTTTTTCTAAATTTGTATTTAATTTTGTTAATTTTAATGAACATTTACAGAGATTCTGGATTTCCATTCATTCATTGTTCAACTATTTTCTCTACCTCCCCACAGTTCATTCCTCTTTTTTCCCCCCTTGAAAGTCTGTTTTAATTGTCCCATTGCCACAGTGCTTGTCAAAGCCAGATCTGATTAATCTCCTTTGTCAATGTGTCCTTTGCCATTCCCTATCACTCCTCCCTGAGAGAGACTTCACCCTGATTCATAAGGAAAAGGGGACAGCGTATTCTCTTACCTACTTCCTGCTAAAAAGGGACGCTGTAGATTTCAGGGTGAATATCTTCTCTCACTACGCTAAAGGGCCCATTTGGCAATAGGAAACACGTAGACTATTTTGGAGACTGATTTTGGAATTTAAGTGCACTGTTATCAATTGTGCTTAGCCATATATATTCATATCCTTGAGGATGCATCATGGAACTTTTGCAGCCTAGAAGATACAAATTTAACAAACAAATTAAAAGTACATGAGTCAAAAATGAAAAGCAATAATATTCCAAATAGAGGTTCTAACAGTGGCACAAATCAAGTTAGAGAGTGAAGGTAGTTCTTAAAATAAAAGGCTTATTGACTAGCACTTTGTCTATTATAGCATAAAGGTTAGAAACCACAAGATGTAGAGGCTCAACTATGTCATTTATTGTTCTTAAGTCCTGGACCAAATTCCATCTACCACTGGGTTGTTTTACAGCTTGGAAGTCCACATGCAAGGCAGAGGTGAAGTAAGGAACTGCTTATGAGGTTTTCCGTCAATTCCAACAACTGAGAAATAGTGAGAAGGGTTGGGACCTCAGAAGGCTTTTAGGACCAAATAGTAGGCTCTTGTGTCCAGGAGAAAATGAATATACTTACCAGTAATGTTAATGCTCACCCACAGCTTTTCTGGGAGGATCTAAATTGTTGAAGCATCCTCTTTTGTTTCCAGCTGGGAGCTGGGGCCTGTCAGTCCTGTCAGCCACAAGGATCTGATGTGGCCCGCCCTTGGCCATGTGTCCTTCAAATCTACACTTAAAGCAAGTGAGTGGGAGCTTCCTCTTTACTCCCTTGCCTATTTGTGACTCTCGTCTGTGACACTGTCTACTGAAGTGGCCCAGCTTTCCACAGTGGAAGCACTTCTGACCTCCTTTATTACCTTTGGGTGGCACTGTTTATGAATAAGACTTCCTTTTCCTGACACAGGCCCTAAACTGGCAGCAGTAGCTGCCCCAATAATTTTGGCCATTCTCTGGTCTTTTCTCTTCCTTCTAGATCCCAGTTGTTGAAAGAGAGAAAAATTTAAACAAATATATAACAAATAATTTTGAACAATATAATCTTTTAAGTTTAAGGCTAGAAATATTAACAATATGGTCATTTCCAATCCAGAGATACATGTTCCAATTCAGTTCCTATTTTCCATAAATGGTTTTGGTAAGAATATTGTAAATGTGGATACAGTTCCACTAGTCCTCCTCCATGCCATGATATAGTGTTATTGGCATGAGCAGTTATAAATCTATTGCCTTCCTTACTTATTTTTTTTACATTTAAATTTATTATTAATTTCAGTAAAAATTTACAGAGACTTTGGATTTCCATTCATTCATTATTGTACATTTCTACCCTCCTAAGCCTCCCCCCCCCAGGACACTACCCTCTTGGAAAAGTAAAAGAAAAATTCTTTCATTGTTTTACAAACCCTCCCCCAGGTTTACTCCACCATGTAGCCATCGCTCTAGACTCCTTTCATGACAGAAATACCTAATCACATATCCCTTTTAAACAGTTTTCTCCCTCATGTGCATCCCTCATGCAGTATACATTATTGATCCCATCTTTCTCAGTCTCTCCCCAACCCCAAGGTCAGTCCTCTTTTACAACAGTGGCACCATAAATATTTGTCCTTTTGTGACTGGGATACTTCACTTAGCATAATGTTCTCCAGAGTCAACCATTTTGAATAAAATTGCATGAGTTCCTTGCTTTTCAATGCAGCATAGTATTCCATTGTGTGAATATACCACAGCTTCTCTATCCATTCGTTTGTTGATGGGCACTTAGGTTGTTTCCAGCTCCTTGCTATTGTGAACAATGCTGCAATAAACATGGGTGTACATATATCTGCTTGCATGTCAGTTATGGGCTCTTTGGGGTATATTCCCAGTAGTCTAATTGCTGGGTCAAATGGTATCTCTATTTGCAACTTTTTGAGAAAGCGTCATACTGCCTTCCACAGGGGTTGCACCATTTTACACTCCCACCAACAGTGAATAGGGGTTCCAGTTTCTCCACAACCTTACCAGCATTTGTTGCTTGCTGTTCTGTTAAATTTTGCTATTCTGACTGGGGTGAGATGGTATCTCATAGTTGTTTTAATTTTCATCTCTCTTAGAGCTAGGGATTTTGAACATTTCTTCATGTGCTTGCTAGCCATCTGAATGTTGTCTTCGGTGAAGTGCCTGTTCATATCCTGCGCCCATTTTTCTATTGGATTATTTACTTTTATCTTGTTGTGGTTGTTGAATAAATTGTGAGTTGGTGTGAACGATGCTATCAGAATGAGGAAAGAATCTGGGCTTCCTTCTTGAAGAGATGACAATACCATTCATTCACTGAGAAAGTGAATTCTAAGAGGAGAAAGTTTGGGAGAGAAGATAAATTTTATTTTAAATATGTTGATTTTGAGATGCATGTGAGATATTTATTAGGTGATATCTAGTTCGCAGATAAAATGAGTCTCTAGCTCAGAAATGAGATTTGGGTTAAAGATATATACTAGGATTTCTTATGATGCAAGTGATGATTTTAGCTGTTATATGGTTGATATTTTCCAGAAAACTTATTATATATAGTCAAGGAAAGCCTAAGATAAAATCCTGGTATGCACCACTATTCAAGGCTTACAATACAAAAGTTCACAAAGATCCTTGGATCCTTGTATTGGTGGAAACAAAAATCTTTTATTCTAAGACCTCTTCAGATAGTTTTCCAAAGTTTTATTGGTCTACAGTAGCTAATGAAATTCTAAAAATCCACTACTGTCGAATTGGTTCTGATTCATAGTGGCCGTCTGTCAGGTTTCCAAGGATGTAAATCCTTATAGAAATTAAAATCTAGCCCTGTTATATAATGTTACATTTTATTGCCTATTAAAGTAGCTATTTGATCCCCAAATAACATAATTTTATTTCAAGGTATTTCATAACTTTTTATCTTGTTTCCAAGTGAAGCAGAATTGTGGTATCTAAAAACTACATTGACAAAGATGTTTATGTATCCAGATATTAATCTTTTTTATGGATTGATTCTTTTTATGAAGAAACTTGAAAACCTAAGGCTTTATTGCATTGTTAACAAAAACTTAGTCAAATAGTAAAATACCTATAGCAAAATATAAACTGTTTGGAGTGTTTCTTATTTGGAACTAATCTAACATTTTACTGTTGACTTGAATTACAGGAGGCCTTTAATGCCTGTGAAGCATTCCTTTATAAGACCCTTCCTCTCTGGAATGGCTTCTGTTATCGGTCACAGGTCCTTCAACTTTTGAGCTGGATTCCCTTTAGTAACTTTTCAGGTAGGTACTATGAACATTTGGGATTGTTTTAATGTTTTGTTTTTATTTGAGCTCTGGTCGCATCATCCATAGGGTGTTTCAGTGTTAACCCAAAGGAGATGCTTCTTTGATAATTCGAATCCTCCAGCCACTCCAAGGGAAAGATAGATTTACATCTCCTGAAAACCTGGTGGTGGGTTATCTGTGAGTCAGTTCTGATTTGAGAGCAATGAATTTGCGGTTTTTCAATATTTGTTAACGATCTTTAGTAATCTTGTCTTTTGATTCCTAGACTTGAAACCACTTGTTTTTGAACATCTGGCACACCTCTTCTTTACATCAAATATTTATTTTAAGGTAATAATAATAATACTCTTGCTGAGATTTAAATAGGAACTTTTAATATCATTGTCAGTATTATGTGATTCCAAAACCACATTACAATGATTTTCTAAAAGAAACTCTTAATATTACTTGGGTTTTGTTTATTCACTTTCTTTTAGCACATCCCTCCAAGCGTTAACGAACGCACAACATTTTCTCAGTTTTTGTTTTTCTCCTATACAATTACCCTGAGATGTTTACAGTTGGAGCAAGTGAGAAAGTGAATGAACAAGTGGCAAACATGTGTTAATAATAATAATAAAAAAGCAAATGAGGTAATACTTAATCATATTTAGTTTGGTTGTAGTTTATATTATTGTGGGCATGAAACATTTATTGAGCATATGCTATGTACACTTTTCTTTGCACTCATAGTAGTGACAAAAATATGTAATTCTCTGAGTCTTTTGTATGCTTATCTCTATATATTTATTTTACGGACACTCATGCAGCTTTGATGACCTAGTGGTAAGAAGCTGCACCGCAGTCCCATGGGTACACAGTGCTCGAGTTCGCTATGAGGTGATTCTGACTCAACAGCAAATAACAACATAGATACATGCATTTGTTGTTATGTGCCATCAAGTCTACATGTTGTTGTTGTCGTTATGTGCTGTCGAGTCGTTTTCGACTCATAGCGACCCTATGCACAACAGCCCTAAACCCTGCTCTATCCTGCGCCAACCGCACTGCCTCTGACAC